>NC_135484.1:114451697-114767005 GCF_052094955.1 Ictidomys tridecemlineatus
GTGCATGCCTATAATCCCAGCGGTGTGGGAGGCTGAGGCAGGAGGATCAAAAGTTCATGTCCAGCCTCAGCAACTTAGCGAGGCACTAAGCAACTCAGTGAGACCCCGTCTCTAAATAAAAAAACATAGTAAGAAAAAGGACTGGGGATGTGGCTCAGTGGTTAAGTGCCCTAGGTTCAATCCCCTGTACCCCCCTGCCCCCGTAAAAAATAACACAAATGTATGATTTACAATATCCCCATTATAGCAAGAAAAAATTCACAAAATAAAATGCCTTTTAGTCATTTATTATGCCAAGTATTTAATGATTATTATTATGACATACAGATAACACTCATTTAGTAATAAAAGATAAGATCTTATTAGCCTAAAGACCATTGAAGAGTTTCCAAGAAGTTCCAAAGTAAAATCTGGCTATCCTTTCCATGTGATGAATAGAGTAGCAGCAATCCCTGGGTATCTCTCAAACAGAAACTCTAAAGTTTATGTTTAATTGGGCCTTAAGTAAATGACTTGTTACAGTATAAAAATAAACACAACATTTTAGAAACTAGTCAATATGACTGGCCTGAATTTGGTTTTTACTTGTGCATGTCTAAAGTAAGCAATTTCAACATACAGTATATATGAAAAATTAACAGTTTTCCTAAGTTTTCTAACTCATACACAAACTCTTACAATGGAATTCACTCTTACAATGGAATCAAAACCTGTTCACTCTTACAATGGAATCAAAACCTATTTCTGAACATAACCTACAGAAATAGCATGTAAACATCCTCCCAGGTTCTATGGGTCAAAATGCAAAGATCTCTGAAACATATATAAATGAATATATAAATTCGGAATATAATGAGACATTATTATATGCATATATACACACTGTAAGTAGATATGTACACCATAAAATAAATTCTGACAACGTTCCTAGGACCCAAATTTCCTAACCCTGTTAGAGAAAGTAAATAAAAAACTTAGTAGGAAAACTTTTCTTTTTCTTTCTTGCTGGGGATTAAACCCAGGGGCACTTTATCACTGAGCTACATCCCCCGACATTTTTATTTTTATGTATTTATTTTATTTTGAAACAGGGCACTTTGCTGAGTCTGGCCTCAAACTTGTGATTCTTCTCTGTCACTTTCCCAGGTCATGGGATTTCAGGCACGCGCCACCTTGCACAGCTTTTTTCTTTTATTGAACAAAGTTTTTTTTTTTTTTTTAAATATATATATTAGTTGTAGATGGATACAACATTTTTATTTATTTATTTGTATGTGGGGCTGAGGATCGAACCCAGTGCACCCAGTGGTAGAGGCAGGCACTCTACCACTGAGCTATAGCCCTAGCCCCTTGAACAAAGTTTTTAAGTGAAAAAAATAAATCCGATATTGCTCTTTGCAATGGACTGATTCCAAACAGTTCAAAAGTAAGTAAGAATCTCTTTGGTTGTTCCCCAATGTCACAGAATGCATAAGCTTGCTCTCTATTTAAAAAATCTGATCATCTCCAATGACACTTTTCAAGTACAACGTAGCTACGCTGGTTAAGTTCTTCCTGCCGCCCCTTTTGTAACCATAGAGGTTGGCACTTTGTAGCACCACACCCACCATAACCACAGCCAACCACTGAAGAGAGCACTAAGGGCAAATATCAACCACAGCGCTGGACCGGCAATCAGTTCCAAACAAGAGACTCTTGATTCAGCCTCTGAGACAGTTTTATTCTCCAGAGGAGTTGCCTTCCTGGACTCACATACTCAATGACTCTTTCCATCCTCATCCATGTGATTCCACCACGGGAGGCCAACCATGTCTAGCTGTGACATTCTTCACTGCCCCAAATTCACATAGCAGCAACAAGATAATTCTCATCAGACAGGCAATGAAGCCGCTGCTGAGCAATTCACAGAGAACATAGGCTATAATGGCACCCATAGAACAAATGGAAATGGATAGAACAAATGGAAAAATGATGCCAGTGGATGCCTGATTTTGGATTTTCTTGGTCTATTGTCTCTTTTTCTGCCTCAAACAATGAAACATCTTCAGTGTCATTGTTGCTGTCCCTGTGCCAGCTGCAGTCCCAGGGGGCCTATGTCAGTGCAGCAGCTGCCAGGTCTGGTCTCCTGAGTCCCAGTTCTTAATTGCCATGCTCTGCTGTCTCTTGGAGGGTTTGCTCTGTCCTCAGAGAGCTTCATCAGATGCTGGACAGTATTCTGTTAGACGGATGTACCATAGCTATTCTGTTGACCCCTATGGACACTGGAGCTATTTCTAATCATCTACAACTATAAACCCTGATGAGATAAGTAACCATGTGTGTCTTGGATACATGCAGATGCAGTTGTTGCTGGCATTGCTGAGCCAAGGGCAAATGCATTTATAACTGCAGGATCCTGCCACACTGCCCACCACCAGGGTTGCACCACTGCACGCCCTATGGAAATACCTTCCCTTCACTCTCTCCAGCAGATTATATTATTCAATTTTTGAATTTTTATTATATTAAGGGATATTTCCAGTGCTAGGAATGGAACGCAGGGCCTCCCATATGCTAGGCAAGCACTCTACCACTGAGCTACCTCCCCAACTCTAATTTGCCCATTTTTTTTTTTAAACCAGTACTGGGGATTGAACCCAGGGGTGTTCTACCATTGAGCTACATCCTCAGTCCCTCCTCCTCTTTTTTGAAACAGAGTCTAGGTAAATTGCTGAGGCTGGCCTCAAACTTGAGATATTCCTGCCTGGAATCAATGGGATTTTCGGTGCAGGGGGGGGGGGGCGCCATGCCCTCGGCTCAAACTGCACTTCTTTAACAATGAGCCTGAGCATCTTTTTCTATGTGCAGGGGCCATCTGGCCTTTGGTTTTACTTGGGCCGTCTGTTCTTGTCCTTGGCTTGTTTCTCCAATGGGTCGTTGGCCTTGAGTTTATGATATATCAATGTTCCGCCTTCTTTATTACAGCATCTGTGCTCTCAGATTTTCTACGAGGGTTATTAAGGCTTTTCCCTCCGTTTCTTTGGCTCAGTCTCCCTGAGCTTCCCCATCCAGGCAGGGGGAGCCGAGGCAAGAGGACGCGCTGATGCCTGGGCGGGCGACACACCTGCAGCAGCCAAAGTCAGGGAAAAGGTGTCATGGGGCCATCTGAGTATAGGGCCTTGGTGCCTCTGCGGTCGCGAGCTTTTGGCTTCCTCGGGGCCAAAAGGCAGGCCCAGACCAGGTGGGGGCGGGAAAGTCACTCCACCCCTAAAGAGAGGGGCAGCTGTTCCAGGAAGCCCCGATGGGTGGCCCCTTCCCATGCATCTGCGGAGACGCACTAGTTGTTCCGTCGAGGTCTCGGGACCCGGTGTCCCCGGTTCTTCACATCCCGCAGAACCCCACGGCTGACCCCCAGGGAATCAGGGCCAGAGCGCAGGAGGGCCTGTCCGCTCCTGCGACAGGGGGTGCCACCAGGAGCGATGTCTCCGGCAGCCGGCGCCCCCGGCTCGGATCCGCGGGGCCCCCGGCCCTCCCCCAGCCCTGGGCGGCGGGAGTGGAACCGGATCCCGCTCTTTCGTTTTCGTTTCCCGGAAGGATAGCGCCTACCCCAGCGCCTCGCGCGCCTGCTCGCCGGGGCCCAGGGTTCACGCCCCGGCGCTTCTCGCCAGATTTCGCCCCAGGCGACCTTTCAGTTCTCAGCGCCGAGCGAGGGGCCTCGGGGAGAGGGGCAAGGAGCACGGCCCCGTGCCCAGCAGCGCCAGCCGGGAGCGCTCGCGACAGAAAGCCCGTGGCCCCTCACCTCCACCTGGGATGCAGGTAAGAGCCCGGCAGAGGAGCCCGCCGCGCACGCGGATCCACCTGCCCGCTCCCATCTCGATTCCCATTTTATTAGACCTTTAACTGCCTGGAGTCTCACCTTCCGACAGATTCCTAACCCTCACCGCCAACCCTGTCCCTCTGCTCCACCCCTAGACGCTCCTCACGACGGTCCCGCCTCTCTCTCTCTCTCTTTCCCCAAAATCCCGGTGCGAAGGCATCCCACACAGCATCCCCAAGGCCCCAGATCCTTTCTGAAGTCTCCTTTCCTCCTCATTTCTGCTACACTAACCCGATGGGAGGTCCCTGGAAATTCCTCCACGAGTCAGGTCCTCCCAGCTGTCAAACATAATCCCACTGGGACCCCTTTCCTCAGCAGTCCCTCTCCATTTTCTTCCCTTAGAGCTGGGGCCCATCCTACCCCAGGGCCTTTCTCCAATTCCCTCTCTCCAAGAGTCACGCCCACTTATCAGCCCTCTCCCAGGCCTTCGTGCAGAAACCCGGGGGTCTCCACGCTGTAGGCTCCCTGGCTGCATCTCCCAGACAGTTACAGCCTCAGGATTGCCTGCTCCTCTTGCTTGCAGGCGGGTGGAGGAGTAGACAAGTTCTTGTCTTGAGCCCCTTCTCTAGCAAGGGAGCTCACAGCCCCTCAATTTCTTTTCTTTTGGTATCAGGGATTGGACCCAGGGTCACATAACCATTAAGCCATATCCCAGCCCACCTCCCCCTTTAATTTTTTTTTTTTGTAGTTGTAGATGGACAGAATGCCTTAATTTTATTTATTTTTATTTTTATGTGATGCTGAGGATCAAACCCAGTGCCTTACAGACGTTAGGCAAGCCCTCTGCCGCCTAGCTACAGCCCCAGCTCCCACCAGCCCCCTTTTATGTTTTATTTTGAGAAGTCTTCTGGGCTTTGCTAAGTTGTTGAGGTTGGTCTCAAATTTTTGATCCTTCTGCCTCAGCCTCCTCAGTCACTGGGATTATAGGCTGTGGCACCTGAGTCTGCTCCCTCTCAGTTTCTGAGGCTTGGATATCTAGGAAACAGCACCAATGGGGACAGGTGGTGCCCTTCTCCTCCAGAAACGAAATGAGAACTATCCCAAAAGATGTCAAATCCCCTTTTGCATCAGCCAAGGCTTCTGGAGTTTGCTCTGCTGGCTCCAGATCCCAACTCCTTAGGCGCAGATTACCTTCCCAGACCAACTCTAGAAGATCCTAGGGTGAAATGGACTCTCAGGACCTAGTTTCACTTTTCCTTTTCTGACTGAGGCAGTTGTGGCTGGGCTGCAGCCCCAGGGATCCTTCTGCAAATACCACATTTGGCCACTTGTTTCTTCTCTCATCCTTCTGGATGAACCAACCCACAGCCAGAGCTATCCCGGCTGCAAAACTGATAGGATAAAGATTTCCCTTAGGGCTGGAGTTGTGGCTCAGTGGTAGAGAGCTTGCCTAGCATGTGTGAGGCCCTGGGTTCCATCTTCAGCTCCAGCTAAAAAAAAGAAAATTAAATAATAATAATAAAAAAGTCTTCCCTTTGTGAGACCTTGAGTCAGAAACTTATTCTTTTTTTTTTCTTTTTCCTTTTTGAAAAAGTGTTTATTTACTTCTGAGTTAAGGTCTTTTCATCCTGGTCCCTTGGTCTCCATGTTGTGATCTCACTAAGAATCCAGAGTGTATTTCTAGGCCTTCAGATTTCAGTTACAAGTCAAATTGTGCTAGGGAATCTTTTTCAGGGAGTTGAAAACTTGACTTGGAAGGATGAAATTTATCCAGTGTCTGCTGTGTACAAGATGTTGATGGTACCTTTAAGGTGGACACAGAGATAAACACTCTTTCTCTCCAAAAATAATGCTCAATACATTCCAGTACGGCTAAGCCTCCTTTGACGGCTCTGGTTTTCTCCTGCTCTAGGAGGGAACACTGGCCTATTCTCCTATAGGTCCTGCAGCGGCCACACCCCCCTTAGGCACCCAGGTCCAAGGCAGATGTGAAGCTCAAGTGCAACTGCTGGGTGAGACTGGGATCTGCAAGCTTCCAGGAAGACTCCGTGAGTAGAGGGGAGGAGAAAAGCTCATTTTTTTTGTTAAAGTCTTAAATGTCACTGCTTATTCAAGGAGTTTCCTTTCCTGCGTTTCCAGTTCTTTGGCTGGGTTTTAACTCTTCCTGGGTGAGGAAGTCAGAGAAGGTGTACAGCTGGCATTGAGGGGCAGGCATCCTCAGTGGTGAGATGAGGGCTGGCGCTTAATGAGCCTTTGGGTCCTTTCCAGGTGAGACAGGATTGGAGACATTGGCAGAGAGGGAGTAGGTGGGGCTGAACAGTGAACAGTGGCATGCACATAAAACCTTCTTTTAAGCTACAATGTATCATTTTCATTATTACAAAAGCAGCATGTGCTTATTGTCAAAAATTAGGCACTGCCAGAGAAGGGTAAGAAAATACTAGAGAACAGTCAAATGCACCTACAGTAACCATGGGAAACATTAGTAGTCTCCTTTCATTTCCTTTTCCTAAGTAATGTTCTTACCCCAGGGTACGCATAGCGGTGGAGCAGGCTGGAAATTAATGTATTTGAGTCTGTATTTCAAATGAGAGGCAAAAAATCTAAGTGACATGTTCAAGATCACAGGGCTCTTTTCTAAAATTTTTAATTATAGGTGAACACGATGCCTTTACTTTATTTATTTATTTTTATGTGGTGCTGAGAAACGAACCCAGTGCCTCCACGCGTGCTAGGCGAGCGATCTGCCACTGAGCCCCAGTCCCAGCCCTCACACAGGCCAAAGTTTGGTCCTGCTGGTCATCTTCTAGGAGACTTTTGCTTGGTTTTTAGTTTTTATTTTATTTTATTTTAGCTTAGTTTATTTGCGGAACTGGAGACTGAACTCAGGGACACATTACCACTAAACTAGATTTCCAGTTCTTTAATTTTTTATTTTTATTTTGAGACTGGGTCTTGTGGCTCAGGCTGGCCTCAAACTTGTAATCCTCCTGCCTCAGGCTCCTGAGGAGCCTGGGACGTTAGGTGCATGCCTCCATACCCAGATTAAGATTTTTAAAAATGTACTTCCTAAACCATGGCAATCCTCGGCTCTGCAGCTGGCCGACCCCAGCCAGGGTCTTTGATCCGGATGGGAGTCCAAGGCATCCATGTTGGACTCAGGTTGTGAAGCACCCAGACCACTTTGCTTCCTGCTCCCTGGAACACTGCCTGACAGGTTTCCTGGCTGCCACCTATGTTTTGAGCTATGACAGGACTAAGCTGTGGCTTAGCAGAGGGTGAGGTAACTTCACACCTCTGTGGTCCACTTCCTGACCTTTAATTGGGAAGATAACCCTTAGGTTAGAGGGAAGGTGGGACTGACAGGTACACTCTCCCTGGGCAGGTGCTGGAGGAAGTCGAGCAGGGAGGTGCTGCAGAGCAAGGTGGCAGGCGGGGGAGCTCCACAGGACCCTTTGTCCCACTTGCCAAGTCCTAGAAGGTCAACCCTGGGAAAGAGCCCCTGGAAACTCCCTTAACTTCCCAAACAAGGAAACCCAGGCCCGGGAGGCTGTGTCAAGGTCACTTTCTACCTTCAGGGCCCTGCCCTGCTGGGTGAGGGGAACAGAAGGAGAAGTGAGAATTCAGAGTTTAGTCACCGCCTGGATCAGTACAAATACACCACCTTCTAGTTTTTTGATGTTCACAGGCTCATTGGGGATGTAGGGAAGGGCGAGGCTGGGGCTGAGGGAGCCTGAAAGCTGGGGCAGAGCCAGAGCTGGGGCAGGGGTGGGGAGGAGTAGCTCAAGACTGCCAGGCCCCCCAACCCTGTGATTAATGACCCTTTGCATGCTTTGAGAAAAGACTTCTGGAGTTCTTGTTTTCTCCAAAAGTGGGTTTAAAAAAAAAAAAAAAGGAGCAATTTGATCTGATTTTAAGACACACCTACATATCTATTAACTAAAGACATAAGGACGAAAATTTTAACACGACCTCTAAAAAACACTTCCTAAAAGTGAAGTTCAAACTCAAGACCTTCAAAAAACAAACCAAACAAAAACTTTAAAAAATCAAAAACTCAAGATCCACAACTCTCCCTGGAATACGGGAAAGGGGAGGATCGTAAGTTCCATAAGACCACATTTTATAAGCTCAGAAACTCACTATTTGTTTGTTGAATGAACGAATGAGTGACAAAGAGTCTTCATCAAGGGCACCAAAACCAACCAAGGCAGAACCCCTCTGGTGGGGCCCTCTGAGATGATCCCCAGGTCTCCTGCATACTTTTAGTGACAGGCACACCCACCCCTCTTGGAGCAGCCTGTGCTCTGGTTGTACCACTCAGGGTGAGGTCACTGTGGCCTGTTGTCCCCTAGATCAGGGCTCCTGAGGCACTCGTCCTGCTATCTAGGTCAGGCCTCCTCAGGAGCCCACCCTGAAATAGTGGCTAGGACCGGGGGAGAGAGAGAAGAGAAGGAAATTCAGAAAGTTTCCTCAGGCCATTTAAGACTGTGGACAGCGTGTGCTCGATCCCAGTGGGCATCTCTGGGAACAGGGAGGGGCATACCCTGGGGAGTAGGCAGCTGGGGCTTTACCCCCTCACTGCCCATCCATAATGGAGCGAGGGCTGTCTCCAGGGGTCCCGACTCCAGCATGTCCACCTCACCCCGTGCACCAGCCGAGGGGGCTCCTGCAGTCACAAAAAGCTCCTGGGGGAGTGGGGTGGCCACCTTGAGAGTGGAGCCTTGAGGCTAGGTGCTGTGGGCAGCGTCCACTCCCCCCGTCACCACAGAGTCCATGATTCCTACCATGGAGACTTCTGAGGATATTCAGACCCTCCCACCCCCCAGTTCTGGACCTTGGTAACTAAGGGACACTAAATGACTCATTTTCCTGCCAACAACATTCTAAATAAGCAAACTGCTGACACCAGTTGAAGGTGGGCTTTGCAGGTGCCTGGGGTGATAGCAACCTCCTGCGCCCCACGTTTCTAGAAACCGATTGCCCTCTCAGGGCGTCTCTCTGACATTTTTTTTCCCAGTCGCCCACTCCATTCCATTTTCCACCTCTAGATTCCAGGGCTGATGGGATGCAGCAGGAAGGTGAATAAACTAAATAGATCTTGCTTCGGCTTGTGTTCGGCTGGTGAGGTGGCGTGTGATGAAGAGCACCATCTACTTTCCTGTGTGTTGCTTTTCTGTGTTGACTTGCCTGCCAGATAAAGATGTGCAGGAGAGCTGTGGCAGTTTCACTCCAAGGACAACTGCACTGTCTAGACAGGGGCAAAGGACAGGAGGTGGGCCCGGATGCAAGAGTGGGGCCCAGGGAGCTCTGGCAGGGTGCGGCCCAACTTCCCCAGGATTGAAGTGGCAATGAAAGAGGCCAGGTGGCGGGGAGGCTCAGTGAGGGCCACAGGTGGTTGCCCTGGGGGTCTTCGTGCCTGCTCCTGTTCCTGAGCCTCTTCCCCACAGCTGGCTCCCTAAAGAAGCGCTGTGAATTTCCTATTTTGGGTGCCAAGGAATGGGGACAGCTTTGCATTTTGGAATTGACTTTTAAAACTCTTCGTTGTGAATAAGCCATGGGAAGAGACCTCCAGGGCCTCCTCCTCTATCTCACAGGGGCAGGGGTGGCACCTCTCCACCTCCTTCTCTGGTTGTTCTCCTGGGGCATTTAGTTTAATAGGTACATTCTAACAAGCGTGGCTATCTGGGTATTGTAGACCAGGGCTTCTCAGATTCGAATGTGCATGTGGATCTTCTGGGAACCTTGTTGAGATACAGATTCCGACTCAGTAGGTCTGGGGTGGAACTTGAGATTCTGCATCTAACAAGCTCCTGATGCTGCTGATGCTGCTGGTTTGAGGACCCCATTTATTTATTTTCAAAATGCTGGTCAGGGGTTACTAAGGAAGTTCAATCAATTCAGTGGGACAAGATAAATACTTTTGTTTGGCGGGGTGCTGGGCATGGAAACCAGGTCCTCAGGCAGGCTGAGCATGCTGTCTACCACAGAGCGACCACCCCAGCCCAGAAGGGAGAGTTTGAACAGTGACGTCACCCCCTGATGATGAGAAGGAAGATGGCTAGCAGTAGATGGGAAATTCTACAAAGTAAGGCCTGGAGAATGAAGAGCTTTGCCTTTCCCAAACTCAGTGCCTGGGATGGAGCCCATGCTTCACTGTGTAAACTGGAAAGATCAGGCAGGCACCTTGGATGGTTGCCCCAGCTGGGACGACTGCCCAGATCTGTCCTGGGAGCACTGTCCAGATCTGACCTGGGAGCACTGTCCGGATCTGTCCTGGGAGCTGGGAGCCAACCAAGCTGGAAATCCCCAGTGAGTGACCCACCAGGGGGAGAGTAAGGCGATATCTGACTGGAATCTCGAGAGACAGACACAGTTAATAAGATAAAACTGAAAATACATTGGATCATTGCAAAGAGAGGGAGAGGCCGTGGCTGTGGGCAGGTGAAACCTGGAGAGTCAACCTGGTTAGACTGGTAAGGAGAGTCCGGAGGCGCTCATCCAGAAACTAGGTCAGGGAGACTTCTTGGAGGGAGTGGACTCCTTATGCCACATTGGTAGCCCAGCCGAGCCCTGTGTGCTGGCTGCTGTGCCAGGTATTTCACAAGTATCACCTCATCTGACAGCCGTACCAACCCTTGTCTCAGAACAAGCCTGTCCTGCTTTGCCAGGTGTGGCTCTTTAAATTGGTGACCTCACAGCCTCCCTGGCACAGTCCTGTGTGGCTGGTGTGGATTTTGTCATCATCCCGGGTTTACAGATGAGGAAACAGAGGCAGTCACTTAGGTCACAGCTGGCCTGACACCATCATCAGTACTTTTCATTGTGTGTTTTTACTTTTCATAATTTTTTTTTTTTTTTTTGCCGTCCAACTCTCAGTCAAGTGTATTTCAGGGTGCAGTTCCGTGAATTTTATGTGCATAGACAGCCGTGTAGCCACCCCTGAGATCAGGGTCTGGGACATTTCCAGTACCCCAGGAGGTTTCCTCGTGCCTCCAGTTCCCATTCAAAGGATGACAACTCTTCTGATTTCTCTCCCCAGATTAGTATTGCCTATTCTGTTTTGTTTGTTTCTTTGTTTTGGGACAGGGCCTGGCTGTGTTGCCCAGGCTGGTCTCAAACTCACGGGTTCAGATCCCGGAGCAGCTGGGACTACAGGCATGTACCACTCGCCTGGCTAACATGTTCTTTGTGTGTGCGACACTGGGGGATTTTTTTTTTTTTTTTTTAGAAAGAGTGAGAGAGGGGAGAGAGAGAGAGAGACAGAGAGAGAGAGAGAGAGAGAGAGAGAGAATTTTTAATATTTATTTTTTAGTTCTTGGCGGACACAACATCTTTGTTGGTACGTGGTGCTGAGGATCGAACCTGGGCCGCACGCATGCCAGGCGAGCGCGCTACCGCTTGAGCCACATCCCCAGCCCCACTGGGGGATTTTTATTTATTTATTTTTAGTTGTAGATGGACACCATACCTTTATTTATTTATTTATTTAATTTATTTTTGTGTTGTGCTGAGGGTCCAACCCAGTGCCCCATATGTGCCAGGCAAGCACTCCACCACTGAGCCCCAGCCCCTGGCACTGGGGATTGAGTGAGGGCCTCATGCTGCTAGCAAACACTCCTGAGCTCTGTCCCCACCAATAGAAAATAAACGGAAACTTTCCAAATATCCCTCAGCTGGAGAATAACCATCCAGTTGGGATGTTTTCCTGCCAAGCTGCTAGGCAGCAAATCTTGCCTGCCTTTCTTCTTGAGGGACACTTGACCATGTCTGGAGACACTTTTTGTTGTTGTGCCTGGGCCTCCATTGAGTGGGCAGAGGGGAGGGATGTTACTAAAACCACTTCAATGCACAGGACAGCCACCACAGCAAAGAGATGGGGCCCACCATGCTAATAGGACCCGAGGTGAGAAATTAGATCACACTGAATTGCTGGATTCAGTGAATTACTGGTAAACTTTTTTTTTCTTGTCTTGACCTTTGAGATGGGCACTGGTCCTTTATCTGTCATCTATGATGTAAATATTTCCCCCAAATCTACCCTCTTTTAGTTTCATTTGTGGTATGTTTTGCCCCCCCCCCCCCCCCAATTAGAGTCAAATGTGTTTCATTTTGGTAGCCTCTGTGTTTCCTGTCATAGTTAGGGTCTTCTGTACTCCTTCAGTGCATATAATTTTCTGTTTCTATTTTAAGATTTTTATTGTTCTATTTTTTGGGAACCCATCCCATTTGGAGTTGATTTTGTAAATGGTCGAGGTGGGGGGCCATATATACACATACATGTGTGTGTTCCAGGTGCAGAATACACAGACAGTGTGCCTCCGCCGACCCAGTTCAGTGCCATAGCGGGTCCCTGTTAAACATTTGTTGAAGGAATGATTGGAAAACAGGCAGCGGGTGGGGTACCAACAATAAATAAGCAGATACATCCGTAATACATATAGAGTGATAAAAGCTAGCACATAATTATGGCAAATGTAAAACTGACCAAGAAAGCAAGGTGGTGCGACAGAAAAGAACGGACACAGTGAGAGGAGGTGATGGGGTTTGGGGAAGGGACCCGCTTAAAGGGAGTGTTCAGGGTGGGCTTCTCAGAGGACTGGAAGCCCTGACTTCCTGGAGCAGGAGCAACGATGGATGGATGGATGGATGGACGGACGGACGGACGGACGGACAGATGGATGGATGGATGAATGGATGGATGAACAGCTGGATGGGTGGACGGACGGATGGATGGACAGATGGATGGATGGTGGACGGACGGATAGATGGATAGGGGACAGATGGATGATATTTGGACAGATGGATGGGGCGGGGGTGCGGGTCCTCTGCCCCGGCCCCAGCCTGTGCTTGCCGCCGCAGGCCTCCAGCCGGCGCTGTGGAGCAGGGAGGACGTACTGCACTGGCTGCGCTGGGCCGAGCAGGAGTACTCGCTCCCGCGCGCCCCCGAGCGCGGCTTCCAGCTGAACGGCCGCGCGCTCTGCATCCTCACCAAGGACGACTTCCGCCGCCGCGCTCCAGGTTCAGGTGAGGGAAGCTCCGGGCTCCACTCTTCAGCGAGTTGGTGGGAACCCTGGAAGCACGGGAGGCCCCAAGCCCCTGGGGTCCTGCAGGGAGCCTTCCTGGGAAGGCACTCCCTCCCAGCCAAAGGCAAAACTGGAGAACGTTCCAGAATTCATTGATTCGCACTGATAAGAGCTCAAGCCTGGCCCCCTGTATGAGTTTTTATTTTAGCCAGAACCCGGGCCTGAGGTCAAAGGAACCATGTTTCAGGAGCAGAATCTGGTGGTGGCCGGCGGCAGAGCCTCTGGAGTCCGTCTGACCCTCCCTTGGCCTTCTCGCTGGAGGCTCTTCATGTTGGTGCTGGTCTGGTGTCTTCTAAGACCACACTCTTGTTTTCTCTGCAGCCTGTCTTTGGCAAGCAAGACCAAAGCCTGTGTGGCAGAAGGGGTTTTCTCAACTATTCTAATTTACTTCTTTTCTTCTAACACACCCCACCGCACTGCCACCTCTCAGGTTCTGCCGCACTTTTCCCCTCATGAGCCTTCTCCAGTGGCTGTGCCTGGATTTAAGTTAAACAAGCAAACAACAACACCCCGCCCCCCCCCAAAAAAAAAACCCATTTAAAAAAAGTTGACACACAGCATTAGTGCTTATTTATAGGCTGCAGTGTGACATTCCAGCAATGTGTACAATGTGCTGTCACAGAAATGGGCCTATCCAGCACTTCAAACAGTTATCCTTTCTTTGTGTTGGGAAAATTCAGGAGTCCTATCTTCTGGCAATTATGAAATATGCAGTTAATTATTCTCAATGATTCCCTGGATTTTATTTATCTATCTATCTATCTATCTATTTATTTATTTATTTTTACGTACCGAGTATTGGGCTTGGGGTGTTTTAACTGAGCTACATCCCGAAGTTGCTGAGGCTGGCCTTAAACTTGCAATCTTCCTGCCTCAGCCTCTTGAGTCACTGGGATTACAGGTGTGCTCCACTGCACCCAGCTAGAAATTCCCTGGTTTTAATGGGGCTGGTGGGTGTTGGCAGGAGATCCAGGCTCTGGCTTCTCCCACAGCGGAGACTGTCTGGGCAGAGGCAGGGCCGGGATGACATGAGCACAAGTCTGCTCCCTATCATGCCTGTGATTCTCTCTCACTTCCTGCAAGCAACCCTGGTCCTCAGGAGCCCACTGTGCACCTCTTACCCCATGGCTGTCAGGTGGTTCTCCACCCAGGGATCCCCCCACTTTCCTCCTCCCCTTTTCCTGCCCACCATCAGCAACTTAGCCCAAAGGTGTGAGTCAAGAGGCATTTCTGGGACTATGAACAGGGCCCACCTGCCTTTAGGAAGAGGTTAGGACTATTCAGTCCCTCAGAAGACAGGCCAGCCTTTTTCGGGGAGGAGATACCAGGGGCACTCTACCACTGAGCCACATCCCCAGCCCTATTTTGTATTTTATTTAGAGACAGAGTCTCACTGAGTTTCAAGTTGCTTAGGGCCTGGCTGTTGCTGAGGCTGGCTTTGAACTTGCAATCCTTCTGTCTTGGTCTCTGGAGCTACTGGGATTACAGGTGTGCACCAGTGCACCCTGCAGCCATGAAATGAAATTTGTGGAATCCCATTATGCAGAGGAGACCAGCAGGGGGCTGAGATCCCTACTCTTGGTTATTTTGTTCTTGTTTGAGAGGATTTCAGGAAGACACAAAATTTAGTTTAAAAAAAAAAGTAGCAAAGTTTAGAAGGGATAGGAAAAAGGGAACGGGAGTCATTCTTAATGGAGAGTGGGTCCTCTCAGAGAGTTTTATTGGAGGGTCCCAGGGAAGTTTCCAGAGTCCTGCCCAAGTTCACCTCTTGACTTTTGACTGACAGCAGGATTGTGTTAAATGTCCAAGTGCCTCCTGCGCCTGGTGAAGTTCCAGGAGAATTCGAGGTCACTTTGTCCTGTGCTGACTGGTTCTAATTGGAACCTGTTCTTATAGATATTATGGTTGGGGAAATTCCTCTTAGCTCCCTGAGTTCTGAGACCAGGTCTGTGTAAGGGTCACAAAATCTCCATTCCCCCATCTCCCACTGCTCCAGGGAGGGGCTTGTGTTCTTTTTATTTTATTTTTAAAATATTTTTTTTTAGTTACCAATAGACTTGAGAATTGAACCCAGAGTCTCACACATGCTAGGCAAGCGCTCTACCACTGAGCCCTTCTTTTTATATTTTAAAATATTTTTATTCATAGATGGACACAATGCCTTTATTTATTTATTCATGTTTACGTAGTGTGGAGGATTGAACCCAGTGCCTCACACACGCCAAGCAAGTGCTCTACCACTGAGCCCCAACCCCAGCCCTTGTGTTCTGATTAGCTGAGGCAGGAGGATTGCAAGTTCAAGGCCAGCCTCAGAAACTTAGTGAGACCCTGTCTCCAAACAACAACAACAACTAAAAGGGATGTGGCTAAGTGGTAAAGTACCCCTGGTACCACAAAAAAAAGGAAGAAAAAAATAAGCAAGTATGTGGGGTCCAGTCAGCGCAGTGGTCCCAATGTGTAGAATTACTCCCTTGACCTCATGTTCCCGCCACTCACGTCTGCCTATTATTTATCATCCTGAGCCTTAGAAGAACTGCCTTTGCCTCCAGGGATGTGAGACACGGTTGTGCCGTTTGTGCACTGAACTCAGGCCCTCAACTGGGGGCATGTGGGGGTGCTCAGCCTGACCTTGGGGGGGGATTCCTTGGTGACCTTGGTGCCCAGCACCTTCCTCTACCAGGAAGGGATGTCTTTTTAACTGTAACCGCCAGGGGGCGACATTGGCCGTGCCCCTTGTCAGCCCCAACAGCGGGAGCCCCGCACCTCCTTTAGCAGGATGCTGGTGACGGGACACCCTGGGCTTCGCCCGAGAGGCAAGTGACCACAGGGGACAAAGACTGGGCTCTCCACTGGCCTGGCCAGCAGCCTGCCTCCCGCCCACCCCCAGGTGACGTCCTGTATGAGCTGCTCCAGTTCATCAAGACCCAGCGGCGAGCCCTGGTGTGCAGGCCCTTCCTCCCCGGGACCTGCAGGCAGAGGACGCGCCCCGGGCTGCCCCAGGCCCCGGAAGGTGAGGAGGCCCTTCCTGAAGCTCCGAGCCCGCTCAGGTCAGCCTCGTGGCGGGACCGGCCATCCTCAGGGCAAAGCCAGGGAGGGGTGGCAGGGGCTGGCCGCTCCCCCCCCCCACAGCCTGGCTCCTGCAGTCATTTGAATGAGGCCGGGGTCCCCCTCCTGCCTCTGTCTCCATGGCATCCAGGCGCCAGAGCACGGGGACACCCACACCCTCTCAGTCCTGTTTACTGTGGCCTCTGCGGCCTTTGACCTAGAGGTCATCTCCCTGCCACCCTCTTCCTTTGACTTCCAGGATGTCCCACTTGCCTGATTTCCTATAGCCCCAGTGGTCACTCCTCAAAAATCTCCTTCTCTGGGTCCTCCTCTTCTTCCCTACTTCTAAATGTCCAGACCCGGGGTCAGGGGGCTCTTCTCTGTCTACATTCAGGCCTCAGGTGATTGGATCCTGGAAATTCACATTAAGTACTGCCGGTGATTCCCAGGCATGCCCTGACCTGTCCCCCACGCTTCCTGTCCCCCCTCCAGTGTGTCTAGTGGGCATCTCAACCCCAGCAGCCCCTAAACCAGGGCCCCATGTCCCCACACTGCTCCTTTCACAGCAAACCCCAGCTCCTCCTTCCAAACTTAGTTCAAACACTGGACAGCGAGTTAACAGGGTTTTCATCTCTATGACCAAAACACCCGACCAGAACAGTTTAGAGGAGGAAAACTTATTTTGAGATCATGGTTTCAGAGGTTTCTGTCCATGGTTGGCTGGTTGCATGGCTCTGGGCCCAAGCACCACGGCAGAGGGGGCTGAGGAGAAAACTGTCAGGTCACGGTGGCCAGGAAGCAGAGAGGAAGGAGGGAAGGGGCACAGGGAGGGTGAACCCTTCTGGGGCCCATGTGACCCACCTGCTCCAGCCCCCCCCCCCCACAGCCATACTGTAGTCCTTTCAGATTATTAAACCATCAAATGAGCGATCTGCTGTCAGGTGACAGCTCTCCTAATCCAACTGCTTTACCTCTGAATGTTTCTGCATTAACACAGGAGCTTTGGGGGGACCCTCATTTTCAAACCCTAGCAGACATCACTTTGGATTCCTGCTTCTCCTCCGTCTTCATCCTGCCAACGAATCTTGTTGGCTGCACCTTCGAATCTCTGCTGAATCCATGCACTTCCTGCACCCCACTGTTGGTTCCCGTGCTGCCCCACCACCTCTGGAGAACCTCCTCGCTGGTCTCCTCACTTCCGCTCTTGACCTCCAAAGATCTGTTCCCCACAGAGCTGCTAGAGACCGCTAAGTCAGGCTGTGTCTTGCCTCTGCTCAGAATCTTCCAGTGACTCCCTTCTCACTTGGAGTCAAAGCCACAGTCCTTACAGCGGCCTCTGCCCCCTCTTCAGGCCTCTCCCCCTTGCTCCTGCTGCTGTGGCCACAAGGGCTCCTTGTGTGCTGAACAAGCCAGAGCTATGCTCATGTCCCAGGGCCTTTGTTCCTGCTGTCCCCTCTGCCTGGATTCTCTTCTCAGTACTGACATTGCTCCCTCCTTTACCTCCTGCAGGGCTCCGTCCAATGTCACCCTGCAGCAGAGCCTCACCAACGTCTCTAAAATCCCACTTGTGCCTCTTCCAGATTCCTCATCTGTCTGTGAGCTTTATTTTCTCTCCCCGTCTTGCGTACTGCTTTTATCTTCTTTTTCATTTTAATCATCTGTCCTCACAAAAATAAGCCCCATAATGAGTCCCAGTAGCAGGTCGTACTGCTTTACCTGTCTCCAGGGCCGGGACCATGTCGGCAGCCAGTCAGACAGCAGTGTCAGATCAGCAGAGAGGTTTCTGGATTCAGGGATGTGTCCCTGAGATTCTGAGCACGATGCCTGGCTCACAGACAGTTCTTAGTATTTCCTGGGCAAATGAGGAGGACGCTGGATGCGGGCACCTGGGTTCTAGGCCTGGCGCCTTCACAGCTTGACTTTGCACCAAAGAGGAAACAGGATGAGTGACTTGTAGGGAGCGGAGGCTGAGTGACAGGCTGGCTTGGGCTGTCTGGCCCAGGCCACTGCACTTTATGGCCTCCCCACTCTCTCACCAGGAGGTGGACAGGGAAGAGCCTTAGCCACAGGAGTCACTGGGAGGCCCTGGGCAGGGAGGCCCTGGGCAGGGAGGCCCTGGGCAGGGAGACCCTGGGCACACAGGATCAGTGTGCTCCTCTGCTTGCAGAGGGGATCGGGCCCTTTCAGGAAGCCCTCCTACCCACCGCCAAGTGCCTTCTGTCACAGCCACCAGCCCTGGGGCTTGCCAGCTCCTTCAGCCACCTGGGTTCTCCCAGGCCAGCCAGGCGGCCCCTCAGATTATCTCATTGTGCAGAGCCCGGCTGCAGGACCCGGGGGGTCTGCTCCTTCCCCAGGATGCCACGGGCCCCCATTGACGGCAGGATCGCAGGTGAGTAGGGGGCTGTTCCCTGGGCAGGAGTGAGGTGTGCTGAGGCTGGGTCCCAGAGGGGTCACGGGTGACAGGGACCAGGGTTGTTTTGACCCAGGGGTGAGGGGATCTGGGCTGGGGGTGGGAAGTGGGGTGATGTCCTGTGTGTTGGCCACTGTTGGGCCACAGCAGATGGATTACTTAGGATTGCCAAGCCCAGTCTGTCCCCAGGGCAGGGACAGTTTGGGCAGTTAGAGTCGGACACTCAGGTTGGCTAGAGTACCTGCCCTGTCCCCTCTCGCCCCTCCCCCACCGCTCCATAACTCTTAAAACTCTATTGAGCACTTACTATGTGCCAAGCTTGGTTCCAAGGCCTTCATTTAGTTGTACCACAGCTCTTTGACGTGGGCACTATTTTAGCCTGGTTTCATAGATAAGGAAACCAAGGCACAGAGAGGTTAAGGACTTCCCTGGGATTACACAGCACTTATGGCGGAGCTGGGATGTGAACCCAGATTGTCTGGCTGCAGAGCCTGCCCTTTAACCTGGTGAATCACTTCACGGTCGCCTTCGTTGTTAAGGGATTGATTGGCAGGCGGACAACCAGACACAGGGACAGAGAAGCCACCCATCTTTCCGGAAAATGTTCCTAGCCATGGTGGGGCCACCACCTTAATATAAGACACAAGACGGGAGGAAGCCTGGCTCCTGGGTCAGAGGTGACTGGAGGCCAGTAAACGCCCGAGTCTTTTCACCTGCAGTGCCCATCTGGCCTGAGGGCTCCCCTCTCAGTGCTGTTCCCAGGGCTTTGGGCACATTGGCCACCTGTCACCACCCTCACAGGGAAGCTGCCTCTGGCGACTTTCCTGAAGGCACATGGCTCGGGGCCCTGGGGCTCAGATCTGAGAGGGTGCCCTTGGGCGTTGATTTTCTGGGCACTTCCTGGGTCCAGGGTGCTGAGTGCCTGGGCAGGGTCTTGCCCGCGGGCCCCGCCAACCCTCGCATAGGGGAGCGTGACCGTGGTGTCTGCAGAGCTGGGCTGGCCTCGCGCTCCGCCTGCCCCCTGAGCCCATCCCCTCCCGCGTCCCCTGGGTTATGAGCCACCTCCTAGAGCTCTGAGGTACAGAAGGGGCCCCCATTGCTCCTATAGACACCCCTGTCTTCATCCTCCTGCTGGGGCTCCCTGGGCTGGCCTCCAGGTCCCCGGGGACACGGTCCTCACGGCTCCTCTGTGCTGACCTGCAGACTGCCACCTGCTATGGGACTACGTGTACCAGCTGCTCCGGGACGCCAGGTACGAGCCCTACGTCAGGTGGGAGGACAAGGACGCCAAGGTCTTCCGTGTCGTGGATCCCAACGGGCTCGCCAGATTCTGGGGGAACCAAAAGGTGAAGCTGGACCAGCGGGCGGGCTGGTTTCCACATACCCAGGGGACAGAGCGAGGGGTCAGAGTGGACCCCGGGGCACCAGGGGGTGGTCTTCAATGATGGGGCCTTCCCTTCCCTTGGGGTCCCAGAAGTGCACTGGTTAAAAGTCACCTCTTAGGGATGGAGGATGTCCCTGAGGCATGACCTCGCCTTTGCTTAGTACTTAAGCCTCTTTGGGGGGGGGCAGTGCTGGGGAGGGAACCCAGGGCCTCACCACATGAGACCAGCCTCTACCCCTGGCAATGAGCCTTTCAGAGATCTTGGCGTGGACTGCACGGTGCCTGCCGGTTAGCCCAGAAGAGGAAGCTGGGTATCTGAGGGAGGGTGGGAAGAAACCCAGGCCCCTCGCTCCCCCGGCACGTCGGCTGTGGGGGCCAAAGGGCCCGGGGCGGCTGAGGCCCCTGCACATTCCTGTTTGGCGGATGGCCCAGAGCTAAGTGGGTGTCTGTGAGGAGATCGCAGGCGGTTCACCCCAGTGCTCAGGATTCCACATTTATTTTTGAGTTGGTATTAACAAATGGGACGGCCATCTCCGTCTCAGGGTCACAGTGGTGACCTAGGAATGATAGTGCTGCACGCCTGGAATCCCAGTGCAGAGGCTGAGGCAGGAGGATCACAAGTTCAAGGCCAGCCTCAGCAATGTAGCGAGGCCCTGTCTCAGAATAAAAAATGAGAAGAGGCGTGTGGCTCCGCGGGTGAGGGCTGCTGGGTTCATCCCGATACCCGGGTTCCTTTAAGGAAAGAAAAGAGAGTCTTTTGAAGAGAACTGGCTACTTTCTGCACAGCCGCGGTGGCCCCTGCTGCTGCCACCCTGTTACGGCTGGTGCCCTGAGAGCTTGTGGACAAGAATTCACGTGGTGACAAAGAGGGATAAGGAAATTGTTGGGACACTTCTAGGACTTGATGACTTTGTCAATATAGTGCTGGGAGATGTCACTGAATTTTGAAATCATATCAGAAGGAAGAAAGATTACTAAATTTGTTTTTTTTTTTTTTTTTAATACCAGGGATTGAACCCAGAGGTGCTTAACCACTGAGCCACATTCTCAGCCCTTTTTTATACTTTATTTACAGACAGGGTCTCACTGAGTTGCTTAGGGACTCACTAAGTTGCTGAGGCTGCCTTTGAAATTGCGATCCTCCTGCCTCAGCCTCCTGAGCCTCTGGGATGACACACGTGTGTCACTGTGCCCTGCTCAGATCAGATTTTGCTAAATGCAAACAATATAATGATGCTGGTTCCAGGAGGAGAAGGACCTGAGATATGAATGAATTCCCTTGACTTGTGGTGGATTCCATTTTGTTTAATAAAAGGCAACAAAGTAGATTTTCTTTTTAAATTTTAATGTTTAGATTTTCTAAAGCTAATTTTCCCATTAAAGGGGAATGCTTTTGAAGATGAATTGTATGACCAGTTTTCTAAGTTAATCATGATTGTCTTGGGGGAAAAAAAAAGGAGTTTGTTTTTTGAAGACTGAAAAAACAAAGGTGTTTTTGGTTAACTTTAAAAAATAATGACGATCAGCAGTTTTTAGCATTTCCTAAACTGCAGTGAGTGGCGCCTGCCTGCCCTCTGCTGTTGGGAGGGCTTTCCCTGTGTTAACTCACTCAGTACCGCAGCCTCGTGAGGCAGGTGTTATGTGGAAACCGAGGCACAGAGAGGTTTAGCAAGTGCCAAGAGTTTAGCCCAATGAGGCGACAGTGTGGGGACTGTGCCTGGGCTGGCAGCTGCCCTGCACTATTCTGCTGCCTCTTGGCAGTGCTGGTGGCCGGAAGGATGTTAATGACTAAAGTTCTAGGGTGTTTAATCTGGTCCAACCCCATATCGCCCAGGCAGGGAAACTGGGGCCCAGAGTGCAGCAGCTCCACTTAATGAGCACATACTCATGCCAAGCGCTGTGCTGAGGATCTTCACGAATCAGCTAATTTAACCCTCACAGCAAACCTCACGACCAATGAAACTTTCACTTCATTTCATTTTAAATGGACTCAGAGATACAGAAACGTGTCCAAAGTCACACAGCTGCCAAGTGGTGAAGTTGGGCTCACTGATGCCAACACCCAGGCTTCCCGCCCTGACCCTGTACTGCCTGCCCTCCAGAGGGAAGTCGGGGACCTGGCCACAGTCATGCTACTCACTGGCGCCAAAGCCACCCGTGCAGTCCCACCATGCAGCCTCTCCCTGTTCCCCACAGGGCATGGTGGTTATTTATTACTGCTGGGACATTTGCTTTGGAACAGTGACCTGGGGTTCGCTCCCACTGCGTAGTCTCCCCTCCTTCCTCCCCTGACCACCTCTGCCTGTCTCCTTCCAAACTCAGCCGAGTGCCACTAAACCCTGCCGAGCCCTGGGCCCAGGGGCTTGGGAAACCCTCCGGCCCAGTCTAGTCCCTTCACCGTGTGGAGAGTGAAGTTTGGGAGGCCTGGGCTGTCCAACGGGGGCTGACCTGGGGCTGCTCTACCTTCCAGAACCGGGTGAACATGACCTATGAGAAGATGTCCCGCGCGCTGCGCCACTATTACAAACTGAACATCATCAGGAAGGAGCCCGGGCAGAAGCTCCTGTTCAGGTGAGCAGCCTGGGGACCAGGGGACAAGGGGAAGCCCCCTGTGTCGGGGGCAGGTGCTGATTTGTGGTTGGGATCTGGATTCCAGGTTCCTGAAGACTCCAGAGGAGAAAGTCCGGCACAAGCGCAGCCACCTGGAGCAGCTGGAGAGCCAGGAGCAGGGCGGGGTGGACTTCAAGGACAAGATGCTTGTGGTCCCTCTGTGAGCGGCCAGCAGGCTCCAGCACGGATGGGGCAGAGACTAAGCCTCCCCTGGAGGCAGCCCCCTGGCTCCTTGCAGGGCGGCGGGGATTCCCAGCCAGATGGTGTGATCCTGGAATCGTAGCTGCCATCTGGAACCCCAAGCTGCCATCTGGAACCCCAAGCTGCCTGGGACCTGGGGTGGCTGAGAGCTGGGAGGCCTCACACCCAGGACACTAGGAGAGGCTGGTCGTCCTTTGTGTAATGCAAACAGACTGGACTGTCTTGCTGCCCTACCCTGGTACCTGCCCAGCCCAGAAGAGGTGGCCAGGCTCTGGTCCTGCCCAAGAGAGGACTGGAGGTCCCTCACGGAGGCTCAGTTTTCCTCATCTGCAAAAGGGGTGCACTTATAAAAACCCACCTTTGGGGATGACGTATGAAATGGGAAAAGGGTCAGTTCTTTGGCGGCTTTAGCAAATGACCGTGCTGGCAGCTGGTGCTTTTTAAGAGCTTCCTGGGTTCCAGGCCTCGTGCTGAGGGCCTCCCATGTGTCTTACCTCATTTAATTCACATACTAAGCCCCTGAGGTTTCTAGGTGAGGAAACGAGGCTGGCTGACCTTAAAGGGGACACTTTTCTGCCAGGTTTCTGTTCTTGTGACTAAAAGGCTCAGGGGTCACTCCAGTTGAACTGGGCTGACTGGGCTGCACAAAATAACCACACAAGAGACACAAATACCTTTTTCTTTGGGGTCGCTGTGATGGCTCCTCTGACCTTAAGGATCCGCAGGAAGAGAGAGAGCGAGCACGATGACCCCTTTTATTGAGGAGAAGCTATTCAAATGAGGCAAGGGGTCAGGTTTCAGGGGGCTGAGTCTATCTTCATGATGTCCACTGTCAGCAGGTTGACTGACACCTGGGTAGGCCACACCCAAGGGCACAGTAAGAGAAGGGCACACACAAGGCACTTCCATGGAAGATTCTATCCTAAACAGGGCAAGGGGTTATATTACAAAGGAACAGGTGAGCATAGCTTCACCCACGGGGCTGTAGCAAGACACACCCATGCACGAGACAGCGACCCTCGCACCCAAGAAGGGTGGGGAAAGCTCTGCCACATTTCTACCACTGATCGCCTCAGTACCCAGCTGGGGAGTGTGACTCTGTCACGTGCAAGCTTGGTCTCCCACACTTTTCTGCCAAGGTCCAGCCTCCTGTCTGTCCTTGGCATCTTGGCTGAGCTCTTCATTTTAATCGGCTTGACCTCCTCATCCTCAATTTTTGGGTCTTCGGTGGCCCTGTGAGTGTGACCCAGTGAAGGCCACCGTCCTCCTCACCACCTGTAGTTTCCTAGGCTCCTGTCCCTGTCCCTGCCAGGTGACCTTGGGCCATTTGCACCATCTCTGTGGAGTGGCTTCTCATCTGTAAAATGGGGTCACTTCTCCCGCCCTGAGCTCCCAAGGCAGCGGGAACCTTCCATAGGATGGTCTCCGTGGAACCTCAGGCCGCTCTGCCACCCGGGGCTGCTCTAGAGCACGAGGACGCCTCTGTCCCCTCAGCAGCTGCTCTCTGCTCCCAGCCCTGAGGGCTGACGGGGCCTGGGGGGATCAGAGCCTCTGCCCGGCAACCCCCAGGTCAGGTCGGGGAGAAAGAGCAGGAGGGTCCCCCTCATCAAGCAGAGCTTCTTGAACTCACCTCTTTTCCCCAGAAGCAGGAAGCCACCCTGTCTGCCCCCCGCAGGAAAACACCCCCCCCTCACGGGGCCTGCGCTGGCCTGAGTCACAGGGCAGCAGTCGATGAGGACTCTGGGGCTTTGGGACACAGCGCTGGGCCACCCCCTGAGCAGGGAGACTCCTGGATGAGTCCCGCCCGGGGCCCCCGACCTTACGGGAAGGGGCCAAGCAGGCGGCTTGGAAAGAAGGTTCCGTGGGAAGTCCTGGCCCTGTCACTGACCCCGAGACGGCTCCACTCCTGTGCTCAGCCTGGATCTTCAAGACTCCAAAGAAGGGGACTGTCACACTCTGTCAGCCCTCATTTTGTGGATCAGGGGACGGAGGCCAGAGAGGACAAGGGGCTTGTGGAGGCCCTGTGGCCACGCCCCACCCAGCCCCTGGCTCCGAGTGGCCTCACTTCTTCAAGGTCCAGGTGGGAGAGGGCTGGGGAGAGGGGGTTCAGGGGTCACTCTTCAGTTACAGCTTTGGCATTTGACATGTGGGTGTTTGTTCAGAGGTGCGGATCCCAGGGGCTCTGCTTACCCCAGGGCGGTGAGTCTCACCCACCGTGAGGCCATCAGGCGGGGAGTGGGCCACTGGGAGAGCAGGCGTGGGCAGAGGCCCGACCCCGGCCCTGGATCCTGGAGCTCTCTCCAGCCTTGGGCTGAGCTCCAACCTTCCCTCCACCTCCCAGGCACATTAGGCCCTGGTCTGGGGATGGACACCTGGGTATCCTTCTCTGAGCGTTAACTGAGCACCTATGATATACCTGGCACCAGGTGAGACTCAGGGTTTCCATTCTTATTTTTTACACGATTAGACTTCTGTAAAGCGGAGGGTCCCTGGACACTATGTCAAGATGCACTCTCTGACCAGGAATCCTAAAAGGCAGGAGATGATATTTTCATGGTTTGAAACAGTGGCCAGTCACCTTCTCTTTTTTTTGTCAGATTCGTTCAGTGCTGAGGTCCACGGAGTCTATGAGCAAAGCGAGTGTGTTAGTTAATGAGGCAAATGACATAAGTCACTGTCTCCCCCCAGCTGACGGTTCCCAGCACCAACCACGAGCGCCCTTACCCTCCGTCTTCACCACTGCACGGATTCTTGCCCATGAAGGCTTTTTCCCTCTCAGGGAAGTTCCGCACACAGCATTTTCTTTAATCCTGGGGCCCTCCGAGTCTTGAGCTTTTCCTGCAGGAAGCCTGGACTGACGCTGGTGGCCATGGTCTCTGTCACTGAGGATCCTAGTGGAGATCCAGTGTTAAACGCCTTTCCACAACTGTAACATGTACCCGAGATGATCAGCTTATTAAGAGAAAAGGTTTGCTTGGGCTCACGGTTTTGAAGGTTCCAGTCTGTGATCAGGTGGGAGTTCTTGACAGGAGTTCATGGAGTTCACGGTGGAAAAAGGGAAATGGAAAGGGCTGGGGTCCCACTGTCCTCTTCGAGGGCACACCCCCCAATGACCTAATGCCTCCCCTTCGGCCCTGCCTCAGAGTTTCCACCAGCTCTGAATCGCACCACACGGGGGACCAAGCCTGTGCCCCACGGGCCTTCAGGGACATTTCAGGTTGAAACCCAGCACAGCCTTTCCCCGCTTCTTCCTCTGGTCCCTCCTACAACATTAACCCACATGGCCCATACGAGTGTCTCTCAAAAGTTGTGTAGGAGCCAGGCGCAGTGGGGCACGCCTGGAACCCCAGCGACTCAGGAGGCCAAGGCAGGAGGATCGCAAGTCAAAGCCAGCCTCAGCCACTTAGGGAGGCCCTAAGCAATTTAGCAAGACCCTGACTCAAAATGAAAAATAAAATGGGGGCGGGGGGTGTAACCAGTGGTTAAGTGCCCCTGGGTTCAACCCCTGGTTCCAAAAAAAGTTTATGCAAACTCATACTGAGAACATGCGCAGAGCAAGGTCCTGGGCCTCTGCAGGGCCAGCGTCTGGTGGTGAGTGGGAAGAAGGCGCAGGAGCTTCTCAGGTGCTCAGTGTCGGGGCCCCTCCTCCTGCTGACTCTGTCACTCCATGGACCTCTGAAGCCACCATGGAAACCACTCCCAAACTGGGATGGATGGGAGTTTAAAGTGTTTTGTTCTGGAATCAGAATTCGTATTTAAGACAGTTTTTTTTTTTAATTAGAGCTTTATACAAAGTAGTTGGGTTCATTTTGACAAAATCATACATGCACAGAATTCGATTTCAGTCCCCATCCTTCCCCTTTCCCTCCCTCCCTCCTTCCCCATATTCTCCTTCTATTCTGATCTTTCTTTTGCTCATTTATTTATTTATCTTCGGTTGCTACTTTCCATGTATACATAAGGTTGAAATCTCCTGTGGAATAATTATATATGCATATAACATGATTTTGTTAAATCCATTCCATGTTTCCTGCCCCTTCCTCTCCTCCCTCCCTCCCTCTCCCTCTCTTTCTTCTACTTCTCCTCCACTGATTGGCCATTTATCTTGCTGAGTTGCTTAGGGCCTCTCTAAGTTGCCGAGGCTGGCTTTGAATTTGCCATCCTCCTGACTCAGCCTCCCAAGCTGCGGGGATACAGGTGTGCGCCACCGTGCTGCCTGGTCTCCCCTTTATCTTTACGATACCTGATCCCTGGCAACCTGCCTTCTTTGCAAATTCGACCCTTGATTTTTGGAGTCCCACTCATTTCACTTAGTGTGATGTTCTCCAGTTCCATCCGTTTGCTGGCTAATGCCATAATTTCATTCTTTTTTATGGTGGAGTAAAACTCTGTTGTGCATATATACTGCATTTTTATATAAGAAATCATTATCTTATTTTTTTAAAAATTTCAGTATTCTCATAGGGTAATTGCTCCTATATTGGCGGCTGGGGTTGGTGATGAACCAACAAAGGGGACAGAACTTGAGAAGTTAGCACATAACTGGGGGAAGCAGATGTCCGGGAACAGACCCTGCCAGACCCCAGGGAGCGGTGCAGCTGTGCCTCCCAAACTGGTGAGTCCTGCTTGGGAGGCACAGGGGAAGCATCTCTTAGGAAATATCACCTAGACTTCTGATCCCTTCTTCCTGCACTCATTCTAGAGGGGTGAGGTCTGGAGACACAGCGGGGCCTGGAGCCTTATGCTCCTTGAGGGGTCAGGAGGATGCCTGAAGCAGATTCTGGGCACTCTGGCGCTGAGGGCTTTTCTCGAGGGAAAGGCCTGCAGTTTAAAACCATATCCACCAGGTGTCGCAAAAGCTCCATTTTATATTGGTGTTGGGGCCCAGCTGCCCACAGCTGGGACAGAGGCTACTGTCCTCTCTTACTGGGAGGTAGGGAGGACTCTCCAACTCAGGCATGTCCTAAATAGTCATTCAGACTCTGCTTGAATACCTCCAGTTACGGGGAGCTCGCCACCTCTAGGGGAAGGCTAAGTAGCAGTGCTGGGGTAGAATTGAGGCGTACCCAAAAGTACCCGTCCGATGATACTGTCACCTTCCTTTCCCAATCTGCAGGGCACTGCTTTCTGAAATTCCTACCTATCGGGTCTCGTTGGGAATGCTTATCTCCTTTCCTTTTTATCACCCTATCCTCTGGTAGTTGATCAAAGTTCTCAGCAGAGCCTGGATGAGACCTTTTAGAGGTCGGGGGCATATGCCAGGTGTGTGTCAGAAGCCTCTGTGCCCTCCCACACACGTGGGCCCTGGTTAGGGATTGAGCAGTCTGTAGCAGTCCGTAGCTCCCGTTGTTTCCTAGTAACTTAGTGAAACCAAATTTCCAGGCCTCAGTTTCTACTCTGCCCTGCTGGCCCCCTGAAATTGTTGAGAAAAACTTTAAATGATACCATGTATTCATTTACTTAACAGGTATTTATTGAGCACCTACTACTTGCTGCTCAGTGTCCTGGAAAGTAGGGGAAGGCAGTGGAGACCAAGACGGACAAGTAAACAAAGACAGAATGGAATGTCAGCTGAAAATAAGTGATGGGGAAAATGCAGCCGAGTCACATGAGGGGGCAGCTGTAAACCAACCCGTCAGGGAGTGGGAAGCCTGTGAAGGCAGGAGCGCGCCATCTTCCCCTGCGTCAGTAACTTCTCCTTCCACTTGGCCTGTGGGTCCCACTCTGGAAGACAGACACTGTTGTTAGTTTCTGTTACGTGCAACCAAGTGCAAGCCTGATAAGTAAGAGTGGTAGTCGGAAAAGCTCAAGGAGGCCCACAGCTGCCCTCCTTGCCTGTGGGGGAGTCACAGGCTAAAGCCACGGGGGTCACAGAGCCCCCAGAGCAGGCCTCGTGGCTCCAGGCCAGGCCGCCCACCATCCTCACCCAGGAGGCGCCCTGCTTTGTGGAAAGCACTGTGGCTGGAAAGCCCCAGGTTCCAAACGCGGGTCTTGAACTCCCAGCAGTTCTGAGCAGGAAGGGATTTCCCCTCCGTCCCAGGAGAGGTCACATGCTCCAACTAGGGACGTGCTCCTCTTCTCGGCCAGTGGCGGGAAAGGGGTGGCATGTCAAAGCTCACGAGGCGGCTGAGGACAGGGGCTGCGCGTGGTGTGTGAGTCACCAGGTGGCTTCTAGGACCTTCCCCAGCCCCCCCACCCCCCACCCCCCTGTCTTGAGTCAGGGACTGAGCCAGGTGCAAGGATGATCAGAGATGTCATGGGAGCCTGGCCGTCATCCAGGGCCCTTCCAAACTTTGAAACAGCCCTGGTCAGCTCTGTCCCTCTGTCCCTCCCTCTGAAGTGAGTTGCAATAAAGAGTGACATGTTTACCTGGCGGATCGGCGAGTGATTCACCGGCCCAGGTCTTAATCAGCCCTAAAGGAGAAAAGCGCCTTCCACAGAGCGGGAGGTCTGGACCAGAGCCAAGGGCAGAAGGTCCCCGTGAAATAACCCAGACGGGAGCGTGCCGGGCCAACGCATCGTTATTTTGAGCAAAACGAAGTGACTTCCTGATCATCCAAATTCATTCATCTGACTTTATGGAGGGGAGACATGTCTAGATCAAACTCTGGCTCCTCAGTAAGAAATTCAGCCTGGGCTGGATGCCACTGTCATCCCAGCGGCTCAGGAGGCTGAGGCAGGAGGATTGCAAGTTCAAAGCCAGCCTCAGCCACTTAGTGAGGCCCTAAGCAACTCAGTGAGCCCCTGTCTCTCAATAAAATATGAAAAGGGCTGGGGACGTGGCTCAGTGGTTCAGTGCCCTGGGTTCAATCCCATGTACCAAAAAAACCCCAAAAAAACCCGAAAAGGCCCCCGGGCTAATCTGCTTCTACTGTGGCGTAGGATGCAATCTCAGTGGGTTGACGGGCCAAGGAAGGATGCTCTCCAGAAGGTCCTTTGGGGACCGAGGGCAGCGGAGGCACTGCTGTCTTCTCCAGGAGGTTTCTTTCTCTCATTCTTGTTTTACTGTCCTGGGGGTGGAACCCCGGGGTGCTCTACCACTGAGCTGCACCCAGCCCTTTTCTTTTCGTATTTTGAGACAGGGTCTCCTAAGTTGCCGGGCTGGCCTTGAACTTTTGAATCTCCTGCTTCAGCTTCCCAGGTAGCCGAGTGCCCCTGGTCCACTGTGTGGTTTCTTGGTGAGGGTGACACCCGCCCAGCAGGTGGGGGAGGAGAGGCGGGAGGGTCGGGGGAGTGTTACAGGCTGGACACCCATTGCCTCTGCCCACCTTGGTGGCCGGAACTGTGGCACGTGGCATATCCAGTGTTCTCCTTGTCCTTCTGGATGTCTTTCCGTCCTGATTGACACCACTCTCCACCCTTCTCATCCTCCTTGGTGGCCAGGAGACCGTCACCTGTGGGTCTGCGTGTCCTTTGGTTCCCTGTCAGTTTTGGTCAAGGAAGTCTCCGGCCAGACTGGCCAAGGTGTTTGTGTCCTTGCTGTCCCCAGAGGCTGGCCGCGCTTCCTCACTGAAGGCCTCAGCTTCTTCCCACCGCCCTCTCCACATGGCATTCCCTCCAAGTGTGACACAGCTCCTTGCCCCTGTTGTCACTAGCCTCAGGGAGCAGCGGCTGCACTCGTCACCTTCCCTTCCCCACAGGTGCACCCTCATGAACACACTCCTGGCTGACTCTCGGCAGTGAGGGTCACAAGTTCAAGCCAGCCTCAGCAACTTAGCAAGGTCCTAAGCAACTCAGTGACACCTTGTCTCCAAAGAAAAAATAAAAAAGGCTGGGGGTGTTGCTCAGTGGTTATAGCCCAGGGCCCCTGGGGTCAATCCCAGTTTAAAATTTAAAAAAAAGGAAGAAAGAGAGAGTTAATGCCAGGAAAGGGCTCTAGCTGTCAGGTCCTGGGGCATGGACCACCTGGGCGGTTGCTGTGCCCCCAGAAATAGGCCCAGCCTGGATTCCAGGCCCCTCCCCATCGCCAAGGTCAGGAGACTGTGATGGGGACGCGGTCCTCAGGAGGCTGGTGACAGGATGCTGGCTGGGACCCACGTTGCCTCACTGCCAATCTCTGTGGGGGTGAGGCCTCATCCAGGGAAGATTGTGAACCTGGCCCAGCCTGGCAGCCCCTTCCCACATGGCCCAAGGGGACTCCAGTGGTGGCCGTTGTCCATCCCCTTCTACTCTGACCTCCTCTCTGCTTTTTTTACCTCTCTGCAGGGACTTGAGTGTGTGTGTGTGTGTGTGTGTGTGTGTGTGTGACCTTGGGCAGGGCCTCTTTTTCTAGTTCCCCGTTTCCCCATCTGTGGAACAAGTGGAGTCGACACCAGGCACTCAGTCCTGCCTCAGCCTCCCGAGCTGCAGGGATGACAGACAGGTGCTGATACAACTGGCTACTGTTTGTTTAGAAACAGGTCTCCATAAGTTGCTGAGGCTGGCCTTGAACTTGCGATCCTCCTGCCTGAGCCTCCTGAGCCTGTGCCTGGTTCTTTCAATTCTTTGACAGCCCTGATAGCCCGGCTCAGAGGAGCAGCGGGGGCGGGTTAGTCTGCAGGGTCTTGGGGAGCTTCTACTGCTGCGGTTCCCAGCACTCAGGGTCCATCATAAAAGTGGAGCAAAGTTCCTGCCCTGGAGAGATTCCACCAAGACATAACAGAGAAGTGAGCCACTATATTCTAGAATCTGTAAAAATGCCTGCCCACAAATCGGCTTTCCCCTTCCACTGGGCGGAGCTGGGGTTTCTGCCTCGTGCAGTTAAGGTGCTCTGCTTTCTGAGGAGGGGACACTATCAGTCACAGGGTTGATTGGCATGGCTCGAAATCCCTGCAGACTCGCCACCGCTCTCTGCCCTGGGAGGTGAGTTCCTGTAACTGGAGGTTTTCAGGAACAGAGGGGGGAATCACAGGAATGGCCACAGCGGAGCGCCACGGGGTGGAGCCGGGTATTCCCAGCGACACTCGCTGATCCCTGGGTACCGCCTCCACCTGCCAGGGGTTAAAGACCTGGCATTTGGACAGGGTTCTAGTTTGCTCTCAAATCCATAAATCAATTTTATGATCACAAATAAGATACCCTCTTCCACTAATAAAGTGGAGGACGAAACCCACAGATTGTCTCAGTGGACAAAGAAAAGGCATTTGACAGAAGCCGGATGCTTTTATGATAAGAATATTCAACAAATCCAGACCAGAAGAGAACCTCCCCGGCCGGATCAAGGCCATCGATGGAAATCTGTCAGCTGCGGTCCTGTGGAACCCTGGGGGACGGGGTGGTTTCCCCTGATATCACAAGGTTCTAGCCAGAACAGTTGAGCAAGAAAAAAGAAATCAAAGACATCCAGATAGGAAAGGAAAAATAAAACTCTGTTCCTAGATGATATGACCTTGTGTGTGCAAAATCCTAAGGAGTCCTCAAAAAGTCTATTAGAGCCAGTAACTAAGTCCCGTGAGGTGGCAGGACTCCAGCTCCGTCTACAAAGATCCGCTGCATGTCTATACACCACAATGGAAAATGAAATTTACAGCAATTCTGTTCAAACAGCATAAAAAGAATAAGATATTTAAGAATAAACTTAAAGTACAAAGCATTCACTCTGAAAAACTACAAAGCATTGTTGAAGGAAATTAAAGAAGACTGAAACAAATGTACACACGCATCATGGTTTTGTTTGTTCATTTGCTTTTTTGTTTGTTTTTGTTACCAGGGATTGAATCCAGGGATGCATAACCACTGAGCAACATCCCCAGCCCTTTTTTATATTTTATTTAGAGACAAGGTCTCACTGAGTTGCTAAGGGCCTCACTAATCTTCTGAGGCTGGCTTTGAATTTGTGATCCTCCTGCATTAGCCTCCCGAGTGCTGGGATTACAGGCACGAGCCACCATGCCCAGCTGGCAATTAATTTTTAATAAGAGTGTCAATAACATTCAATCGGGAAAGAATAGTTTCTTCAACAAATGATGTTGGGACGACTAGGTACCCATACACGAGAATGAAGTTACATTTGTATCTCACACTATATAAAAAAAATTAACTAAAAGCATATCAAAGACATAAAAGTAAGAGTTAAAACTGTAAAGCTCTTAGAAGAAAACAGGTGCTAGGCACGGTGGCACATATCCATAATCCCCGTGGCTCGGGAGGCTGAGACAGGAAGATCACAAGTTCAAAGCCAGCCTCAGCAACTTAGGGAGGCCCTAAACAGCTTAGCAAGACCCTGCCTCAAAATAAAAAATAAAAAGACCTGGAGACGGGACTCAGTGGTTAAGTGCCCCTGGATTCAATCCCCAGCACCCCAACCCTTACAAATAGGAGTAAATCTTTATAACTTGGGATTATGCAATCATTTCTTAAACCTAACACCAACACACAAGCCACAAAAGAAAAAAATAGCCTGAACCTCAAAATTAAAAACTTTAGTGTTTCAAATGGCAATAGGAAGACAGTGAAAATGTCTTTTTTTTTGACATAGGGGTGTGTGTCGCTGTGTGACTAGGGCTGCTTTTGAAATCCTGCCCTCCAGTGACTTGCTCGCCTCCATCCCCTGAGCAGCTGGGATCACAGGCGTGTGCCACCACACCCGGCCCGATGTTATTTAAAACTGGAAATTTGTCTAAAATATCATTTTCAAATAAAGTACCAATTTAGCATTCTAAAATGAGAGAGTGAAAAGAGAACCCACGAGAAGGGAGAATATATCTCCGAATCCCATGTCTGCCTAGGGACCGTATCCAGGCTACATGAAGAACTCCAGTAAGTCACTAACAAAAAGGTGAATAAGGTGAATAACCTGGTTTTAGAAATGAGCCAAACAAAAACATTTCTCCAAAGAATATATGCAAATGGCCAGGAAGATGCTAACACCCCTGAGCCGCAGGGAGATGCGGATTGAACCGCAGTGAGACGACGCTGCCTCACCCCCCAGGGGAGGCTGAACTGGCGGTGGAGAGGGGGTGTGGGATTTCCTTTTGGGGTGAGGACATGTTCCTGAGTAGCTTCTTGGTGCACAGCTCTGTGAATTACCGAAAGCCAGTGAATTTTATGCCATGAAATAGATCTCAATAAAGCTGTTATTTAAAACAAAGTTTAAGAGCCCCCAGAGCCACCCGAGGGGATCAATACCTCCCCCAAAGAGGGCAGCAGGTTTGGGGGGGCTTCCCTAGGCCTGGAAGAATGAGGTAAAACAAGGGATGAAAAACCCAGGCTTTGAATCCTGACAGGTGTGGGTTCGAATCCTGCTGCCACCTCTTATGAATTGTGGGAAGTTGGAAAATTGATTGATTTCTTTGAGCTTCTCATCTGTAAAATGAAAATAATTCCTTTTTTTCTAGGTTATTTGTTCTTTTTTTTTTTTAAATATAGTTGTAGATGGACAGCATGCCTTTATTTTATTTATTTATTTTTATGTGGTGCTGAGGATCGAACCCAGGGCCTCACACATGCTAAGCACGTGCTCTGCCACTGAGCCCCAGCCCCAGCCCTTATTGGTTCCTTTTTTAGTTAGAGCATTATTGTCACACACAGTAGCTGGGGTCATCATGACATGATCATATGTGCATGGAATTCGATTGCACTTCATATCCCCGCCATTTTCCCTTCTGTCCCCCCAAATTCCATCCTCCATTCTCCCTCCTCCAGTCCACTAGACTTTCTTTCACTCATCTTTATTTATATTTGATTGATCATTTTTACTTATATATACATATAAAATTCCCTGAGGTATATTCATATATGTACATAACTTTCTTTTTTTCTTTTTTCGTTTTGTTACCAGGGATTGAACCCAGGGACACTTAATCACTGAGCCGCATCCCCAGACCCTTTTTATATTTTATTTAGAGGCAGGTCTCACTGAGTTGCTTAGAGCCTCACTAAGTTGCTGAGGCTGACCTTGAACTCATGGTCCTCCTGCCTCGGCCTCTGGTGTGTGTCACCGTGTCCAGCCGTAACATGATTTTTAAATATTTTACTCCACATTCTCTTTCCCATCCCTCCACTGTGCCTCTTGCTCTCCTCCTTCTACACTACGGATCTCTAGAGATGATGACTCCTTTTCTGTAGGGTTCTTATGAGGATTAACTGTTTGGTACCTTAACTAAACAATAGATACTTATGCTATTATTTTCTCTTGGATACAAAGGAGAGAGGTTTTTGGAAGGTGACTTTGATCTTGGACTAAATGTGGAAAGAATTGGTCTAGCTTGAGCAAGCAGACAAGTGGATAGGTTCTGGCTTTACGGGTGGTCAGAGTGGGTCCAGAGAGGGGGGTAGAGGCAGAAAAAGTATGGACACACAGCATATGGCTCATGTGGCTGAGTCTGTGGGTTCGAGCTGGACTGTTTGGTATTAGGGATTTTTGCCAGGAGACAAATCAAGTAAGCTATTATCATCCCATTTCATTGCTATAGGAGCTGTGAGTCTCACATGAGGTGTAAGCATGAGCCCCCAGGTCAGCCAGGGCTCCTCTCAGCGACCTGGTAATTCTGCATTCAAATGAAGGGCAGCAGCCAGCCTGCTTCAGCCAGCATCTCAGTGGGGACGAGTGTTTTTTTTTTCTTATCAATATTTGATTCTGTGGAATAACAAATGTTTTTTCTTTTATTCTTTGTGCCTCTGTGTGCTTTTCAAATGGATGAGGTATCTGATTCAAATGCTCTTAGGAAAACCGCAGTCAGCCTGACTCATGGCTGTCCTGCCCTTTGGACTTTCTCTCCCATCTCTCCCGGTGGAGATAAAGGGTGTTTGTGAGCTGGGCCGGCTGGGGTTCTGTTGCAGGAAACAGAAACCACACAGGCCAATGTGAGCACAAAGGTGTCCGTCTGGGGCTTCCAAAGGGACTGGAGTCATTGGAAGGAGCAGGAAATCTCCACCACAGCCATGATGCAGACGGCGGGGAGCTCCGGGACTCAGGGAGGGAGAGCCAGCCCTTGGGGACGGTGCTGAGTACAGGCAGCTTCTCCTCCACCTCGCTTGTCCCAGCAGAAGCCGGATCACAGGAAGATGCCCTCTTTACACTTCCTCCTCCTAAATCCTGGGCCAGAGCATCTCCTTGTCAGGAGCTGCAAAGGGGTCTGGGAAATGCCCTTCTCAGCTTCCAGCCCCTCAGGACGGGCCTTCCTGACATCAAGATTCTGACCTTTAATTTGGTTCCACACTTACTTAGAGAACCAACAATCCTTTTATTTTTTTATCTGTTTAAAAATTACATTTGCATTAAAACGACACTGAGATTCCATCTCACTCTAGTCAGAATGGCTGTTGTCAGGAATACAAGTGGGGCTGGGGCTGGGGCTCAGTGGTAGAGTGCCCGCCCCTCACGTGTGAGGCCCTGGGTTTGATCCTCAGCACCACATAAAAATAAAAAAAATAAAATATATTGTTTCTATGTACAACTAAAAAACCATTTTTTTAAGTATACAAATAACAATAAACATTGGCAAAGATGGGGGAAAAGACACACTCAGTCATTGCTGGTGGGACTGCAAATTATTGCAACCACTCTGGAAGGCAATATGGAGATTCTTCAGAAAACTTAGGATGCAATCACCATTTGACCCAGTTATCCCATCCCACTCCTCGGTCTATACCCAAAGGTTTTAAAATCAGTGTACTGCAGTGACACAGCTACATCAATGTTTACAGCAGCCCAATTTACTATAGCCAAACTATGGAACCAACCTAGATGCCCTTCAACAGATGAATGGATAAAGAAAATGTGGTATATATACACAATGGGATATTACTCAGCCATAAATAAGAATGAAATTATGGCATTAGGGTAAATGAATGAAACTGGAGACTATCATGCTAAGTGAAATAAGCCAATTCCCCCAAACCAGAGGCTGAATGTTCTCTCTGATACGCAAATGCTGACTTACAATGGTGGAGGGTGGGTAGTGGAGGTTAACTGGATTGGACAGGGGGAACTGGGGGGATGGGAATGGGAAAGACAGTAGAATAAATTGGACAGAACTTTCCTATGTTCATATATGAATACACGACCAGTGTAACTCCACATCATGTACAACCACAAGAATGGGAAGTTATACTCCATATGTGTGTGATATGTCAAAATACATTCTACTGTCATGTTTAACTAAAAAGAAAATAAAAAATTAAATTTTAAAAAATTACATTTCCAGGGGCTGGGGTTGTGGCTCAGTGGTAGAGAGCTTGCCTAGCACTTGTGAAGCACTGGGTTGGATCCTCAGTACCACATAAAAATAAATGAATAAATAAAATAAAGGTATTATGTCCATCTACAATGAAAAAAAAATACAAATTAAGAAAATTACATTTGCAGGGGCCGTAGGTCAGAGGTAGAGCTCGTGCCTGGCATGCAAGAGGCCCCGGGTTTGATTTCCAGCACCACAAAAAAAAAAAAAAAAAAAAAGGAAAGAAATTACATTTGCAGTGTGAATGACTTCTTTCTGGTTGATGGCATCTACAGATTTGCTTCTGAAGCCTGATCTGTGACACCTGAGTCCTGGGAATCCGGCTCCCAGGGCCTTGCATTTGAGGCTGACGTCAACAGCTTCCTCTGTGGGAGCTGAGGCACATCCATGTGGTGCAGGGAGAAATCTTCCGCAAATTCTCTGGAGCAAAATGAGAACTTCTGGGAGAAAACAATATCACTTATACATGGAATTTTGTTTTTCTCAGTAAAGAAGCAGCATGGTGGTGAATGACTGTAATCCCAGCAGCTTGGGAGGCTGAGGCAGGAGGATCTCAAGTTCAAAGCCAGCCTCAGCAAAAGCAAGGTGTTAAGCACCTCAGTGAGAGCCTGTCTCTAAATAAAACACAAAATAGGGCTAGGGATGGGGCTCAGTGGTCGAGTGCCCCTGAGTTCAATCCCTGGTCCAAAAAAATAAAAAAAGGAATCTGCTCAAGAATAAACCTAGTGTCAAGAGGCCATAAGAAGATGGCTGACTTCACGGTAATCACATCATTAAAGACAAGGCGAAGCAAGAGCGGCTTCTGAGGTGAGCAGGGGCTGTGGTGTGAGCACAGCGGGTGGCAGGGGAAGGGGCCCCCTGTGGGGAGGGCATTTGGTGGGGAATTGTGGGAAGGCCTTTAGTTACTTTTTTATTTACTTTTCTTGCTTATCTATTTATTTACAGTGTTGGGGATGGAACCCGGAGCTTTGGGTCAAAGCTCTACCATGGAGCCACACCTTCAGCCCTAGAAGGGAATTTTAAATGTCTCCTTGTGATGTCCCTTTAAATGCCTCCATTCTATTCTGAGAATGTTACCTTTTGGAAATATTCCCACATGGACACAAAAATATATTTATAGAGAAGTTCTCCAAACTTTAGAAAAAAAAAGGGGGGGGTGAAATCCACGTTCCTGGCAGTGAGGTTTGGAAAATAAAAGCAATGGAATAGTAGGCAAACAGTAAAAGAGAAATGGGCATGTGACACCCTGCTGGTGCAGGGCTGGGGGCTGGGGCCACTGCTCCATGGTGATGCCACCTTGTGTGTGAACTTTCAGAACCAGGAAAGCCATCACCGGGGGAACAGGGCACAGCAAGGCTTCCTCACTCTTGCAGTGGTATCCTCTGTAAACTGTTTCAAGGAATTCTGCTGAGAGCGTGGGACATTCCTCAGTCCTGGTGACATCCGTCTGTCCTTAGGGTCTTACTTGCTGCTCAGCGCTCCACCTGAGAAAGGAGAAGTTGGCAGCAACCCCACGGAGGCCACACTGTCTTCCGTCATGACATCTCCTTCCTGGTCCCTGTCTGCCTGAGTCGGGGTGGGAGTGGGGGCGCCAGGTTCCACCTGAACCCTGCACGTTTCCAAGGAGAAAGGTCACTGGCCCACGGCGAGAAGCAGCGGGGGCAAAGTGCACGTGCCCTGAGCGCGGCAAGGGTTTTGCCAGACCTGCTCCTAGTATTGATCATCTCTGGGAGTTTCCAACCCTTGTTTACTGAGTTTTAAACAAACAAAAAGTCTCTTTGATTCTTGGAAGAGAAAAGGAAGCCTCTTTGGCACCACAGTCCCTTAAGACAGCGCTGATTGTGAAATCACCACCAGCCATGGCTCCACCTGTACACATGACACTGATCACACGGGACACTCAGCACCGAGACAGAGGGTCTTACTCAAAGCACCGCCTGTCTGTGTGGGCTGGGTCCTTTGGTCTTGCTATGCCCTCCAGGCTGGTCTTGAACTCCTGGACTCAAGGGATCTTCCTGCCTCAGCCTCCCCAGTAGCTGGGATCACTGTGCCCAGCTATGGATGGTGTTTCACGTCCACCCAGGAATGTATCATTGTTGCAGTGCACCAGCTCCACTCCCAGCAAGTGGTGCTGATGAGCTTACCTGCCTGTCAGGAGGCCCTTATTGCAAGACTGGTAGTGCCTCTCAGTGGTTAGGGCACTTGCCTGCTATGTGTGCGGCCCTAGGTTTGAGCCCCAGCATGGGCTCTTTGGATAGGACCTTTAAGCCTGTCTTGAATGGCTTATTTTCCGGTTGCTGAATGTTCCTATCAGCTGAGAGGACAGGCGCCTGCAGAGGCTGACCCTGTCCCTGAAACCAAGGCTCCTTCCAGCCCAGGCCTCGGGCGCCATCCGCTATCTATCAGGTCTGGGAAAGCTTGGCCCAGAAGGCCCAGCCCCCAGCTTTGACCTTGTGGGCAGCCTCCGCTGGTGGAAACTTGGTCCTCCCCTGGTCCTACGGGAAGGTCAAAGCCAAGACTGAAAGTCACTAAGGGCAGGAACGGTATGGAAAAATGCTTCAGGATTTTTGGCTTCAGCTTCCTTGACATTGATTTTAAGTTTTTTAATTTCAAGATTATGTTCCGTTTGTGTCATTTCATTTGCTTATTTTGAGGTTGCGAGGTATACTTTAAAAATGACAGGGGGCAGATCTTCAGGCCCCACATCTGTCCCGAGTCCACCGCTGCTGGACAGCAGGACAGTGAAGGTAGAGAGCTCCTGAGGTCACCTTTCCCACTGGGAGGGGGCCATTCCGCTGGGCCCAGAGGGGACTAAGCTGAGCCGGGAGCCCGGATGGAGTTAGCAGGCTGGGGACACCAGGACTGGAGACCCAGCCTGCAGACTAACTGGGTGGGAAAGAGGCCAGAGGTTGGAAATCCAGGTCTCAGAGAGAGACCTACGTTTTGCCCTCTGAACGCTGGGCGGGAAAGTCCACCCCACGCCTCTCTCCTGGCTTCTGGAAGTGGGGGGGCAACCCTTGGCATTCCTGGGATTCTGCAAAGCCCACCTCCATGTGCACATGGCCGTCTCTCCTCTGTGTGTCTCCGTGAATCTCAAAACTCTTCTGCTTTTCTTTTATAGACACCTGCTAGGAGGGTAACCCCCCAAGGTGTGTGTATTGAGAGGTGGGGAACCCTAAGAGGTGGGGCCTAGTGGGAGGTCCTCACGGGCCCTTCCCCAGTCTCCCTGGGGCTCCTGTCTCACCATAGGTTTCTGCCTCCCCCATACTCCACCATGAAATCTGAGGTGACCCCCAGGACTGTGGGCTGAATGAACCTCTTTTCTGGGATTGAACCCAGGGGTGCTTAACCACTGAGCCACCTCCCCAGAACTTTTTATTTTTTATTTTGAGACAGGGCCTCACTAAGTTGCTGAGGCTGGCTTTGAACTTGAGAGCCTCCTGCCTCAGCCTCCCAAGTCTCTGTAATTACAGTCCTGCGCCACCACGCCTGGCAACCTCTTTTCTTTATAAAGTCCCCAGCCTTGGTTATTTCACTAGTAATAACAACAAATGACTAATATCACACGTGTCATTGAATTTAAGGCCCACTCCAAATCCAGGGTGATCTCACCTGAGAACCATAACTTAATTACATCTGCAAAGACCCTTTCCCAAATTAAGTTTGCATTTGCAGGTTCTGGGGGTTAGGATTCAGACATACCCTCTTGGGGGCCATTATTCAACCCAATACAGAGAGGGACCCCACACAGCTGGGGATGGCTGCTGCTCTCCTTACCCTTCAAGCTACTGCAGCTGGGCACTGTGGGCTGGTGGCCGCGGCTGCACGTCTCCGCCTGATCCTTTGCATGGCCTCACGTTGGTAAACCGGGTCCCAGCCCTTGAGGCCTAGGTGCCACCCTTTCAGACACTTGGAACCTGGCAGGAGGGTGTGCCTAATGCTGAAGGGATGGAGCTGCCTGAGGCAGGAGAAGCAGATGGCATTTGGGGCAGATGGTGAGCTCCTGAGCCACAGGGCCTTCTGGAACCTTCTCTCCCCCTCCCTTCTTCTCATCACTCCCAGGTTGGTGGGGAATTCCCCCATCCCCCAATAAGAGCCCTGGATTTGGGGTTGATCAGTGTCTAGAGAACTGGAGACTGCCCGCCTTCCCACTTGTAAAACAGGAATTCCTGGCCCTGCAATCTGGAGCCTCTGTGTGATGCCCAGGGGACCCAGGCAGTGTGACTGAGGCCCAGCATGGGCCAGGAGGGGCACAGTGACTGGGAGCTGTCACTTGGAGTTATTCAGGAATCCTCCCTCAAACCCCCTGTGACCAAAAGGGCCTGTTTCTATAGTTCACCAGGAGGGGGCGCCACACCAGGGAAAGGAGTAGACCTCAAAACTGGGCCAATACGGTGGAAAATTCGGAACGTTTGGCAAAGAATTTAAAAAAGAAAGTAAAGAAATGTTACCTGTCATTCTTTTCCACACAAAGCCATTTTAAATATTTAGTTGATCATATTTCCTTTTATCTTAAAGGAAGGAGGTTTCGGGGGATTGAACTCAGGGGCACTTGACCACTGAGCCACATCCCCAGCCCTATTTTGTATTTTATTTAGAGACAGGGTCTCACTGAGTTGTTTAGCGCCTTGCTGTTGCGGAGTCTGGCTTTGAACTTTCGATCCTCCTGCCTCAGCCTCCCCAACCGCTGGGATTACAGGCATGCGCCACCACAGCAGCCTATATTTCCATTTTTATTCTTGTATTTTTTCGTGACTGAGGATTGAACCCAGGGTCTCGCCCATGTTGAGCAGGCACTCTGCCACTGAGCCACATCCCCAGCCCTGTGGTCCCAGTTTTAAAAACAGGCATGTATGTTTTAATATCATGTGGATTATTCTGCATATACAATTTTTATATCCCAATGTTTCTGCTTAATGTGGTGTTAAGCATCTATCCCCAGAAGTAAACCATGTATGAAAATAAGCAATAAGCATATAATAAATATTTGACTCTAGATTAATGTGCATCATTTATATTTATTTTTCTGGGACAGGGTCTCACTATGTTGTCCTGGCTGGTCTCCAACTCCTGGGCACAAGAGACCCTCCTGCCTCAGCCTTCCAAGTGCTAGAATTACAGGTGTGCACCATCACCTCTTCTTAGTTATTTTTGAGTTATTTATAAAATAAGAAGAGTGACACCATGCCTGTTTATTTGTTGCAAATAGTTTTCCTAGTTTGGTTGTTTCCTTTTTGACTTGTTACAGTGCTCATACTCACCAGTTTGTATTTGGATCTAGTAAGTCTTTTGTTCTTTTCTCATGTGATACCCCTCTTTGTTTTTATTCTAGAGTCCTTCACCCAAATTTAATTATTTACACATGCTTCATGTTTAAAGTTTTAAGACATGATATTATTTTTACATGTGATGCTTTAGTCCATCTGGAGAGTATTTTTAGGTATTAATAAAGTATGGATTAAAAGATCAAAACTTAATCTCCCCAGCCCTCCAGCCAATTTCTCCAACAAGATTTGCTGTGTAATCCACTTTTTTTGGTGTGTGTGTGCCGCAGTCCGGCTGGGGCAAAGTAACCAGGAGGTGACAAGCAACTTGTGAAGGTTGAAGTGAGAATTGCTTTATTGCAGGGAAACTCAGTGGGAACTGAGCAGGCACTCAAGGTAGCGAGAGCCGCTTTATTGTGAGACAGCAGAGGTATATATACCTAACTGATTACACACAGCTTGATTCAATTAGTATCATCTAGATACAGCAATCAGCCAATAAGGAATTCCCACCATCTTAATGGCTCGGTGGCATTGGCTCACAAACCACTCCTCCTGGCAAACTGCCAGGCGCCATCTTGACTTGGTTGTGGCCCTCAACATGTGTGTGTGTGATGGGGATTAAATCCAGGATGTTTTAAAAATGTTCTGCCATCACACATTTAAACGGAAGTGAGTCAGTAAATAAAAAATATTAGTAAACTACAGTGAATAAAAAAACTTGACTTTTCAATATTATTCATTTTGCAGACAGATTTTGTGCTATTACTCCTAAAAGTTTTCAGTTGATTCCATTTTTCTGGGTGTGTAATTATATTTTGCAAATGATAATTTTGCCCTTTTTTTACTCTATTCCTACTTCTATCTGTCTTTTAAAAAATTATCTTAAAAACCAATAACATAAGACCCACCCTCGACAAATTTCTAAGCATACAGGACAACATTGTCCATGATAGCACGATGTTGTGAGCAGATCTCTAGAACTTATTCATCTTGCAAAACTGACTAATACCCATCAAACAGCAACTCTGTGCTTGCCTTTCCCTGTAGGCCCTGGAAACTATCATTATAATTTCTGTATCTATGAATTCAATTATTTTAGATATCTCACATAACTAGAATCACACAGTATTTGTCCTGGTTTATTTCATTATTTTCTGAAGGTTTATTTGTGTTGTTACACAGGCAGGATTTCCTTTTTCATGACCAAATAATAGTCCATTGTGTGCACATACAACATTTTCTTCATCTATTCATCCATCAATGGATACTTAGGTTGTTTTCACATATTGGCTATTATGAATAATTCTGCAATGAACACAGGAGTGCATTTATCTTTTTGAGATCCTGATTTCAATTCTTTCACATAAATACCCCCAAATAAGATCGCTGAGACATGTGGTAATTCTATTTTAATTTTTTTGAGGAATTTCTACCTTTTACTGTATCTTTTATTTCTAATTCATGTCTTATTGCATTGGTCAGAAATTAAAAAATCAATGTTAACTAATGATGAAGTAATTGACTATCTCCTTTTCCTGTTTCCAATTGGAATATTTCCACTAGTTGATAATTCTTTCAAATTTAAAACATTTATTTGCTTTCCTTGCTTGCTTTTGTTTTGTTCATTCCCCACCCCCCCCCCTGAACTTCCAGTGTGGTTCACGCAGCAACATTTTGGCCTATGCAAGTCCCCCTCTTGTGTGTATTCTGCATGTATTTAGTTCACAGCTCCCTCTTCCTCTGTGTTTGGTGTGTGATTTGTAGGTGTTCTCACAAGCTGGGCATTGCTTGTTGGCTTATCTGTATTTTTCATCATCATGGGTTACAGATCTATATTTTTCCTACATTTTTTTTACTGACCACCACACCTTTAGATACTTCCACATTGTTGTGCGTCCTCAGCTGGGCGTCTCTGATGTGCGTGTCCCCCACAGCGTCTCCCCTCCCTGCCCCACAGACAGTGCTGCTGTGGAACCTGACAGGTCCCTGCAGGAGCTGGGTGAAAACTTCTCTGAGACACACACCTAGAGGGGGAATTTCTGGATCCTGGGAAAAGTACACCCGTTTTGATGAATAGTGCCTGAGTGTTCTCCAGAATGACTGCCCCTGTCTATGGGCCTTCCCTGGGTAGCAACGCACCGAAGTTCCTCTGTCCCCATGTATGTCCTGGACACGGCCCAGTGATATAGGAAACTAGGGCCGGGGTTGCGGCTCAGCGGCAGAGCGCTTGCCTAGCCCTTAGGGGGCTGGGTTCGATCCTCAGCACCACATAAAAACATAAATAAATAAAGGTATTGTGTCCATCGACAACTGAAAAACAAACAAACAAACTAGCTGGGGGGGGGTGGTGGTGGTACAGGCCTGAAATGCCGTGGCTCAGGAGGCTGAGGCAGGAGGACCACAAGTTCAAAGCCAGCCTCAGCAACTTAATGAACCCTAAGCAACTCAGCAAGACCCTGTCTACAAATACAATATAAAGAAGGGCTGGGGTTGTAGCTCAGTGGATAAGTACCCCAGGTGCAATTCCTGGTACCAAAAAAAGAAAAAAAAATCCCAGACCCCAAACCCCGCCCATACTGGGATTCCAGGGAACCCCGACTCTCTCCTGAGTTGATTTCCTTTCCATTTTCACAGTGGTCACTCTCATTAATCTAAATAAGGTTTAGAATATTATTTAAGATAAACTTTTTTTTGGGGGTCATAGAATAGAAATATCTCGCTGTCTAGTTTTTGAAATTTCCTTTAGGGTGGCGCCATATAGAAATTGACAAACATTTTCATTTGAACCTATTGATGTGGTTCCCTGATAGTGACAGGGATGAAAACCAGCAATGAAAAAAAAAATGTGATTTCCTACAATATGGTCTTCTGGTTTGTGCTGGCTGAATCATTTGATGTACTTTCAAGTTTAATTTCCTGCATAACATTAATAAATAGTGTGCACTACTACTTTCAGTGATCCTGTTGTATCCTTGAGAATGGCCTAGAGAACCTCATCATAGCTCAGTATTAATCAGGGTCATAAAACTATAATTCCTCACCTGTTTTTTTTTTTTTTTTGTATAGGCTGTAGGCCCTTTAGAATGGCATTTGCTGGACATGGTGGTGCACACCTGTAATCTCAGCAGCATGGGAGGCTGAGGCAGGAGGATCACAAGTTTGAGGCCCACCTCAGCAATTTAGCAAGGCTCTAAACAACTTAGTGAGAACTTGTCTTTAAAAAAAAGAAAAGAAAGAAAGAAGGAATGGCTTGTATGTTTTTAGATGGTTAAAAATGTTTTTTAAAGGAATAATATTTCAAGATGTGAAATTCATATGAAATTCAAATTTCAGACCCACACACAGAGCTTTCCTGGAATACGGCCATGCTCATTTGTTCCGTGTTATCTGTGGCTGCGTTCTGGCTCCACCGCAGACTTGGACCGTTCCAACAAGAGCTCACTCAGGCTGGGAATATTATCTGGCCCTTGACAGTAAAGCTTTGCCAACTTCTTGGTATAAATGATTCAATCAACAACTGTTTACGGAGAAGGACGGGCTGCTCTGGTCCCCAGGGGCACCCGGTTCTGCAGGGGGACAGTCCCACACAGGGTGACAAGCACTGGCTGGCTGAGGCCTTGAGCGGCCCTGGGAGATCCAGGAAGGCGGCCCAGAGGCTCCTGGGAAGGAGCTGGCCAGGGAGAGGGGTGGGGAGGCCAGAGTGGCAGGAGGCGAGTTCTGGGCAGAAAGCAGAATGTCAAGGCCAAGAGGGTCAGGGCTGGTTGGAGGGCCCAGGAGGAGTGTTTGCATTACATTTGCATCTTGGGCTCATTTGTAGTTGGACCAAGTTTAGTTTGCATAGGAATGAAATGGCCCATTCAGTGCTCTTGGTAGGTAGGGTCAGGAGAGGCCACATCATTGATTCGTTTGTTCAATAGCTTCCACTGGGCACCTCTAAGGGCTGAGAGCAGACTAAGATCTGAGGATTCAGATCTGTGTCCTACTGTGCTGGTGGGCTGGGGAGGAAAGCAACAGAGGAAACCGATTTCCACCAGAATGAGCGGCTGCACTGCCACTCCTTTCCAATCACCTCCCTCCCAGCTACCTGGTCATTTCCCCAGCCTCCCTTGCAGCAGAGACTGGCTACATAGCTCAGTTTTGGCCAGTAAAACAGGAGAGATCTGTGGAGATGCATCTAGGAAAGCTCTTCAGAGTAAAGGTCCACAAAAAAAAAAAAAAAAAAAAAAGTGTCCACAAAGGATACCATCACTTTCCCTCTCTTGACAGTCTTTGAATAGGATTGTGTTGGTGGTCCAGCAAGATCTGTGGCAGCCATGTTGAGATCATGAGGTAATGAGTATCTGGACAAAATTGGTCCTTGTTGGCATTGCTGAACTGCTGTACCAAACCTGGAACTACCTACCCTCAGGGTCTCCCAGCTACACCTTATGTGTTGTTACTTATGTGTTGTTACTGCTTAAGCCAGGAGTTCTCACCTTCACGTGACTTTTACCCTCTGGGGGACATTTGGCAATGCGTTGAGACACTTTGGGTTTTGTACTAGCATTTAGTGAGTAGAGGTCAGAGATGCTGAATATCTTTTAACACACAGGACTGTTCCCTACCCCCCAAAAAAATAATTACCGAAATGTCAATAAAGTGGAGGGGTACAAACTCTGAATTCTTTGTGGACTCAGAGTGTGAGAGCTTGACCAGAGACTTGGGAAGGTGAGCAGGACAGTGTCTGCCTCTGGGCACAGGAAGCAGGAGTTAGAAAGTGGCAGGCTTTACCTGCGCGAGGCAAGCTCCAGGAGATCTTGCACTTTACCTGTGCACACCCCAGTCCCAAGGCGAGACCTCACCGAGGGTGCCTCTAAAGCTCCCAGCACCGGAGTGCCCCCGGCTCGGGGCCCACAGGAGTCACCTCATCGAAGCTTCCTAGCGATCGCACAGAGGGCACCATTTATTCCCGTTCAGAGGAACAGCGGCGCGTTGAGAGGGTGGGATGCCTTGTAAAGACGGTCAGGTCTCATTTATGATTATTAATTATTAATTATTATTTATTAGCAGAGGCGCCTAAACACTCTCCCCCTGTACATCCGCATCCTTTCCTCTCCAGCTTTATATTGAAGGGGTTGAACAGAGCCCGCGTTTGCAGCTGTGCGTGGTCGCTCCAAGCGGGGCCGGAGACGCGGCAGATTTCGCGCCGCTTCTCGTTACGGTGCCTGGCGCGCCCCCTGGGGGTGGAGGCGGGTGGCGCGCCGCTTCCCACCTCGGAGACGCCCCTGGAGCCGGGCTCCACGCGTGGCCGAGGGAGGGGAGATTCGGGGAGCCACCGGCTGCACAGGCGGGGACAATCCCGGGACACGAGGCCCTGGATCGAAGTGGGGACTCATTGAGCGCTTCGGTCATGGGACCTACGTTAGGTCACTTTGTTTGGCAACCGAAAGGCCAAGGTCCCAGCGTCCCAGGCTCCCCGCGCCCCTTTCCGGGAAGCTGCGCGGGTTGGGGCGCGCGTCCCAGGCGCAGGCTGCACGTCGCCGGGAGGATTCCGGGCAGGGACTGTGGCCAGGCAGGGAGGGCGTGGCCGCCGACCTGCTCTTTGCTCTGGAGTCGCCAAGGGCCGCAGCCTGATTTCTGTGTGTACATTCCTTTGCCTGGATGGGGACAGATCTCTGGGAAGCGGAGAGTGTCCCTTGTGAAATCCCCAGAACTGCTCCTGAGAGGCCCCCTCCCCCGGGCCTGTCCTCTTACCCCAGACCTTCATTTCCACTCAAGGCCAAGGTTATCGCCTGCCTGCTTGTCGCACACCCAGGACATGCAGAGGGCAAACAGTGTGTCTCAGCAAAACCCCGGACCTGGGCAGGGAGGCGGGGGCAGTGGGTGACACGGAGAATAGACCACTGTTGATTTCCGTGTCACTGGGCCCTTGGCTAGTTTCGGGTTGACTGTTACAAAGAGCACGGAGGCCAACACTAGGAAGTGTGGCCTGGGGACAGGTGTGGGTCTTTCTGGGTCCTAGGGGTGGACTTGCTGAGTCACCGTGTGGGTGTCTGTCTGGGGGCTTTTGCCACTCAATTTTTCGTAGTAAGGGTATCACTTTCCGTCCCCAGCATCGTGGAGCTCGGTCGCCTGCTCCTCCCGGAGGCTGGCTCTGTCAGTCTCAGAGTGAAGACATAGTCCCCAGCCCTTTAGTGCATTTTAATTTGAATATTATTATTTTTATGATTTCCAAGGACTCACACCAGCTAGGCAAGTGCTCTACCAAGGAACCATCCCCCCATAGATTCTTTTTAATAAAATATTTTGTTTTTAGTTGTAGAGGGACACAATATTTTATTTATTTATTGTTGTGTGGTGCCGAGGAGCGAACCCAGGGCCTCACCCATGGGAGGCAAGCGCCCGACCACTGAGTCACGACCCCGGCCCTATATATTCTAATGAAATGAAATTACACAAAATATTCCTCTCTCAGTCTCTCCTCCCTCCCTCTGCATCTTTCCTCAGAGAACTAGGTTGGGAACTGCCCCCATTCGAGTCCCCTCTGTGGCCAGCAACCTGCCCAGGTGCACAGAGGGACCCTGTGCTTGCTGCAGGGCTCTGCTGTGACCGGGTTGGGATTCTTCATACTTTTTGAACAAGGGGTGCTTGTTTTGCACAGGGTCTTGCACATCACGTAGCTGGCTCTAGACCCAGGGATAGGCAGCTGCCAGGTCTGTCTCTAGATCCCCAAACCAAGACTTGTCCTTGACAGGGGTGGAGGACAGATCTGTGAAGCCTGGGTAGACCCGGATGAGAGAGGGTGCAGGAGGGGGTGCAGAAGGCCCTCCGGGCCATGCCGCTCCTCCCCCTGTGCATTGAGGTGTGCTCATGCCTGGAGGTGGAACTGCTGGGTTACGGGGAAGGTGCTGCCCAACTCCCCCCCCCCCCCCACCCGCGCTCTCGGCTTTGGGCCTCTGCACTTCTGTCTGCTTCCTTTTTATTTTTTTTTGTAATGAAATACATAGGACATAAAATCCACCATCCAGCGCCATTAGGAACATTCACATTGTGTACAACCATCTTCATCAACTTCTTCAGAACCGGTCCAGGCTGGAGCTGGATGCGGTGGCGCAGGCCTATAATGCCAACAGCTCGGGAGACTGAGGCAGGAGGATTTCGAATTCAAAGCCAGCCTCAGCAGTAGTAAGGCACTGAGCAACTCAGTGAGACCCTGTCTCTAAATAAAATAGGGCTGGTGATGTGGCTCATTGCTCCAATGCTCCTGAGTTCAAGTCCTAGTACCACCACCCCCACCACCCAAAAAAAGAACTTCCCCAGGTTCCTACACTGAAAAATGCTGCCCTCATTAACCCTTCTGTTCTCTTCCACCTGCTTCTGGGATTTTCTCAGCGTGGTTCTGTGGACTCCATAAGGACAGGGCCGGGCCAGGCCTATTCCCCTCTGAATAAGACCGAGCACACAGAGCCTGGAAGAAGTGGCCAACACAATACAGTTTCACTAAACAAATAAGGCATGGAGTACTTTTTAACCCTGTTTAAGGCCTGGGTCAATACTCTAAATTCTGTGCTCAGATGGTGTCCAGCACACAGCTGGATCTAAAACCTGTTTGTTGACAGAATGAATGAAGCATTAGTAATACTGCTACCAATAATGAAATATTGGCCCTTTATTGAGAACTTACCCAGTATTTATTAATTTTTATTTATTCATTAATTTTTACACTGTCTCCAAGACCTGAAACTGAAATCCACTGGTCAATCATTCATGTGTTGCTGGAGACGCTGTGGCACAGGAATGGAACCCCCCCCCCGCTACAGCCAGGCTGACGGGTTAGATTTCTAATAGTTTTATCTTTTATGTAAATATGAACTGTTTGTTTGTTTGTTTGTTTTGTACCAGGTATTGAACCCAGAGACACTGAGCCACATCCTCAGCTGTTTCTATCTTTTATTTAGAGGCAGGGTCTGGCTAAGCTGCTTAGGGCCTTGCTAAGTTGCTGAGGCTGGTTTTGAACTCTTGATCCTCCTGCCTCAGCCTCCTGAGCCACTGGGATTACAGGTGTGAGCCACATCCCCAGCCCTCTTTCTTTTTTTAATATTTAGTTTTTAGTTGTAGTTGGACACAATACCTTTATTTTATTCATTCACTTCTTTTCATGTGGTGCTGAGGATCGAACCCAGGGTCTCTCGCACTTGCGAGGCAAGCACTCTACCGCTGAGCCACAACCCCAGCCCTCAATTTCTTCTTTTTCTTAAAAGAATTTCACATCTGGCTGTGCCTCAGTTATCTGCTGAGGCAATTATTTGTTTTATAAAAAAAAGCTCAGAGATGTAGTGTTCTCTGAGGTCAAACAGCTGGCAGATGGTTCCAGGTTTGGGCCATCCCAAAGCTTGGTGCCTCCATATTCATTTTGCAATGAATGCCTCCCCATGACAATTAACTGGAAGGGGATTTCTAATAGTTATCTTTTAAATTTATTTTTTACACTGTCTCCAAGACCTGAAACTGAAAGCCATTGGTCAGTCAGTCATGTGCTGCTGGAGACGCTGTGGCACAGGAATGGAACCCGCCAGCTACAGCCAGGGTGACGGGTTAGATTTCTAATAGTTTTAACTTTTATGTAAGTAAAATTAGTTTTTCTCTTCTGATTTTCTGAAACCTGTATGCACTCTCCTCAAAAAAAAAAAAAAAAAGGAAAAAGAAAAGACACTACAGAAGGTGGACATTTAACTTTAACTTTTTAAGACTTCTTCTTAGACTGTTCTATCAAGATTCCTGCAGACATATCCAGGGGTAGCAGAGTTTGGAAATCAGCTTCCAAGTCCAGGTTTTCGCCTCCAGGGTAAGACATATATGCCTTGTGTCAGTGACCTTTCCTTCTAGATCCTTCATCCCCATTGGTCTGCAGAGCAAATCCAGGTGGCAATGCCACCTCCACCTGATCCCCACCTGTGTGCCCAAGGAGGGCTCGTTCCCAACTCCGCAGACTGGCTGCCTCCAGCCAGGTCAGTTGTTTCCTGGGCACTGGCTTCTCACAGGGACTTGGATGCAATAAGGAAGTTGTCAACTGAAACTGTTTTTTTCCAGGGTAGCTGAGCTAAGCCTCCAATCACTGGAGAGCGGGAAGGAGCCCTGGGATGGGCGGTAACAGGTGGAGGCAGGTGGCTGGCCCTTGGCTCTTGGGATTGGCTGGGCATGAGCTCAGCTCCAGGAGATAGCATATATAATATATATAATATATATATGCCCAAAGCATCTTAGAAAAGTTGCCAGCAGTTGCAAGAGCAGCATCTTCTCCTTGGAAGAGCTGAACTTGACCCTCATAGGATACAACTCCAGCTAACAGGGAGCTTTGCCAACACAGAGCCCCTGATCCCAGCCCAGGGTGTCTCAGCAGAGGAGAGACTTCCGTGGTTCAAGGTTGGTTGAACAATGCAGTTTCCTCGGGGGGCCAGGGCACTGGGTAGATACCTTGGGGTCCTGAAAGGAGGATATACTAGGAAGTCAGAAGCAGAATTGGGTCTCACTCAGGGTCTGACTTCTTGGGTTTCTTTGTCCTTCTTGGCCCTCAGTTTCTTCTTTGTAAAAACGATGGAGCAGAGTTTAATGATGTGGTGCCTATGGGCTGTCACTCAAAGAGCTCTGAACAAACTTGAACTTGAAATCTCTGAGCTCAAGGGCCAACCCTGCTATTAGCTGTCACCCTGAGCAAGGAATTTCACTTTCTTGGGCCTCAGTTTTCTCCTCTGAAGAATGGGGACAGCACAGAATCCCTCTCCGGCTGGCGTCCCCGAGAGTGGTGTGAAGGGACCTCATGTACCTGGGCGGGGCCCTTAGTACCTACAGCTGCATTGAGGTTCTGTGGTCTCTTTGGTTCTTGGAAGTCAGGCAAGGACAGGGAGGCCTTAGAAAAAGAACTCTGGGACCTGCTGTTCTCTGTCAGGGTCTGGGGCCAGAGGTGGTTATAAACCATCACCTTGGCGCACCCCTCAGGCAGCATGGCACCGCCATGACTTAGAGGACATGATGGCATGGGAGGGGGTGGATGGAAGAGCCAACCTGTAGGCTGGATGGAGGGGCAGAGTTCCTGGCTTTTTGAATGACACCCCCAGCCCTACCCCGGAGGTGCCCCACAGTGCCCAGAAACTCTTGCTGGTAAGACATTCATTCTCTGGAGCATCACAGGGTCCTGAAGAGATGGAAATATTTTGGAAAACAAGCACTGCGTGATGAGTGTGTTTGGTGGTGACAACCCCTCCCCCGGACAGTGCCCCGGGGCTGCTCTGAGGCCTCCTGCACCCTGAGGCTGTGCGCAGGGAGGTGCCGTCTGCAGGTCCCACTGGTCCTGCCGAGGCTGGGTGATGGCGTGAGCCTCCATCCACCTGTGCCGGGGCCCCAGGTGCTTCAGTGGACAGAGACAAGCTGGAAGTCTCTAGGAAAGGGGATGCAGATGCCTGAGGGGCCTGGTAACGATTAAGGACTCACCAAGAGATGGGGCCATCAGGTTGATGGGTTGGCACAGAGGACTCCAGGGAGTCAGCCACCACCGACAGCCTAAGGGGAATGTACCTTGAAACCAGGTGGGCCGCTGTGGGCAGCTCTGTCTGGAAGGGCTCCAAGAATGTGGCATGGAGTACACCTGCCGCCGTATGGGTAGTGGGCTGGATGCTGCACAGGTCCCTTTCAACTCTGGGAGCCTATGAGGGGCCCACAAAAGAGAGGGGGTCTCCTCAGTTGTCATCATCTAACACCTGGGAGGCAGGCGTGGAGGGAAGAGATGACGGCCTGCCACCATCCAGGTCTGCCATGGGGTGGCTCCCAGGGGCTCCGAGGGGTCCCCTGGGAGCCCCTGCACATGTGGAGGGTGAGAGCTGCAGATGGGGGCACCCTCGCAGGAGCCCAGGTTGAAGGCCTTGTGCTTGGACCAGCCCTGCTGTCACCCTGGGGGTTCTGAGCACAAACAGTGAGGGCGGCTTGTGGCCCTGAGAAGGAGCCCGTGAGTGCCGGGTGTCTGCCGGGGCTTTGTGAGGCTCCCCTGGGCCCAGAGTCTTTTTCTTTGGGGTGCAGGTGTCTGGCCCTGGGCACATGTGGACAGGTGACTGTGTGCACAGGTTCCACAGGACACATGTGAGGATGTGGTTCTCCATGAAATAGAAGATTTGCTCCCATTAAGTCTGTGTGTGCACAAGGGTATGTGTGTGTGCACAAGGGTGTGTGTGTGTGCACACAGGAGGCCCCTTGGTGTACAAGGGACTAAGATGGGACTTAGAATTGGGAGAACTGCATTTGAGTCCCAGCTCTCTGCTTCCAGCTATGGTCTTGGGCACATCTCCGTCACTCGGGGCCTCAGTTTCCCACTGCAGCCAGCCGTTGTCACAATATTGACAGATTAAATGAGAAAACGGAGCTGAAAGGGCTCCTGGGCAGAGCTGGTTTGTTTGCACACGTCTGTGCGCGGTTTATTCATTCTATAAACGTGGGGGCCTCCCCAGCCCGGGGACACAGCAGGGAACCCGGCTGGCGTGGGGCCTCTCTGGTGGTGACAGATGGCAAGCTTGGTCCTGTGATTATTCCATCACATTGGGGCAGAGAAAATCCGAGATGCTCTGAGTCCATGCACATGTGTGGAGGGTAGACTCTGGCCCACACGTGTGTGCCGCACGCAGTCCTCTGGAGCAGCTGTGTGGGTGTGTGGCAGGTCGGCTGCTGCCCATGTCTTTGTGTCAAAGGACAGGGTGGAGGGAGAGTGACAAAATGACTTTCAGTTGTTCTAGAGCGGCCGGGCCGTCGCTGCAGCAGCCAACAGTGTGTGGATGAGGTCAGCGCTTAAGATAGAAAATCAACGAAACCAAGCTGTGTGTTTGGGAAAAAAAAAAGAAAGAAAAATAGGTGAACTTCCTGCTGCAGGTCGGCCGTTTCTCTTTTGGTCTGTTGTTGTTGTTGTTGAACGTGTCACTGGTGTGATGTCATGTCTTAGGAGTCCTGTGATCTGCGGATCACTCGGGTATTTCTGAGCTGATTTGGACTTTGCTCTGAAATCCACTCCCTGCCAAGGCAATAAACATGTTTACAAGGCAGCCGGGTTTCCACACGAGGAGGGTGTGCTGCTGTCTCGGGGTTACAGGTCTGGGCCAGGGTGGCCCTCCCCCACCGTCAGGCCGAACATGAGCCCCTTGGACACAGAAGAGAGGTCTCAGAGGAGGAGCAGTTAGAGAGGCAAGGGAGACCTGCGCTGAGCTTGGTCACGGTCACCTGGGGAGAAGGAAGTGGATGTGAACCCCCCCCCCCCTTGAGGGAGGCTGAGGAAGGGGAAGGAGTCTGGGTCTGGATGGAGGAGGCCTTGGGAGATCCTGGGACACCTCATCACCAGGGAACTTGCATAGCTCAGGCTGCGGCTGATCCCCCTGCGTCTGGGGTTGCAGCAGCTCCTGCTCGGCTCTCTCTTCATCTTCTCTCACCTCCCTCTGAGTTTAGGACATTAGGGAGCAGTAGCTGAATTAAGGCGGTTTTCTTGAAAAAACATCAAGAAGGAAAACCGTTTGCGGGTGGAATTTTACTGATGCTCAGATTAGAAGCAGCATCATGTGCTCTGAAGGAGGTGGGAGGATTCTGCCCTCACCAGCAATGGTGGAAAACGTCTCCATGGTGATGACAGCCTCTTCAAAGAGCGCTGCGCCTCTCCTCCCCTTAGCGGGGTAAGGATGCTCTAGCCCCTGTGGGATGGGCCCCCTTGAGCCAAGTTAGCGCAGGGAAAAGAAGGGCTGAGCCGAGCACGGACGTCTTGTGTGTTTGGCTGGTTTTATAATCTCATTGAACAGCTCCTCGGCCAACCCTGTGCAATTTGCCCTGATCATAGGAACATGCAGAAAAAGCCGAGAGAACCTGACACTGTTTAGTAAATATTCCTCCCTTCAGCTTATTTGAACTTAAAATCAAATGGCCCTTCAAACGAAATTTACTTTCTTTTAAGACCATGTGTTACCAAAGAGGAGGACAGGAGGGGACAGAGCATGGCCTTCTGCAGTGCTTATCTCCCCAGTACCACCTACGGGAAGACCAGAACATTCTCTTTGAGGCCTTATGCTGCACCCTGACCAGGATTGTATCCCTAGCTCCAAGCAAATTCCCAGTGCATTGTGGGTGCCCAGGACATGTTTGCTGAAAGAAATAAATGGGAACAAAGACAAATATTTTCCTCTCCTTATCCCACCTGAACTGTATGATGGAAGAATAGAAGGAAGCCAGCCTCTAAGGTGTTCAAGAACATTAGTCAATTTCCATGTAAGCAGAGGCCTGTGTCTCTAAAGTCTCGCATGGAGCCCAGATGCTCCTTTTTTTAAAAAAAAAAAAAAAATTTTTTTTAGTTGTTGAGAGACCTTTATTTTATTTATTTATTTATATGCGGTGCTGAGAATCGAACCCAGTGCCTCACACATGTGAGGCAAGTGCTTTACCACTGAGCCACAACTCCTGCCCCCAGATATTCCTTTTAAGGAACATTAAACAACAAACACAGCCTTCCAAATTGCCTGCCTCATCCCTGGCCCGAGTTCTCATTTTCTCCAAGGTAAACCACTTTTTTTGGGAGAATGGGCAGGTACCAGGGATTGAATTCAGGGGCACCTGACCACTGAGCCACATCCCAGCCCTATTTTGTAGTTTATTTAGAGACAGGGTCTCACTGAGTTGCTTAGCGCCTCACTTTTGCTGAAGTTGGCTTTGAACTTGCGATCCTCCTGTCTCAGCCTCCCCAGACACTGGAATTATCACCCACTTTTTACGGCCAGCAATGTTGGGACACCCAGTGGGGACACCCAGTGGCCTCTGACTGCGGCAGTCTGGGGCTGCAGCAACGTCCAGTCCTTGCTCCCCAGACCGGGGCTGGAAGGAGGGAAGCCACCCTGAATGTCACTGTCACCTTCCAGGCTCCCTGTGCTTCCCTGGTTCTTTCCTACCCTTTGTGCCCTCCTCACATTCCCCTGGATCCTGCGCAGATGAACTCGCAATTGTAGAAGCCTATTTTTTGCTCCTGTGCTTGCTGGACTCGTACATAGAAGGCATTTTAGAGTAAATGAATCGGTTGGTCAAGGCAGGGGATGTGGCATAAATGCACGATTTCTATCCCACGCTGCTAAATAGTCCTTAGTCCGTGGTAAAGCCACAGTCCCAAAGCAGAGGAGGCAACCTGGGGACCTAACTCCACGGGCATCCCTGGAAGCTCAGGTTTGGGACTCAGAACCATATTTTATTTTTCTTTTTACTTCACCAAAGGACAACTTTGGAAAAATTGGGAAGCCCCAGGAATTTCATATTAAAGACACCTAAATGGAGTGCAGTGGGCTCAGCCCACCTGCCCAGGGTGCTTCCAGGAAGAGGGGTCTCTCATCTTTCCAGTGGCAGCTGCTTTGTCCCAGGGTGGAAGGAGGCCCCTTGGGGGCAGGGGAGGGACATGTTCGGACATGTTTCTAAAGCCCCGTTGGCTGCAGAGGGCAAGTGGCTGAGAGGACAGTCCAGAGGTGGAGACTACCGTCCAGGTCAGCACAGATGGGGGGGCTGGACAGATGTGCTTTGAAAGTGAGGCCTACAGGCTTTGCTGATGGGCCCAATGTGGGAATGAGAGAGAGAGAGAGAGAGAGAGAGAGAGAGAGAGAGAGAGAGGGAGAGCGCGCAGTCAGGGACAATTTCACATTTTGGGCCTGAGCAGTTGGAAGCACAGAGATAACCATTGACTGAGCTGAGATAATCCTGACAGCAGGCGGCAAGTCTGGGGCATGTTTCAGATGAGGACCTGAGTCAGCCGTGGCACGGGGCACACGTGAGCTGCCTAAGCAGCCGGACTTGGCCGGACTCCAGTGGCATTTGTTCCCTGTTGCTGCTGTAACAAAATTCCACTCACCCAGTGGCTTTGGGACAACCCGGATTGTCTGCAGAGTCCAAATCCGGGGTCCAAAGTCAGGGGACTGAATGAAGGCGAGGGTGGGGCCCTATCCTCCGGGGAGGCCCTCCAGGTGCCCCTGACCAGCCGTGAGGTCTGGTTGTGTCTTCCTCCTCGAGGTTGTTGAGGACTTTAAACAGGACAGCAGCTTCGGGCAAGTGTCACCTGGAGGGGCTGACACGGGCCACAGGAGCGGCAGGTTGCGGGGTCTTCAGCACTGCTAGCCAACCTCGCCATCTCCCTCTGGCCTTTCCTAAGGGGACTGTTTGTTTTGGTTGTAGCCCGATGGAGACCCCAGGGGGACCACAGAAGCCCTTGGCCTGCAGGAGAGCCCAGTCTCTGGACAGGCCTCAGGCGCCCAGGAAGGACTCTGGGTCGGGGAACTGCCAGTGCCTCTCCTTTTCCACCGCTCCCTGCCGGAGGCCCCTTCGCCGCACGTCCAGCGACGGGGCCAGACACTCCGGGATCCCAGCTCAGTCTGCAGAGGCCCAGGGCACCGTCACCACAGCCCTCACCCTGGAGGGGATGAGGGGCCTTCTGCCCAGTGAGCAGAGGCCCCAGCAAGACGCCAAGAAGCACAAGGCCCAGAGGCGGGCCCAGCAGGGGTGGCTGAAGGCCGTGCTGAACTTCTTCCTGAGGACAGGCCCAGAGGAGCCCAGAGAAAAGGCCAGCAAGAGGCCCAAGGGGAAGGAGGAGCCCTCAGAACCCCCGGACGGCCCAGGAGAGCCGGCCCTCAGGACCAGAGCCCGCGACAAGAAAGCCAGTCGCAAGAGACACAGTCACAGGAAGCACGATGCTGAGGACCCGGAGGCAGGGCTGCCCAGGACAGAGGCTGCCTCCACGGAGGAGGCTGACCCGGGCCCAGCTGGCAGGGGTGAGCGGACCGCCTCTTCTTAGTGACCCCTGCTCCACTCCAGGGGGCTCTCAGCGCTGTGGCCGAGGGCCTGAGGTCACATCCCTGGAGGGACTTGTGTTCCCCCACCGGGTGGCCTGGGCTGGTGACTCTCCCCTCTGAGCCTCCCTTTTTTGTTTTTAATTCACAAAATGGAGGTAAAATATACTAGTTGTGGCCCCCACAAAAGTGCTAGTGAGCGGAGTCATTGTGAAGCACTGTTGAGTTTGAGGATCACAGATGAGGACAAATGGGGAGGTGGGGGCGGGGAGCGTGTCCTCCCCCCCCCCCCCCCCCCGTCCCTATCTGGCCACCAGGGTGCTCCTTCTAGACTTTGGTTCTTGGATGGGCTTGAGCCGGTGGCCGTCCCCTCCAGAGCCTTTTCTTCCTCTTGTGTGCCATCAGAGCTCTGGGCTCTGAGGTGACTTCCCAGCCCGACTCCTAGGACGCGGGGGTTGAATGTCACCCATACCTGGAGGGAAATGGTGCTTTGCCTTTTTTTTTTTTTTTTAATGGGGAGAAGAGCCTCCAGGGAGATCCCAGATCAGGGGGGGACAATTGAGAGGGACGCCTGGGTGGAGGTGGCCTCTTGGCAGATTTCAGAGTCTTGGGTTCAGCTCCCAGATGGCAGCCACAGGGCCTCATGTGCAGCCAATTCTGCGCTGTTTTCTCAGATGGATTCAGAAAGTCACAGGAACGTCACCCACGTGTCCACTCCCACGCTCACGCCCACCGGCTTTCATCTCTATTCCAGGAGGACACGGACACGATTCCTTTCTGCACCCGTCCTTGCCCATCGAAGTGGGTGGTGCCGGCTTCTCAGGCGTTTCTCCCCAAGCCGCGGGTGCCCAGCCAGAAGAGCACCTCAGGAAGCCCGACCGTGAGTCCATCAATAGTGTCCTTTCGGTCTTGGGGGAGGGGCTGTCACCCAGTGAGGTGGAAGGCTCTGCGTGGTCACTGAGACCTTGGATCTCGGTGGCTGATTTCTTTTGCCTCTTCTGCGGCTTCTGGCCACATTGGCTTATTTTAAGAGTCTCACAGAAGGGAGTCTGGGGATTTGGAAAGGCTGTTGGCAGAAGCTCCTGCCTTATGTGTTAACGAGAGTGGGACTTTGTTTTTAGTCTCTCAAAGTTTATTTTATTTTAAAAATACGTAGAACCGTAGGGACCCGGGGGGTGCAGCTGGATGGCAGAGACCTCGCCCTGCATGCAAGGGGCCCTGGGTTCAGTTCCCAGCACCTCACACAAAAATAAAAATGAACTAAACAGAGAAATAAATAAAGAAAATAAAAATATATTGAAGCGTGGTAGGAATATGTGTCAATGCACGCTTGTATTCCCACAGTTGTCTGGCTGTGGGCTTCGGAGGTGTAGGTATGTGTAATTTTGTTGTGGAACCATTTGAGAACAAAATGATCCTTCATCTCTAAAGACTTAAACCCGCACCGTTAAGAAATGAAGGTGGCGTCCTAGGCACCTACAATATCATTATTGCTTCTTATAAATCAAAAATGACCCCTTGTTCATCTAATTCCCTGTTAAAAATGGCCATATTTTAAAAAGCTAGAAAATGGAGCCAAATCTGTGCTGTTTTCTCAAGTGGATTAAGAAAGGCACAGGAACAGTCACCCAAGTGTCATCTGTCAAAGAATAGCTAGTAGACACCGAGCTAGTTATTGTGTAGGGTATTTAGTTATTTCACAGCGAATTATTTTCTCACCCTAGAGGGAATCAGCTGATTGATTGAGGAAATGAACTAGAAGCCAAATGGGATTCATGAGTGAGAGGGAAGTGACTGAGGGGTGAGAGAAATCCGCAGGTGGCCCAGGGGGACCTGTTTCCATCTCCTGTATAAACCCCTCGGCTGGCAGCCAGCAGAGGACCGTCTGGGCACACTGCCCTTGAACAAGTCCAACAAAGGAAATAATTTCCATCGTTTTTGCCTCCTCCTTAATGATTTGGGCCTTGGGCCGAGACCTGGACACAGTGGCACACGCATACCTGCAATCCTAGCGGCTCTGGAGGCTGAGGCAGGAGGATTGCAAGTTCAAGACCACCCTCAGCAATTCACTGAGACCCTGGCTCAAAATAAAAAATGACATAAAAAGGCTGGGGATGAGGCTCAGTGGTTAAGTGCCCCTAGGTTCCATCCCTGGTACCAAAAAAGAAAGAAAGAAAATGGGGGCTGAGATATAGTGGAGGCATCCATAGGTCTGTGCCACACATCCTGATGTCCTTCTCTCCTTCTCCTTGGTTAGAATAGGGAATTATCATTTTCCCCACTTGAATTTTGCAGGGTGGAGGAAGGTCAGTATTAGGCTTGCAAAGTGTTTCCAAGCCCTGCCCCTCATTGGATGGCCTCTAATGGAGGCAGAACAGGGATGATGTCAACCTGACACAAGGAAAGAGAAGAAGGCCCAGGGAGGGTAAGAGACTTAGCCAAGGTCACACAGCTCGCTGAACTCAAAGTAGATGTTCACAGATTTGTTAGTAGGGCACAAGTGGAAGGCCTGGAAGGCTGACATTTCCTGCATATAATATCATGCTTTGGGACAGAATCCTTCCCTTGGGGATCCTCCCACTCTCTCTCAGGACAGCTCCTGGAATGTGGTGCTTTCCCCCTTCCAACCCGAGGAGCTGTTTTGAGAGGCCCCTCCCCTGATCCACAAGGCCCGAGCTGGTCTCATGTCCAAGAGGGTCGTGGAAAGTGCTCTCTGTGCATTTGGAGAAGGTGACAGGGCATGTGCTCTCTTCCAGAAGATGCTGTCATCCAGAGGATCGTGGAATTGCTCAAAAAAGTGGGAGACCAGTGGGAGGAGGAGGTGAGGGGCGAGCATCTGTGCACAGCCCAGGACGCTGCTGCCTCTCCTGGTTCCAGCCCCACCTGTCCTTCCCGCCTGCCCTTGCGCTGTCTGAAGCCTCCATCTGCTTCTCCGGCTCAGCGCTTCCCCCAGCCCCCTAAGTGCTTGGCTGCTCCCCAGTTTTCCCGGGAAGCTCTCCCTCTCTTGGTACTTAGGGACCTGACTCAGTTTCTGTTTTCTTTCCAGCAGCAACTTCAAGTCCCTCGGCTAGAGGTGGCTCTTCAAAACCCCTCCCCGGTCTGCAAGAGGAAGTCCCAGGAGAGAAAGGCCAGCCTCAAGAGAGCCTTTTCCCTTAAGAAGTACGGCCCCGGCCCCGAGGAGTCCAGGAGAGCAGGGGCTGCCGATGTCCCCAGTGCAGAGGCCCGGCCACCCAAGAAGTCCAGCTTTCTGCCCATGTGTGTCGGTAGCCACCGGTCCTCCATCTCCAGCAGCCCTGGTGAGCAACTCTGGCAGTTGCCATAGCAACACTGCAGCTGCCTCCAGCTCTGGAACCTTCCCAGGGCTGGGATTGGCTGCTAGAGGGCCACGGTCTGTCCTGAGCTGTGTGGGACGGGCTGCAGAGGACAGGGGGGACCCCAGCAGGCCGCCATTCACGTCTCACAGCCTCCGCCTCCTCCTGCTGGGGGGTGGGGTGGGGGGCGCACAGGATGTTCAGGAAGGAGATGGAGCAGGGATGCAGGGCGCCTGAGAGGTGCTTTCCTTGTCCTCCCATGTCTCTGTCCTCACAGCCATCTTAGGAATTGAGGTTATGGTCCCCATCTTACAGATGACAGAATGGGGCATAGGGAGGCAAGGTCATGTTCAAGGTCACCTGACTCATTAGCACAGAGCTAGCAGGAGAAAGGATCAGCCAGATTGGTCCTTCCTGGGGGTTGGAGAGGACCAGCCTCATAGGGGGTGCTGGACCAGGGGGACTACTGCCCAGAGAGGAACGGGTGGTACTCAACACCAAGGAGTGGTCCAGAGGTGGGTGCCCGGCCCCGGGGGAGGGAGCTTCAGGCTCAGTGATTCTGACTGTGATCCTTGATTCATGCCATAGAATTAGGCCCCTTCTCTCTGGGGATCAAGTGAACATGGTGGAGGGGTGGAGCCCAGGGAGGGAGGCGGGGCCCCCAAACCAGGAAGGCCGGCTCTCTGAAGGCACAAAGGCTTGGAGCTTGGTCTGGGCCAGTAACCCTGGGACACAGCCCAGCGCCCAGCTCACCTGAGTGGCAGCAGGGCCTCAGGGCCAGCTACCAAGGTACCACCTCAGAGTCAGGGCCAGGTCCTGGCCTCTCCGATCCCTGAGACCATTCCGTTCTGCTTCCCAGGCTTGGAAGGACCCGAGGTCCACGAGGCCCTGTCTGCAGATGGGGAGGGCCCAAGCCCCTCTGAACCGCCCACCCACGCCAGATGCCAGGGACCCGTAGAGGAGCTGCCGCTGGACGGGGCCTCAGAGTCCAGTCAGTATCCTGCCCCTTTCCTCAGAGACCCTTGGGAAAATGCTGGTCTGACTCTTTCACTTGCAGAAGAGAAACTGAGGCAGAGAGAGGCAGTGGCCTGTCCAGACTTCCCATGAGAGCCGCCTCAGGGCCCAGGGCCCAGGCCTGGACCAGGCTCCTGTTCCGTGCTCTCTTAAGCATCCCAACCATCCACAGCTGCAGTGAGGACACGCATGTGGCCGAGGCAGCCAGTGGGCGGTGGAGGAAAGCGCTGTCCTTGGCAAGGGCTCCACAGATGGTGTGAGCTCTAGGCCCCACTTTCAACCTGAGTTCTGACCCCTTCTAGTTCTATGAAGTGGATAGATTGCTTCATCTCTGACTCAGTTTTCTCACCTGTGAGATGGGCTGATCACAGAATCTTCTTCCTGGGGTTTCTAGAAGTTCTAAATGAATTCAGGCCTACGAGGCCTTCAAGGCAGCCCCTGCTCACAGCCAGTTCATGTCAGTGGGGTCCAGTGTTACTAGGTGGGCCAGCTTGGGAACAGAAAGGATAGGGAGTGGGTGGGGCGGGAGGGGGGCTGTTGTGACTTTACTGTTGGCAGCCAGGCCTGGGCTTGTATCATGGTCCGTTCTGAGCAGCTGAAGATGCTGAAAATACCTTTAGGATCTCTGCTTTTGCTTCCATCCTGCCCGGAAGGGAATTGGGAAGGCTGGGCTCTTCCGAATGAGGGGGTGCAGGGTGAGGGGTGTGGGGAGCAGGCCCAGGTGCCTTCTTGAGAGGCACCTGGTTGGTGAAGGAGAAGGGAACTTGTCCCCAGGAAGCCAGCTCTGCCTTCTGAGGAGCTCATGAGCACCCCGAGGGGCTGGGGTGTGAAGAGGTCACCCGGGGAGCCTTGGTGTTGGGCGACATGGAGGCTGAGCTCAGAAGACTTCTCTGAGCACTTTGGTCTTTTTTTTTTTTTTAGACAAATTCTTCCAGAAGATCCTTGCCCTACTCCAAGATGCCGAGGAGCAGGAGGGAGAGCAGGTGAGGACCCCAAGCTGCCCCTCCAGCTCCTTTCAGCCCCCTACCCACTCCAGACCACCCTCACTGCTCTTCTCAGGGTCCCCCTCTCCAGCCCGAGGGTCTCTTCCCCAGCTCACCTGCAGTCTCCTCAAGGTCAAGGCCCACTCACTTTCCCTCACCCCCCCCACAGCAACCCCAAGTGCAGGAGGTGGAGGTGGCTGTGGAGAACCCGGCCCCAGTCTGCAGGAAGAAATCCCAGGAGAAGAAGTCCAGCCTCCGGAGAGCCTTTTCCCACAAGAAGCACAGCTCCAAGGAGCCCAGGAGGGCAGGGACCGTCCCAGAGGCCGGGACACCCAAGAGGCCCAGCTACCTGCCCTTGTGTGTGGGTGGCCACCGGTCCTCCATCTCCAGCAGCTCGGGTGAGCAGGCCTGGCGTTGCCATAGTAACAAAGGCTCCCTGGAGGGCAGGGGGTGGCCTCTGTGTGGCCACGGCCGTCTTGCCTTCTGCTCTCTGCTCTGGGCAGAGGAGGGGTGTGGGGTGGAGAGGAGTGAGGACCACTGGCAGGTAGACAGGGGTTCCTTGGCATTTATGGAGTGCCTACTGTATGCCACTGTCATGCATAACTCATGTAACCTGCTCTCAGCCCAGGGGGGTCCGGCTTAGGACCCCCATTTGACAGATGGAGAAAGTGCAGTTTGGACAGAAACCCCGGCTTCTTTCCCGGGCTTCTTTCCTCAATGGCTTCATTCCAGACGGTGGGGAAGCCGAGGGCTTGGTGTGTGGAAGGAGTTAGTTCTCTGGAGAGAGCAAAGGGAGCTCTGTGAACTCCTCCTCGCAGGGCGGGGTGGTCAGGGGACTTCCCGAGGACCTGGGAAGCAGGGCCCAATGACCATAGCTTCTGGTGGGCCTAGATGCCACTCTATGGGGGAGTCTGATTTGGGTGCAAAACACTCACCCCGATTCTTTCGCCCTCAGATCCAGAACATTCTGAGTTCCAGGAGCCTTTGGCTGCCGAAGGGTTCCCAGCAGCATCCTCCCAGACCAGAAGCCACACACCAGAAGGAGGAGCCCTGCCGGAGGACACGTGTGAATCTAGTTAGTGCCACCTGCTCTCCGCTGGGCCGGCTTCCTGGGTGCTTCTCCTCTGCATGGACTCACAGGCTGAATGGGGAGCAGTTCCCAGGAGGGAGCAGAGGGGCAGCTGGGAACCGCCCCAGGAGACCCCGGAGCAGGGCAAGGGCAGGGCTCAGGTCGAGAGACCCGGCTGTTCTGCCAGCTGGAACTTGACCTCTTCACGTGGTCACGTGAAATCCTCGCTTGCCCTGGTCTCCGGGGGTGATGTCCTGGCAATCAGGCTCTCCACGGGGAGCCAGGGGAGCCCCGATTTGTGGCCTTTGTAGATTTGGGTTGTATCAATAATCCCCCTGGCCGATTTCCAGCTACCAACAGTTTGCAGTGACTGCTCCATCAGTTTCTGCACAGTTACAGTGACCTCCGTGTGAGGCGCCCAGGCCACCACGCCACTAACCGGGGGTGGGGGTGGGAGCGTTCCTGCTGCCACAGCAACCATGGTGTGTCCCCTGCTTGCATTCTGATCAGCTGCTTTTATCTTTATTTATTTATTTGTTTTTGGCACCAGGGATTGAACCCAGGGACACTTAACTATTGAGCCACATCCCCAGCTCTTAAAATTTTATTTTATTTTTTAAAATTTAAGACAGTGTCTCTCTGAGTTGCTTAGGGCCCTGCTCAGTTGCTGAGGCTGCCCTTGAACTTGCAATCCTCCGGCCCCCTGAGCTGCTGGGACTACAGGCATGTGTCTCTGTGCCCTGCTGATTAGCTGCTTTTAGTCCAAGCTTCCATTCCTGACATTGGGAGGCCTCGGTTTTCCCATCTGTCAAATGGAGCTGGATGTGGTGATAGGGGAGGCAGCACAGGTCAGAGGCCCTTCTATTTCTCTGGAGCAAGCCCAAATAAAGCTCCCACCCGCCAGTGCTGGTTTAAGGAAAGATTTTCTTTGCCTGTCATAACTCATCTGTGCGCCACGTTTTAAGATAATGTACTATTTATATTGGGGGACGGTTGCTGCAGTGTTTGATTGTGGGGACCGGGGTGTCAGCCCACATGCAGTTCCTCACCCTCCCTTCCTTTCGCTAGAGGAGGGCATCATCTGCACCCTAGTGGAGCTGCTCCAGGAAGTGGATGGCGAGCTGGGGGACCAGGTGAGCACCCCTCAGCCCTCCCCAGGTCTCTCTGAGACCTGGGTTCAGTCCCCATCTCTGGGTGGTCTTAGACGTGTCTGATTACCTCTCTGAGCCTCAGTGTCCTCTTTTGTAAAATGGGGGATAATTATCTACTTGACCAAGTTTAATGCCCACATAGAACATGCCAGAATGCAGGAGGTGAGGCAGTGTCTGTTTAAAATATCACAATGCTCAGTGGCTCCTCCCCCACCAGCTAAGACCTTCCTAGTTCAGATCTTCAGCCCACGTCCCACCACCCTGCAGGCCTCCTTGTGCCCATGTCCCTCCGTCCCCTGGGACCTCCTCTTCTGCACAGTCCCACCCCGTCCCAGGTCTCATTCCCCATCAGTGTCTCCTGGGATCACCTAACAAATCAGCTCTCTGTACCCAAGTCCTTGACTGTGGTCAGCTTGGGGGGAACCCCAGCTCCCGTATATCAGCGTGAAGAAGTAACTGGCTGGAGGAGCCGTGGGGTGGTGCTGGGACTCCCCTGACATCCCTGCACTAGACATTTTACAGACAAGGTCTCCATCCTCCACGGATCCTGGGGGTCAGGGATATTACTCTCACTTTACAGATGACCCCACTGGCTCAGGAGGTCACAACTCATCAGGGTCAATTCTGTGTCCAGAGACCTGTGGACAGGTCTGGATGTGGGGCAGCAGGGGAGGCGGGGGAACTTAACTGAGGGGCCCAACCCGGCTACGGGGGCTGGGGACGGTCTCTGCGGGCAGCACTAATGGCCTGATTTCATTTCTGCTTCCAGATTGGGCGGCACCCCAGCTTTAAGAGTTTTTTTTACGAGTTCTCGGACTCCACCCTCAGGAAGCTGGTGGCCACCCTGCGCAGACGGAAGACTCACTCGCCCGGTGGGGCCAGGAGCCTCGCCCAGAGACCCTCCCCATATGCCTTTGGCTTGGTCCACAAATTCGCTGGCAGCCACAGCCGCACCATCTGCAGCCTCATGGGCTCCCGGGGCCACTGCGTCCAGCACAACTTCACCCAGTTCCCGTCCAGGGAGGCCCAGCCGGTGAGAGAGGGCGGGGAGACAGTGACAAATAGGACAAGGGACGACAGGGCGTGGGCCTCGGGTGGGATCTGCCTGCTCTCTTCTCCCTTGTGTACTCTGTTCGGAACTTGCAGGATTCAATTCCACTGTCACCTCCTCACGGAGGCAGTTCTAAAACACGACCCCCCGCCAAAAAAAAATCACTGATTTTGCTCCATGATTAGTATGGTCTTTATTCAGCACTGGGCGCCAACTGTAGGTACCTTTGCACATGTTTTAATTAATGACGTCTGCTCCCTTAGCTGGTCTTATTATTTCATAGGTTCTGCTCTTGGCTTCCCAGTTCTAGGGTTATAAAATTTATATAACAAAAAGGGAGGTTCAATTTCAGATAAGGGCGCCCGAGGTAGACCAGAAGGCTCTGAGGGCTGCTCAGGGCTCAGGAGTGCAGGTGTTTGAGGGAAGAGTGGCTTCACCCTCTGGTGGCCTCCGATCAGCAGGTCTCCCGTCCCCTTTTCCAAGGTCCTTCAGATCGCCCGCTTACCGTCACTCCACCCAGACTGAGTGATGGTAGAAGCTACTGAGCGAGGTGTGATTTTGGATAAAGCAGATGTGGTCTTTGTTGGTCTTGGACAAACCGGCCCAGAACTGCTAGCTGGAGGTCCCCTGGGCAAGCAGTCCTTTTTGCAGTGATGTCACCATCACTCAAAATGCATCTGTCATCGGCCATCCTCTCCTGGGGTTGCCTTTAGAAGCCCCTGGGAGGGCCCTGTAGAGAGCCAGTCCTGCTGCGTGACAGCTGCATCTTGCCAACGCTCTGCTCCACGTGGCTGACTTTCCTGTGGGGGACTCCTTGTGACTTTAGACCTCTCTTCTCAGCCTCACTGTCTTCTCTGGAGAGTGGGATGTTCTGGAGAATTTGCTCTCTAGGGTGGGCTAGGGAATGGCTCATACAGATGATCTCAGTTCTTTGTCAAAGATACTGTGGGAAGATGGGCTCAGTCGCCCTAAACCCGTCCTCTGGTTTCACTCACTGTTCATTCATCCATCCTTCATCCAACCAGCAAGTATTAAACTCAATCAGCAGATATTGACAGGGACCTGTGTGCTTCACTGTGCTAAGTGCTGCGAGGTGCTCGGGAAGGTTCTGCCTTCAAGGGCTTCACGTGCTCGTGGAAAAGAATGTTGACTGATGACGACATTAAGTAGCAATCAGAAGCCAGAGTGTCAATGAAGCCAGTTGGTCCTGGGCTGGGGAGGCTGTAGTGAGAAGGAGGATAGGTCAGCTCTGGAGGCAGGAGACAGGAGGCTTAGGCAGGAGGGGCTACAGGATGGAGGACCCAGAGGTGGAGCTCTTGCTGGTGTTGGTGGCAGCAGGTGGTCTACTGTTTGCAGAGAGGGGCCGACACAACATTGAGGTATGGCTAAAACTTCTGTCCTTCTTCTCTTCCCAGAACATGCCAAGTCCTGAGTGTCAAAGTCCAGATTGAAAGCTGTGCCTTATGCTCAAATGCCCTCCAACTAACAAACTGATTGGCAGCTTTCATTGGAGGCCCTGAAGATGCTCCATGACGCCCCGATCTATGCTTTACCAGCAGGCCCGAGACAGCAGCCGACGACACTGTGCACCATGCACCCTTGTCTGAGAATGTACCGAGCCTTCATCCACAGAGCTGGAGGCGGGGGCTGTGTCGGGGAATCAGCCCCGAGCTGGGGGTCAGGAGGCCTGGGCTCCGCCTGCCGAACCTGCCCCCGACCTGGCAAGGCCCTGTGCACACCACGGATTCTAGTTACCAAGAAGGAGGTCTATTGACATTTCCCCAGATATTAGTTTTAGCCTTTTCTTTTCTTTTCTTTTTTTGGTACCAGGGATTGAACCCAGGGGCACTTAACCCACTGAGCCACATCCCCACTCTTTCTCGATCCTTTGTTTTTGAGATGGGATTTTGCTAAATTGCTTAGGGCCTCGCTAAGTTGCTGAGACTGGCTTTGAACTCTTGATCCTCCTGTCTCAGCCTCCTAACCGCATCCAGCCCCAAGATATTAGTTTTAAATGAGTTTTAGTTTTGGAAATAGTTTTTGTTTAATCTCCGACCAGAACATCCCCATGCATTAAGCAAATGTGCGTCTGTGTGTAGCACATTGTTTACTCCAGTCACCAGTAGCTTAATGCTCTTGGGGATTTCCAACCACCTCCCAGGAGGGCTCTGCAGGCCCTAGATAGGGGCGGTCCATAGATGGATGAACCCCTGGTCGCTCAGAATCCTCCTAACCCTGTGTCCTATAATTAATTCTATGACCAGAAAAATGAAGTTGATACCTGTACCTCTCCCATCTCATGAGGTTTGCTAAAAATCAGAAAATGGATGTGAAGGGTCCTGAAAATTACATGGTACCGTGTCCATGGAGGATTTTTTTTTTTGTACCAGGGATTGAACTCAGGTGCGCTTTACCACTGAGCCACATCCATGGCTCTCCCCCCCTTTTAAAAAAATTTGAGACAACGTCTTGCTAAATTGCTCAGGGCATCACTTAGTTGCTGAGGCTGTCCTCAAACTTGTAATCCTCCTGCCTCAGCCTCCTGAGCTGCTGAGATGTTATTTTTATTAGAGCTACATGTGAGTAATTTCCAGGAAGTGAAGGGCTTTGAATTGGACTGAGATGGACATTTACCCAGATGTGCACTGCTCAAGAGGACCAGACCCCAGGAGGTACTGTCACAGCCGGAGCCTGCGGATTTATAGATTCAAGATGACAGTTTTTAGGCCGATGGAAGTGAAATGTCTTGTAAGGGGCTTGTTTTGTATTTGCATAATGATGAAGTGTGGGGTGCTAGAGGCTCCTCATCCTACACAACTGAACAGATCCAAAGCTTGAGTCCCATGGATCATTTGCTTCACATCACATCTCCCTGCAGGCCTGACAGGGCTGCAAACAGAGACCTGACTCCCGTGGACATGGCCTGGGACACGTGGCCATGGGGAGAGGACACTAAAACTTGGACAGCAAACTTGGTGGATCAAATAGCCCTGTTGGGCCTGTGGCCCAGCCTGAGAGGGCAGGGGAGGGAGGAAGCCCAGGGTAGGGGGGGCTCTGGGCACTTGGAGGGGCCTGGCCTCAAACCTAAGGCAAAGTTTCCGGAAGTTCAGCCAGATGTATTCTGTCCGGAAGGTTTTTAGTTTTTACGTCGTTTCTGAGGAGTGGGGGGTGGGCTGGGCTATTTATGGATTATTTATGCAGCAGCGCTCAGGAGCCCCGCGGTGCAGAGCCAGGTGGAACCGAGGTCAGGAACCTCCGTATCTAGCTTCTCATCAGGAGCCATGTCTTTGGGCTGTCGAGTGGTTGGTGTGAGTCTCCGATGCTGGCATCTGAGCCTCGTTTTTGTACTATATTATTTGATTAAATAAAGCAGTTGGCACAGAAGTGTGATCTGGGTTATTCCAATGGAGGCCAGGCAGATGTCCTCCTGCTGCGTCCTTGATGATGGGGTGGGGACGAGGGACCTGTCCCCCGCCCCCAGGCTTCTCTCTGCATCCTCTCCAGGTGTCCCGTCCTTGGGGTGACAACTCACTGAGGCAGAAAAATAAAGGGTCCTGGGCTGGGGTGTCAGGAGACCCGGGATTTAGTCCAGCAGCCCCAGACTGGTGACCTTAGGGGCAGGACATGTGCCCTGTTGGACCTGACATTCTGCCACTCCGTGGCTCCCACAGTGGCAGCTCATTGTGCGTCTGGGGAGATCCAGGTTGGTCTCGAGTCAACATGATCTCTCATCCGTCCTGCACTCTGGTGCCCAAATTCTGTCACTTAGCACCCAAATTTTTGTCCAGAAAACATGGTCTCCATAGAAAGCCAACGAATCGCCTTTTCCCTCTGTGACGGATGACACAGGATCTACTTCTCTTCAAACCCTTGAAGGCTCAATTATACTCTAAAGAGATCGGGAGAAGACAGCCTTGAAATCCTCACCTCACAGAGGAGGAAACCAAGGCTCAGAGTGGGCGAGTGACTGGTTCAAGGTCACACGGCCACCCACGACCCATCTTGGTGCCCTCCACCATCTGATCCATGAGATCCAACCCACAGTTACCCAGCACTTGCGAGGTGCCGGGCGCCATGCTGACACTCTGGAATACCAGACACAAAAAGGTGTGACCCCTGTCCTCGGGATGCGCGTGGACCCACTGGTTATGGGGATTTTGTGACAGTAGGAATACAGGGGGGTGGACTTGGTGGAGGTGATGCACAAGGACGGGCCTCCCTCGCCGTCCACCATGGCCACTTTTATGAGAGCACCCAGTGCATGGGACACGCTGCTGCCTTGAGAGTCCTTCAGAAGGTGGACGAGTGACCTCAGGACACTTGTCTCTGAGAAGATGCCCGGAGAGGCGGTGCTCCCTGGTGACTCCTGGACAACGGGCTGGGCAAGGGGCAGCGGGGTCAGGCTGGGCAGGGTGTCACTCGGCCGCCTTGGAAGACAAGACCGCGCCTGGCCTCGGCCTTGACACCAGCAAGACCCCTGGTGTCCAAGGACAGCACAAGGGGTTCACCCACGATCCACGAGCATTGTGTTATTTATTTTGGGGGGGACATCAGGGATTGAACTCAGGGGCACTCGACCACTGAGCCACATCCCAGCCCTATTTTGTAGTTTATTTAGAGACAGGGCCTCAGTTGCTCAGTGCCTCGCCATTGCTGAGGCTGGCTTTGAACTCGGGATCCTCCTGCCTCAGCCTCCTGAGCTGCTGGGACTACAGGTGTGCACCACTGCACCCAGTGTTGATAAAAAAAAAAAAAAAAGATAAAAAGGAGAAAGGAACAAATGAGAGTCACCAGCTTTAGCAAATAAAAGTCCAGGGTTCCCAGGTAATTCTGAGTCCCAGATAAACGCACGATGGTCACAGTAGGGACAGACTTCTAAAAACTACCCATTTGGTGTTAATCTGAAATTCGAATTTCACACCATGCCCCGTATTTTGTCTGGCCACATTGAAATTGATGGGAGAATCATTCTCTTAATTATCTTGAAATCAGGGAAATAAATCAAAGTGAAGGCAAATCTGCAAGGGGATTTATTGATCCTTTCACTGATATTGAAAGCATCTGGGCTCTGAATACAGAACGAAGACAGTAATCATTAGTAAGTTCAGGTCTTCTGGGTACCAAGGAATCAGTGTCCCCCAGAAGACAGAACCCCGCTTCCTGGGTGTCACCTGCCTCTGGACTGCTGAGAACACAGAGGCCAGCCTGGACGAAAGGCCGGTGGCCAGGAGGGCCAGGAGGGGGGACCCTCCTCTTCTCCGCCACCCAGACCCCCAGCTGCTCCCTTGTCAGGAGCTGCCAAGGAGGCAGAGGACACACAGTCCCAGGACCCGGGCTCTCCTCGGGCTTCTCCATTGGGCATCTGGTCCCTGCAATGGCCCCCCACCACAGCCCCCATCTCAGTTCACATCTGCACCCTCCCTCCCTGGGCTCCTGGGCTCCTGGCCCGGGCGGTGGTCCCTGGGTTTTGCATTCCTCTCCCACTCCAGCTCCCGTTTCCTCTCGGGGTTCACGGCTTCCCAGGGAAAGGAGGGGATCCATTACTTCTGGGCACCCCCCTCCACCACCAAGGGAGGGCTTCCCTCGCCCGGGTTCCACCAAGGACATGGCTTCCTGATTCATTCCCCTGGGGCAGCCCTGACTAGTGGCCAGGCCCCGTGGTGGCCAACCTCGTGGAAGGAAACTGGAAATGTGGATCTATGCTAAGTTATTTATGCTAAATAAATGTGGATTTATGTTATGGGAAGCTTCACTTTGTTATTCAAGGGTCCTTTGCGGCTCTCCTGGGAGGTGATGAAAGGGTGTCTGAAACATTATTCAGTGTCTAAAAGTTCGAGTGGTCCTTGGTGTTTCAGGAAGAGGTGGGGGTGGAACGGCCTCCAGATAGCTGAATACGGTTGTGCGGGTGGTACACTGTGCAAGGGTATGGTGCCGAATCAAGGAGGTAGGCAATTCATAGGCATAGAAATGTCCTTGGTATTGGTACAGTTTTCTAGCAGTTGACAGTCAAGATCTTGTTTTAACAAAATTCAATATAGCAACAGTCCATCGGCTGACAGTCAGGCTCTCCAGAAAGGGGTGTCAAGTTTCCGAGGTGCTGTATAGACTACGTTGTCCTTGACCATGACCAGGAAGAGGAAGGTGGGGGCAGAAATGAAGTTGGATCGACAGGATCAGGGGTCAGTGGAGCAACATGGGAGAGGACAGGTAGGGTCTGGCCTTGGGGGACACCCAGAGGGATGTCACACCTCAGGGCGGCTGTGTTCCTGGATCCGGCTGGGATGAGGCCTGTAGGTGACCCAAACTATGTCGGACGTGGAGAGCAGAGGGAAGTCCAGGGAGCAGGGTGTAGACCTGGGGGAACACATGTGAGAAGAAACAAGATACAGATGGGAAATAAGTAGAAGACCCAAGTTCCAAGACCCAAGTACTGTGTGACCCTGGGCAAGTTACTCGCCCTTTCTGGGCAACGGCAAAAAGACTCCTGCAGACACTCCTCAGAGATATGCCTGGGCATAGACTTGCATATTCTTGGATACTTTTCAAGTCTGTGGTTCTGCTGGGTGAGCCCTGCAGTGACTCCCCAGAACCACACGGGAAGCCCAGCCCATTAGCAGGCGCCTGAGCCAGCCTGGCTTACCGCTGCCCTGGTTCCAAGTTCACCTCCAGGCTTCTCCCTGCCTCCAACCTCGCGCTGGGAGTAGCTGCTTATGGACTGTGGGTTCCTGGCTCGGGCCACCCTGTGTGCCTGGAATGGCCCCCCTGTCCTCTATCCCCAGACTGGCTGACCTCTGCTACTCCTCCTCCTCACCTCCTCCAGGAAGCCTTCCTGAGACCCTCCAGCTGACAGGATGAGCTGGCTGCCTCTCCTCTGTGTCCCCTCCCGTCCTAAGCCAGCGATTCTCAAACTCCATTGAGCTCAGACTCACCAGGTGACATGCAGACTGCCGGGCAGCCCCAGGCTCTTAGCCCAGTAGATCTGGGCTGGACCCAAGGTCTCCCAGGTGCCGTGGCTGGCCCGGAGATCCGTCATCCACAGAACCTCTGACCTCTAACAGAGGCCCATCTCCCTCCAATGAACTGAGCACAGACCATCATAGCCTCTATGTCCACCAAAGAGTAGGGATTAACTGGGAGTTGTTTGAGTAAATAGAAGCCAACAAGCCCGAGGGCGCTATGAAAGAAAACGATACTGTATTCTGTAGAAGGCAGGCTGAAGTGGGTTGTGGCTTCAACGCAGGCTGTTACTGGATATGGACCATGTGTCAAGTTCAGCGCAGGCTTGGTACTGCAGGTGCCGCTGGACCTAGTCCAGCGATGCCCTGCAATATTTTACTCACGTGAGGCTCTGCTGTGTGATTTCCTCCATGCCTTCACCCCTCTGAGCCCGCCCACCCCACAAGGTTAAGATAATTGAATGTGAAACAGAGTCCTGGCACTTGATAACCGTCCCACACGTTCTTAAAAATCCTCACCATCAGAAAGCCAGCGCCTGGCCCACCAGACATGCAAGCACTTGAGAAGCTCAGTGGGTGTGACATGTGCTGGTGACACAGGAGCGGGCAGCCAGGCCAATGGGACAGGCCCAGACACTAACGACAAGTCAGCACAAAAAATAGGTGCTGTTTAAATCAGTAGGGAGAGAACAGATTGCCTAACTAAGTCGCTCGGAGATGACTGGTCAGCTAATTTGGGGGAAATTTAAGCGTGTTAGTTTTCACCAGTCAGTTTGAAATAAAATTAAAAGATTGAGACAAGCTGGGTGCGGTGGCACAAGCCTATAATCCCAGCCGCTTGGGAGGCTGAGACAGGAGGATTGCAGGTTCAAAGCCAGCCTCAGCAACAATGAGGCACTAAGCAACTTAGCAAGACCCTGTCTCTAAATAAAATATACAATAGGGCTGGATGTGGCTCAGTGGTCGAGTGCCCCTGAGTTCAATCCCTAGTATTGCAAAAATAAATAAATAAACAAATACAAATAAATGAAGACTGAGACAGGTGCACATCTCTTATCTAAAGCCCTCGTGGGCAGATGTGCTTGAGAACCAAACTTTCTCCAAACTTTAGAGAAAGAAAAATAGTGCTTTGGTTAAAGTGTTTTGTAACTCCCCCATAGGGTGTGGGAGCACCCCACAGTGAGTCACATTATATTTCTACAGGCAAGTTAAAAAATTCATACCACGTGGAAGAAAGGCCACAAATAATTTGACCTCTGGCAACAGTGACGATTTTGCTGTCAAGAATGACCACAGGTGTTTGTTTTTTCAGAGTATCTTCCATCTCTGAATTGCAGGTAAGGGACAGTGGATCTGGGATGCCTAGCATTGGCATCTGGAACATAAGTACTGTGTACATTATGTCTGGAACATAAGTACTGTGTACATTTTAATTATTATTATTATTGCATTCACATTTGAATAGGGGGAAATTCAATGAAAACCCCAAGAACAGGCTCTCTCATGTAGGAAATTTGGGGAGCCTGGTTTAAGTAGGAGGAATTGGGGGCAGGACAGGTGTCCTCCTTTTCCATTTGCAGCCCTCAGGCTGTCTCTTAATGGGGGGACAGTTCTATAATCCAGAGTAGAAGACTACTGAACTTTTATTTGCATGTAGGAAGATCTACTCTCTAGTTCATTTGCTGATGGGAGTGTAAGTTATTGTAATCCCCTCAAGGACGATTTGGTCATACCTTTGGTCAACCTTTGGTCATTTGGTCAACCTACCCCAAATATAGACCTTTTGACCCAGCAATTCCAGTTCTAGAAAGGTACACACCAAAGGGACAGTTGGGTATGTGTGTCCAAGAAAGTGTTCAGGGGGACATTTATCCTGTGTCCGTAAGAGTGAGAAAGTAGAAACAACCTAAATGTCCATCCATAGGGGATCGATGAAACAGGCAATGATACACTCACACCAACGGAATACCACAGATCCATTACAGACTTGATAAATCTATATTTGACATGGAAAGAAGCAGCGATATACCATTTAGTCCAAAAACAGGCTATAAAACATTATGTAGCATATGATGCCATTTTCATAAAAATAAAAAGTACATGTCTGTCTGCATATGCTTAAAATGTGGAAGTTTTCTTCACCAAAATATTAACATCTGGGTGGTGGGGTTTCTGGAGATTTTTTTACTTTCTATTTATGCTTTTCTAAATTTGTAATGAGAGCATGTTGTTTTTAAAACCAGAAAAAGTAATAAAATTTCTCATCCTACAAAAAGTGAAGGTATTAAAAAAATAGGGATAATGTCTTTCTCAAGTGACGCTTAAGCTGTGCTAGAATAGAGTCCCCCACCCAGAGTCTGAGTGGGTGGCTTGTCTCTGTGTGTCCTCCTCATGGTCACAGACCCTCTCTCTGCTCCTTCCTCTTGGCACCCGAGGTTTTCAAGCTGCCTCAGACTCCCCAAATGTCCCGCACAGGCCTGGGCACTAACCACGGGACTTGACGCGTCTTCGGTAGCCAGAATGACACAGGATGCTTGCACATTCGGCTTCTCATTTAAGTCCCCAAATAACTGAGGGATGAAGTAGACCAGGGAGAAAATGAGATTCCCATTGAGTAAAGTGACCAGCCTAATGAGGGCCAAACCCTGTGACTTCTGACTCCTGGGCCAGTGTTCCTACCACCCTGTACATCAAGACACCAGGCACAGATGACTTGGATGGGATCCTGGCTCTGCCACATACCAGCTGCGTGGCTTTGGGCATGTGATTTCATGTCTCTGTGCAACCGTGTCTGGAACATAAGTGCCGTGTACATTTTAATTATTATTATTATTGCATTCACATTTGAATAGGGGGAAATTCAATGAAAACCCCAAGAACAGGCTCTCTCGTGTAGGAAATTTGGGGAGCCTGGTATAAAGTAGGAGGAATTGGGGGCAGGACAGGTGTCCTCCTTTTCCATTTGCAGCCTTCAGGCTGTCTCTTAATGGGGGGACAGTTCTATAATCCAGAGTAGAAGACTACTGAACTTTTATTGGAGGAGAGACGAGGCCCAAGAGGAAAGCCAGGCTGATCCCCATCTCCACCTGCTCTAGGAGAAGAGCATGTCTGGACTGACTTTGGTCCTGGGATGAAGGGGACATGGAACAGAATCAGTGTGGACCTGTAGCCTAGGCAGAGCTATCCAAGTCAATGGATAGACCCAAGGAAGAAAAAAAAAAGTGTTTGCCATTTTAATCCACTGAAATGGGGTTGTTTGTTATGCAGCAACAACTGCCGAATACAATCTGCATCAGAGCATGGATTTGCATGTCTGATTAAACAACCACACTGATGACTGTGGGGGGCATCTTCCCTGTAATGTTTATTCTAGCCTCTCTCCTGTTGTTGGCAGGGTTATCAGCAGGGACCAGGAGTTTATTCAGAACTAGCTCATGAATGAGACAGTGTCACTTGTGTTGATTGCAGCCTGGGAGGAAATGAGCAGATATCTCCTCTCAGATCCCTCCCCATTCTCCTTCCCTGGCTTCTCTGGAGCTTCTCTTTTCTGCCCTAACCCAGGCCTTTGAAGTTCAGAGCAGCCAAAGGTGCCCATAATTAAGATCACCAAAGAGGAACTCGCCTCCAGGCAGCTCATCCTCATCTGTGAAGGAGGCTGCAGGCACCTGGCCCAGGGCCGTCTGTGAGACCGCAGCAGACTGCCTGCTTCCTTAGAAGACATCTCCATCTGCAGGTTCATCCACTAAGGGAGCTCCGGCCGATGGCACAGTCCCCCTGCCCAGCTGCGGTGGGAAGAGAACTGGCCCTGGAATCAAGGAGCCTGAGTCTTGGCTTGGCTGGTCCTCCTAGCTCCAGGGGTGCCCTACACCTATGATGGACCTGCTTAAATTCCCATGAATGAACTTGACCTTGAGCTCCTACAGACAGAGAGATGAACCCTCAAAGGTCAGGGAAATCTTGAGGCTGGAGACAAAGGAACAGAGCGAGAACAATCCCAGGCACCAATTCCATGACCCCAGGAACCTCCAGCTGCCTACAGTCCTGTCTGCTCCCTGACCACACTGTAATCCAGAAAGGGACCTGAGGGTTTGCCCCACTTCCTGAGCAGCTCTGAGAATCCCCTTCCCACCACTGCACCCCCCACCCACCAAGTCCATATTTACCCAGACTCTGCTATGGGCTTTGGGTTATGAGGGTAAGAAGGACCCTCATCCAGCTGAAATCCTTATGCCTCCCTGGGGACCCCCACTCGGGACAGGGACAATCAGGAAGGATGTTGCTTTGAGAAGCAATTCACACAGTTGATTGCATTCAACTCTCCTGATCTTATGAGCTGGTAGGTATCACCCCCATTTGGCAGATGAGGAAATGAAGGCTCAGAGAAGCCAAGGGTCCTGAGTGTGGCCACAGAGTGAGGCTGAGGCAGAGGGATTTCTTGTCTCCAAAGCCCAGTCTCCCTGCCCCCATGCTTCTAGAATGTTCCCGAGGCAGTCTCCAGAGCTGGTCCCCAGGGATTTAAAAAAAAAACGTAAGAGGCTCACTGCACTTTGCTGCCTGGTTTTTTGGCCCGCGGTTGCCTCGGAAAGCCTTTTCGGGTGCTGCTTGGTTTGGGTTTGTTCTTCTTGAATACCTTGTTCACCCAGTTTGCATCCTCAGCCGGGCTCTCCCTGGGCAAAGACAGGAAGTAGGTGGTTTGTTAGTGGCCCATCCCACGTCCATCACTCTAGGGTCCTGCTGTAGCTCAGGAGGAGGACCCATGGGGTGGCCGAGCACCAGAGATGCCCAGCAAACACTGATGGATACTGATGAATATTTACCTAACATCATGCCAACCAGGCCACTGAGACTCAGACTTGTATTCACTGTTAGATGGAAATGCAGACGTTTAAGTGATGTGAACACAATGCAAAAATCTATTCGTAAGCTCAAAATCATGACATTTATAAAAACTCTGTCAAAAAGTTGTAGAGTTAAAATTAAGCATAATGAGGAGGGCAGAGATGGCTTGGTAAGTTGGATCCCATCTCCAGACCTGCAGCTGCCAACCCTGGACCTGGCCAGTCAGGGCTGTCCCGGGGGGGATGAAGTTGTGAGTGGGATGGGGAGAAAGGTGCTTGACTCACCTCTGATTTCCCCTGGCGAACCCAATTGCCATCCATCCAGCCAGGAGCCCAGGTAAGTAGCCCCCAGGGAACATTAAAAAAATATGGGGGTCTAGAACCCCAGACCCTCTCATGATGGCCGTAAAGATAAAAATTCAGTCTGCTGAACACACTGGACAATTCACGCACACTCTAAGAAGGGCTCCCCTCAATCAGACGGTGCAGGGGCTGCGGAGGCCGGCAGGATGCTGCTTCCCGCTTTGAACTGTGGCTCCGCGCGCTGCACCCACAGGGGCGTCCCCGGTGTGCAAAGGAGGGATCCGAGGAGCACAGCGTCCTCCACGCCAGCAGGCTGGTGCCCACACGGCGGAGGACAGAAAGGGACACGGGAACCACGCAAGCCAAAGCAGGGTCGCCACGTCCCGGGGCCGCGGCCTGTCGCCTAGCGGGGCCCCTTGCTCCCAGGGAAGGCACTTACATCCCGCGAGGCCGGCTGGTGGTTTCCTTCCCGGGGACGAGGACGCGAGGTACCGCACTTTGGGGATTTGCAGAGGCGAGGGGAGCTTCAGGCAAAGCAAAAACACAGGAGACGTGAGCGACAGGGGGCCCTGGCGGGGACTTGGGGTTTTGTTTTATGCCAGGGATTGAACTCGGGTGCGTAACTGAGCCTCTTCCCCGGCCCATTTTGTTCTTTTTTATTTTGAGAAAGAAGGGTTTTGCGAAGTGGCTCAGAACCTCCCTAAGTTGCTGAGGCTGGCTTTGAACTTGTGATCCTCCTGCTTCAGCCTTCTGAACCACTGGGGTTACAGGCATGTGCCACTGTAATTAGCACTTGGTCCTTTTGAAATGACAACAATAGGTAAGCAAGAGTGTTAAAAAAAAAAAAAAACCCACAGTAAATTCTCTTGTTCTCAAATTCCCATATTTAGGACCAATCACATTACTAGATTTGGTAGAGACCCAGGGCAGCAGCTGTGGGACATCAGGAATGACTCCCCAAGAAAGCAGCAGGTAGGGGGAGTCTTCAGGAAAAACCCCTCAGAGGGGCCTGGACTCCCATCACGGGCTTCACGTAACACTTTCTTCTCAGAATGGAGAATACCCATCATGACCATCCCTCTTAAGCAAGCTCTCTGAATGTTTTCAGTGAGGATGGGATGCAGGCTAGCCGAAGATAACTGTGTGGTAGATATCAATATAAGTAGTATAAAATATAGATTTCTCTATCTGAAGTTCCTTTGCTAGGGTCCTCTGGGATGTCCCTAGGTGTCCCCAATCTATTTGCGGTGAAGCTTGCCCATTGTTTATAGATTTTCCTAAGGCCATTTGCAATTCTGTCCCCAAATAACACCCGAGCCATCACTGAATCACTGAAGGCACTGAACCCAAGGGGGTCCCCTCTGCCTAACTCCCACAGATGGCTGGGGATGTTGCTGTAAGGCTCCACTGTAGATTGTGACAGATTTTCAGCTTTGGTACTTTTGCCATTGATGCCAGATACTTCTTTGGTGTAAGAGCATCCCTGTCCTCTGCCTACTAGGTGACATCCAAAAATATCTCCAAATATTGCTAGATGCCTCCTGGGAATAGGATCACTTCTAGCTGAGAACCAACCACTGGCCTGTCTGTGCAGCCTCGGCATGAGTGAAGAAAGCCAACTCAGGTCCAGGTCTGCTCAGGCTCTGAATTCAGCCACCTTTATGCTCAAGGGTGACCAGCTGCAAATAAACACATGATACTGGCCAGGTGCAGGAGCACACACTCTCAGCAGCTCTGGAGGCAGGAGGATGGAGAGTTCAAAGCCAGCCTCAGCAATGGCAAGGCGCTAAGCAACTCAGTGAGACTCTGTCTCTAAATAAAATACAAAATAGGGCTGAGGATGTGGCTCAGGAGTCGAGTGCCCCTGAGTTTAATCCCTGGTACCCCTCCCCAAAATGCATTGTACATTAACAGGAAATTAGAAAGCATGTAAAATCCTTCAATTTTTCAACTCCTAAGACAAAAACAATAAGGCATGTTTTTGTCTTATTGTGATTAAAAGAATAAAGGTTAATCTATTCCAGAGAAAATGGGTCACTTCTGACTTGGGGTAGAGCCCCAAAGAAGCAAACCTTGGTAATCTGGGCTTTTAACTATGGAAGTTTGGCTTGGGGACTGTGAGGACCACCTGTCCATCCTCTGGGCTGCTCTCCTCCTGCCCACACCCAGGCCACTCTTGGTGGTCACACGCATCTCCTCTTCACTCTGTATGTGCCTTCCACTTTCTTACTCTGCACCTGAGCCTCTTCAGTATGAATCTGAAAGCTCTTTCTTCTCCATCCCATAAACCACAATTATCAAAAACCTGTTCATTTAGCTCCTGTCACCTCCAAGAAGCCTCTCTTATTCTTATTCCCCAGAGAGAAGTGGTCAGATTTTCTATGAATTCCCTCCAACGTGGGTTTTGTTACTTGTGCTTTCAACTTGTGGGGACGCATGTTGTCCCTTAGGCTGGAGAGATTTTATGGGGGTAATGAAGCAAAAACAGTTCATCTTGGTAGCCCCATAAGGTGTTTTCTCAAACTCTCCATAGGGAACAATTGGTTTTAAAAAATTATTTGCGGGACTGGGATTGTGGCTCAGCAGGAGAGCACTCACCTAGCACGGGCGGGACCCGGGTTTGATCCTCGGCACTACATAAAAATAAAGGCATTGTGTTGTGTCCATCTACACCTAAAAAATAAATATTTTAAAAATTATTTGCAATCTTTAATGGGCTGTATTCTTGTAAACTACAATTCAAATGCATTAGTAGAAAATTGATCAAACTGTTGGGGCTCTGCACTCTTTTCATAGTGACCTAGTAACAGTGCGGAGGGCTGGCCACCACCTGTGGACCACTCCTGAGTATCACCGCCCAGCACCACACAGGGGCTTTCACCATTAAATTCCACTGAGCAGCCCTGCAGCAGTTCAAATGGAGTGGGCACAATCACCACAGCTGGTGAAAAAGACAGAGAGCCGAGCCCCACCCCGTTTATGACTTAGCAGGTCTGTGGTTGGACCTGAGAATTGTCATTTCTAACAAGTTCTCAGATGATGCTTTCTAACTGGTTGGAGGGACCACTTTGAGAATCACAGCACCAAAGGAACAAAGAGATGGTGATCGCACTGCCCCCCTGTGGTGGTCTGAGCTCATAACAAGCAGAGCGGCTAAAGCTTGCTGAGAACTGACAGGAGAATGCAGTGGGCCGCCAGAGGGGTCCCTACCTTGGGGCTGTTCTGGGCCCAGTTCCTCCACAGGTGGTTGTGCAGGCCACGCTAAAGGAGAGCCTCCAGGCGATGGTTGTGATGTCCCCGCAGCTGACGGCCCCAGGGGTGGCCTGGGTGATGTGTGTGCCTGGGAGGGTGGTGAGCTGAGTGGCAGTCCCGATGGGTGTATCTGCTGCCCAGATGACACAGGTGACAGCTCAGGTGGTACAAAAGGCAGTGGCGGGCCAGGTACTGGGCTGGGTGATAAGTGCCCAGCTGAGCCTGAGGTTGGTGGCACAGGTGGCAAATCACCTGGAGACAGTGGCAGTGATGAGGTCTTTGGTGGTGCAGGTGGAGGTTTGGACGTAGGGACAGGAGGAGAAGCAGGTGACTGCACAGGGCACTCGCACGTGGACTGAGGAGTCTTCACGGGTTGGGGCGCAGGCGGGTGGCCATCCCTGCCGGCCCCCTGGGGACGAAGCTCTGAGGGTTCCTCCCGCCGGGTTGGGGGGCTCGGCTGGCTGTGCTCGGGGCACTCATTGCCAAGGGCGAGTTCTATCTGGCAGTACACTTCCACGCGGGGGAACAACACTGTCCTGGACGGGGAATCCAGGTAGGCAGCATCTGGGGAGAACAACGCCCTGAGTCACAGGCAGCCTGACGAACCCCGACATCACCCAGCATCTGCAAAAACAGTCCCCAAGTTATCTTCATAAATGGGACTAGTGCGCTCAACGGCCCTTCTCTCCTTACTTCAACTCGCAGTGAGAAAAATAAGCATGATTCTCCCTGGATCCGGGAGTCTACCGTCTAGGGTGGGGAGGCAGACACCGCCCAAGTAGTCTAAGAAAAGCTAAGAAATAAACCGTGGCCCTTAGTTAATAATGATGTATCAGTATCCATTGGTTAATTGGAACAAATGTGACATATGGTGTATCCTATTACATATATACCATATTATAACATTTAATGATGTGAGACTTCAATAATAGAACCTGACACAGTGGTGCAAGCCTGTAATCCCAGCCACTCGGGAGCCTGAGGCAGGAGGATCACAAGTTAGAGGCCAGCCTGAGCAACTTAATGAGACCCTGACTCAAAAAAATAAAAAGGGCTGGGGATGAAGCTCTGTAGTAAAGCACCTCTGGGTTCAATTCCCAGTACCAAAAATAATAATGATAATCAAAAGAGGAAGAGGAAGAGGAGGAGGAGGAGGAGGAGGAGGAGGAGGATGAGAGTGCACTGAATCTCCCTGTACTATTTCACTTTTTTTTTTTTTTTTGGTTTTGTTTTCATACCTGGATTTGAACCCAGGGGTACTTAACCACGGAGCCACATCTCCAGCCCTTTTTTGTATTTTATTTAGAGACAGGTTCTCATTGAGTGGCTTAGGTTCTCACTGAGTGGCTTAGGGCCTCACTGCTGAGGCTGGCTTTGAACTTGAGGTCCTCCTGCTTCAGCCTCCCAAGATGCTGGGATTCCAGGGGTGCACAATCTCACTCAACCTATTTCACAAATTTTCTGTGAGTCTTAAACTATTATACAAATCATTATTAAAAGGGGGTATGGGAAGACAGCTGAGCAGACACTTCACCAAGAAGATAAGGATGGCAAACAAGCAAATGAAAGATGCTTGACATCGTTAGTCATCAGGGAACTGCAAATCAAACCCCAGTGATACCTCCGCACACCTACTGGAATGGCTGAAGCTAAGTGACCCACCATACTATTGTGAAAATCTGGAGAAACTGGAGCTCTCACCCACTGCAGGGGGTGGGGAACGGAAGGTGGTACAGTGACTTGGGAAGCAATTTGGCAACCTCATAAAAGTCAAACACATATTCTGGTTATAGATCCAAAGGCACCAAAAACAGGATTCTAAAGAGAAATTCATACCCCTCATGTTCATCACGGCATTATTCACAATAAGGAAGGGGGAACACCTGCAGCCCATCAGCAGATCAATGGATAAGGACAACATGGTACAAACGAATGGCTCAGCCTGAAGGTGGAAGGGAACCCTGCACCTGCCGAGACATGGACCAACCCGAGGATGCTGTGCCAGGTGACATAAGCCAGTCACTTATGTCACACTATCTGATTCCACGTCTATGAGATATCTAAAGTAGCCAAACATGTAGAAAGTCAGTGGCCAGAGGCCGGAGGAGGAGGAACAGAGGAATCAGCGACCAGTGGCTATGGAGTCTCAGTTTTGCAAGATGAAGAAGTTCTAGCGTTCTGTTGCACAACAATATGAACCTCAACTGTGTACTTAAAATGGTTTACAGTTATTTTTCCACAGTTAAACTCTATGTGGCACATGCCTGAAATCCCAGCGACTCAGGATGCTGAGGCAGGAGGATCACGAGTTCAAAGCTAGCCTCAGCAACTTAGTGAAGCCCTAAGCAACTTATCGAGACCCTGAATCTAAATAAAATACAAAAAAGGGGTGGGGGGGCTGGGGATGTGGCTCAAGCAGCAACTCGCTCACCTGGCATGCGCGGGGCGCTGGATTAGATCCTCAGCACCACATAAAAATAAAATAAAGATGCTATGTCCACTAAAAACTAAAAATAAATATTTTTTAAAAAGGGGGTGGGGATGTGGCTCAGTGGTCGAGTGCTTAGGGCTCAATCCCCAGTACCAGGAAAGAAAAAAAAAACTATATGTGTTAAATATACACATACCACACAATCCAGTTTTCCATTGTTTACCCAAGAGAAATGAAGACGAGTGTCCATACAGACACTTATGGGCGAGTGTTCAAGCAGCTTCCTTCATAACAGCCCAAATCGGGAAGCAACCTGACTGTCCATCAGCAGGCCAATGGACCAGAGAGCTGTGGGTGTGCTCACAAGGTGGGTGGGAAGGGAAAGTTAAAAAAAAAAAGTGAAACTGTTCCTATTTGCAAGAACATGGGTGAACCTTGGAATACTTCTGCAGAGTGACGGAATCCAGATAAGAGAGAATTCGATCTATCAGATTCTATTTATCAAAATTCTAGAAAATGCAAATTCCCCATGATGACAGAAAACAGACCGGGATTGCTTGGGAAGGACGGTGGGGGCAGTCCTGAAATGGCACCAGGGGACTCGGATGGCTGGCTGCCTTGGTTGTGGTGATGTTTCCACAGGGTGTGTGTGTGTGTGTGTGTGTGTGTGTGTGTGTGTGTGTGTGTGAGAGAGAGAGAGAGAGAGAGAGAGAGAGAGAGAGAGAGAGAATCTTGTTGTGAGAGGGAGGAAGGAGGAGAGAAGTGGAGGGAGGGCTGGGCATGCAGGGTGTCCCATGGGCGTTTAGAGGTGGCGCCCACAGAGTGCCAACCCCACCCCGCGCCCATGTCCCCACGTCTGCGTGACAGTGTGGCTTTTCTAGCGCGCCAGCGCAGGGCGGGCGGCTGCAGGAGAGGCCGAGGGTGGGGAGCCCGGCAGCAGGAATGGGGAGGAGGATGGGAGCCCTTGGGAGGGAGGAGAAGGAGGACGCGAGGAGGTGACATGGGGATGTGGCTTCCTGCCAGAGGTGACCCCCATCCAGAAAGCAGCCAGGCTGCTCCCCAGATGACAGGTCGCACCAACCGAAATGTCTCCGGATGTGTCGTCTCCTGTTCACATCCAGGGCCAGAAGGAGAGCCCAATCCCTCCCAGGGCCCGAGGAGCTGGTGCTGGAGGCAGACTGCCCGAGAGCAGGTGCGCATGCGCACACTGGAAGAGAGAGCCCTGTACTCAGCCGGGAGCCGTTGTGAAAACTTTTCCTGCCTGGAGCTGAATCTGCTCCTGCTTGGTGTGATCCCAGGGCCACTGGAGACTCTGCCACCCTCGACTGCGCTGCCTCGAGTGTTCCGGGGACGCCTGGAATCCTACCACTTGGTTTCATCCGTGGGGTTTAAAGCTGTCAATCAAACCTGTGCAAATGTCCGCACCAGCCATGGGCAGAGGGTGAGGAGGGTGGAGGGCGTGAGGTCCCTCCAGAGGGTGCAAGAAGGGTCACCGACAAGGGGGCGGCTAATGATGCTGCAGAGCCACTTTGTGACTGTCCCCAAGACTTGTCCTGAGAGAAAAAGAAAATACATTCCAGGAGACAGATGCCACCGTGGGCAGGTGTCAAGGGGCCTCACGGGCCGGGGACTGGAATCTGCTCCAGGATCTAAGCCCCAAATGGGGGGGGGGTCTTCAAACTCCAAGTCCCCCACGCCGGCCACCCCTGCGGAAAGGGTGGGGGTCCTGGGGGAGGCCTGCCACCCCTCCTGTTGCCGAGCTCGGTCACCCAGCCTCCTTCCATTCCCCACCCATACTCCTGGGGTCACCTATGTTTCAGACCCTTGGGCTCCAATCGTCCCAGCTGTCACCAGAATAAATGTGGAGGAAGAGGGGGCTGTCCGAGGGAGTCCACATGAGGTGGCATCTGTCCTTTGGATGGGTAAGAAGCGGGCCTTTCACCAAGGCCAGAGGGGGCAGTGGGATTCATTGGCTGCTGCTGTGGTGTCCTCAGTAAATGCCACCACCCATCTGAGCTCTGGGCTCAGGCCTTGTGTGCTCCAATCCTTTAATCCTTCAGTCAGTCTCTGAGCTAGGCTCCAAGATTAGCCTCCTTTTACAGATGAGAAAACTGAGGGCCCAGAAGATTAGTTACCTTCTCAAGACCCTACAGTCAAGTAGGTGTTGGGCTCTAGCACCTAAACTCCACCCTTTGATAAAAATAATATTTTTTTTAGTTGTAGATGGACACAACACCTTTATTTTATTTTATTTATTTATTTTTAGGTGGTGCTGAGGATCAAACCCAGTACCTCACACATGCTAGGCAAGCACTCTACCACTGAGCCAAAACCTCACTCCCTAAGCTCTTTTTAAAAAAATAGATTAGGAAGCAAAGGTTCAGAGAGGGAAAGTGATTTTCCCAAGATCACACAGTTTGACATGGGAGCAGGGATGTGGGAGGGACCCAGGGCTACTTGCCTTCTGAGCCCATGTACTGTCCAGTTCTTTCCAACCTCCTGGGCCCCCTTGTTAGGAGAAAGGATCCAGGAGAAAGTAAAGACATAGGGAAAGAGTTACTGAAAAATGTAGGAACTGCTTTGAAGAAGGGGAAAAAAAGTGAACAAATCCTAGAAAGAAAATTCCATTTAATCCTTAGTCTCATCCCTGAAGGTTTTGGGGTTTTGCAGTCCTGGAAAAAGAACCAACCCAGGGCCTGTGCGTGCTAGGCGGGTGCTCTGCCTCTGAGCTACATGCCCATTCCTTCTTATTTTCTGTTTTGAAACAAGGTCTAAGTTGCCAAGGCTGGCCTTGAACCCGGGAGCCTTCTGCTTTGGCCTCCTGAGTCCCTGGGATCACAGGCGAGCACCACTGCTCCTGGCTCTTTTCATTTCTTATAACAAAGACATTTGGTGGCCTTCCTGGGGCGAGAGCACTTCACACAGGTCCTTGGAATCATCCCACCACCCTGAGGATGCACAGAGGGACACGGGTCAGGGACCACCCTTCCGGACCAGCACAGGGCAAGGCCTCTCCGTCTTCCCTGAATATCTCTAGTCCCCTCTAGTTCTCCATAACAACATGACCTTATTGGAAAGACTAGAGTGGAAGAGAAGGAATGGAATGAAAAGAGACTTCTCCAGGGAGACTGGCCTGGGCAGCTCCTAGACACGGTTCTTAGACTCATAGGTACCCTGGAGATGCCTCAGGCCCTGTCCCATGATCAGACCCACAGCCCCCTTCCCACGGGGGTCTGATCCTTATTTGTGGCCACAGTGACCTTTGTCAAGCCCTTGTCCCCATTTCCGTCTCTCCAGGCCACAGAGGTGGGGCACTGTCCCTCAACTCAGCCCTTCCTCTCCAGTCCTCCACCTCCCTCCCCTGGGGTCCCACAGGTACTTACTCAGCCTCCTCAAATACATCACTGTGTCCTCGTAGCCTCGGTAGTAGTAATCCTGCAGGATCTGGGGGTGGGCACCAGAAAATAACCAGGCTGCAGGGATGGACAGAGCCATGGTCCCCTCCCCACCAAGAGCAGCCACTTGCATTGCTCCTGAACTTTACTTGTGGGCTCTTCAGAGTGTACTCATCCAGTGTCCCATCCCTCACCATCTACAAGGAACCGAGGAGCAATTCCTGATCCCGGTCCCTAGGGATGCCGTGTTAGGGTGTCCCTCCCCTCACAGCACATCACCAGCCTCCCCTGGCAAGAAAGGGTGAGAACAATAGCCAAGCTACGGGAACCAACCTAGGTGCCCTTCAACAGATGGATGGTTTAAGAAAATATGATGTACATACACACAATGGAATATTACTCAGCCATAAAGAATAATGAAATTAGGGCATTTGCCAGTCAATGGATGTAACTGAGGACTATTATGCTAAATGAAATAAGCCAATCCCAAAAAAGCCAAAGGCAGAATGTTCTCTCTGATATGACTCACAATAAAGGGGTGGGGGACAATAGAAGTACTTTGGATTAGACAAAGGGGAATAAAGGGAAGGCAGGGGATGGGAATAGGAAAGACAGTAGAATGAATCAGACAGAACTTTCCTCTGGTCCTATATGAATACCCGACCAGTGTAACCCACACCATGTACAACCACAGGAATGGGAAGTTATACTCCTTGTATGTCTGATATGTCAAACACATTCTACTGTCATGTGTAACTAAAAAGAACAAATTAAATAAAAAAAAATAAATAAGGGGTGAGACGTTCCTGGGAGTTTCAGAGAAGATGCCTTCAGGCCACATGAAGAGCAGAATCTGGAGTTTGGGTTCAAGCTCCAATGTGACCTTTTATTGGCTGTGTGACAGGAAGCCCCTCAGAGCCTCAGTTTCTTCGTCTGTAACATGGAGACAGTAATAGCCTCTATGCAGAGGATAGATGGTGGGCTGATTTCCTGAGGCTTTGCCCATCAGGGTTTTTCTAGTCAATTTCTGGGGCTGTGCTGGCTGCATGGTCTCTGCCACATGCTCTCCTTCTGTTATTATTATTTTTTTTCTAAACACAACTTTAAAAATGGAAAACCACCCACAGCCTCGGGCTGCACAGAATCAAGGGACAAGCTGGTTGAGGCCACCTAGGCCCCGGCTTGCTGAGCCCAGCTGTGGCACCCTGACGTCAGAGCGCAGGCGGTCCCCCCATCAGCGCCCCGCCCCCGTCAGTGCTGCTGACATGGCGCTGCTCTGCAGGGGGGGACGCTGGGTTTGGAAGAGCTCGGGGCTGGGGTCACCTGTGGCCAGCCCCTGGCCAGGATGCAGGCTCTTGGAGGAAGTGGGTGGCTCTTCCAGGGGAGGTGGACCCTGAGTGGCCCACCCCGCAGCCGTCCCACCCGGGTCCCGTGCTCTTGCCCCAGACCCCTCCTGCCCCTCACCACCAGGTCCGGGGGGAAGAGCGCGTGGGTCATGCGGGTGATGTTCTCCAGGGAGAACTGGAAGGAGCAGTTGAACATGCGGAAGTCGTGGAAGATGGCCGGGCAGTCCCGGGGACAGATGTCCTGCTGCCCGCTGAAGGTGGAGATGGTGATGGAGTCGGTCCAGAAGGAGCAGGGCTGCATGCCCGTGAAGCCCCCGTCGATGTACCTCTGGGGGAGGGAGACACGCCGTCTGAGGCCCCGAGTCTCATCCCCCACCAGGAGGGCGCCAAGGGATTGGGACCATGGGACAGCAGGTCCAGAAGAGCCTTGGGGACAAGCCTTGAAACCAAGATGCTGTGGGCCAGCGATGTGCCCAAGGTGGCCTTGGACTCCTAGCCCAGTGCTCGGACCCTGCTCACCCTCTGCTCAGGCATCTGAATGGTGCTGAGACGGGGCTCCCAGGCCTGAGAGTGGGAAGCTAGAGACCCCGCCTCCCGGCACAGCCTGGCGGGGCCCAGCCTCACAGTCCCCTCCCTCTGGGGCTTCTGTTTCTATGAACTGAACAAAGCAGGACAAGGACAGACGCTTGGATACTGCGGGGCCTGAGAAGGAGCTGTCTGCCACCCAGGGCCTTCCCTGAACCTCACTCTCTCTAGACCCAGGAGGGCGCGGGTTGGGCCCTCACTGTTCAGAGTGTGGCCGGTGACCCAGCAGCACCAGGTCCCCGGGGGCAGGTTAGAGGCACAGACTCTCGGCCCTCCCCAAACACCATGGATCAGAGTCTGGCTGGTTTCATGAGATCCTCCTCCGAGGGATTCAGAGGGTCGCCAGAGGCTCTCTGGGCACCAGCTCACAAAGCTCCAAAGATCCCCATCGCTCAAGATCCCAGGTCCCAGAGTCCCAGGATCCGTCTGTTGATTCTGGGAAAATCCCAAGGCCGAGCCTTGGTTTGCCGGCCCTGGACGGCTGGTGCCGTGGGGGAGGCTCATCTCAAAACCCCGAAACCACCCACGTGGGGAATTCAGAGGGGAGACACTTTGCAACTCGAGACCACCCCTCTGCCTCCCCAGATGTGGGTCACAGGGAGGACCCCGAGGGACCCTGGGTCCCGCTCGTCCCTCTCAGCACTCGGAGCACTCACCACGCCGCGGTAGGTCGGGGGGATGAAGCCGCAGTACACGGGGACGAAGCAGCTGCAGTACAGGGCCTGGGGGGAGAGCAGGGCTGAGGTGCGACAGGACCTGGAAATGGGGGGCTCACCTGGAGGCCACTGGTCAGTTGGCCACCCCCAGCCCCACTTCCTTAAGCCTGGGGCGCAGGTGCCAGCCTGGGAAGCAGAACCTGGCTTGGCCCTAACTAGCTGGGTCCTTGGTGACCTCCTTGGTCAGTTGGGGCCTGATGACCCAGCTTGAAAGGGAGAGAGTGGCCTCAATATCACCAGGTCCCCAGGGGATGCCAACCTTCCCTGAATCCAGTGGGATTCAGTTACCACTAATCCGCATCTGCCCTGGGCCAGGCCCTGGACTCAGAGGGGTGGAAATGCTCACAGACAGGGAGGAGTAGGGAGGACACAGTGCAGTGGGGTGACAGGTGTACACAGGGAGGTGAGCATAGCTTTTTGGCCTCAAAGAAGGATGCGGAGCCGGGCAGGGCAGGAGGCGATGAAGGAAAGTGCCCTTGTAGGGAAAGCAGGGCAGGCAGGAAAGAAACCCAGACAGAGGGCAAGCAGGCGCAAAGGCCCTGGGGCCTGGTTTGGGTGTGGTCTACTATGGTTGTCTTGGTAGGAGCAGGAGGTGGGGAAGGGAGAGAAGATCATGGCAGTAGGAGATGAAGTGGGAATGTGGGCCTGAGAGGGCAGGACTAGAAGAATAGGGTGATAACCCAGGGGGACATGAGCTGTCCACTGCCTGTTCGCCCCAGGATCAGGCCAGGAAGGGGAAGTGAGAGTGCGGTAGCAAGGCCCTGATTGGGGGAAGGAAGGCCCTGAGGCATAGCCCCTCTGTCCTGAAAGAAAATTGGGCATATTCGCTGCACAGCCCAGCAATAGTGATTCATAACTAAAATCTGAATTGGTGAGCTCGGCGCGGTGGCTGTCGGGGTGCGTGTGCACTTTCCAAGTGAGAACCCGGGAGTGGTAACCTCCTGGCATGGGACAGTGCAGGGGGACACGGAGGGAAGCTCTGCCTGACCGTTTCCACAAACTGGGGGTAATTCAGGAGGAGCAGCGACCAGGCCGGTGTCCTGAAGGAGCTCCAGGATTAGCCCAGACGGCTGGGCGCGCAGCGGGGAAGGACAGCAGAGCCCCCAGGGACGTGGGAGTCCAGCACAGGGCCGCCTGGCTGCCCTTAGGTCTCTCTGTGTCCGTCTAACGAGGCTCCTGGCAGAGGAGATGCCAGACAGAAGGACAGCAAGGACCGGGGAGGTGGGGGGAGAAGGAAGGAAGGAAGTCGGGGGCCACTCCCCCCCGACGTGGCGTCCTAAGTCCCGGGCCTTGCCTCGATGAGCTCCTCCTTGGACGTGTACTCGGAGACCACCACGCTCTCCCCATCCGTGAAGCGGGTGAGGCCCACGTGGAGCTTCCCGGAGGCGAACTTGTAGGAGTCCTCGGGCAGGACCTGGTACAGGAACTGCCGCATCATCTGCACCATCTTGCAGGATGGGGACAGAGGCCCCAGGAAGAACCTCTTCACCTCAGCCAGACCCTTGTTGAGGAACCTGAGGTACACTTCTGTGGGGGAAGCAGAGGAGAGGGGGCGGCTTCACCCACGGCCTGTGGCCAGCGGCCAGGAGAGGTCCTGAGTGACCTCTGATAATGGGAAAGCCTAGAACAGAGAAGGCCAGAGCTCTCGGGAATGGGCCACTGTGCGTGTGAGCAAAGCCCCTGGACCCAGAGCCCCAGGCTAGGCTGTGACAGAGCCCGACCCGCACTTCCAGCTCTCTGACCGGGATCGGCTATGGTTGGCTTGGTGGGAGCAGAGGGGGAGAGACCATGGGAGTAGAGGATGCCAGAAACCTTCCAGTCAGAGGCTGCGTTCTCTCACACTCTCTCAACTTAGAAACAGGGTGGAAATAGCTCTGGAAAGGATTGCTAAATCTTTTAAACAAGTGTTTTTTTGGGGGGGTTGGGGGTAAGGAGGGTGGTGCTGGGGATTGAACCCAGGGGCTCAAAGGGCCCTGTGCATGATCAACATGTGCAATAAGCCAAAGTGCCAGACCTTTAACAAATATCTGATGGTAAGACGGCCTCCACGGAAGACCTTTCTTAAAGCTAATGTCATGTCATAGCTACTTGGGAAGCTGTGCGGTCGTGAGCTCTCTGTCACAGGAGGTAACCAAGCAGAGGTTAGATAAGCACCTCTGTCAGAGAGCTTATTTTTTTTTTTAAGAGAATTTCCAACATTTTTTATTTTTATTTTTTAGTTCTCGGCGGACACAACATCTTTGTTGGTATGTGGTGCTGAGGATCGAACCCGGGCCGCACACATGCCAGGCGAGCGCGCTACTGCATGGGCAGAGGGCGAGGAGTCCTTCCAACTTTGAGATTCTAAAGGCACCTTGCCACATATCTCCAGGAAGTCACCACGGTGTGTCCTTACTCTCCTGTTCATCCATAGAGCAGCTGAGCCAGAGGGGTTAAGTGAGCTGCCCCAGGTCATACCCAGCTGTGGGAACAAACTGAACAGGGATGCTTCTCCTCTCATGATTTCCAATTCACAGCTTATTCCTCGCCAGTCCTGGGGATGGGCAAGGTAAGACACTGCAAGACTGTTTTATAGATGTGGGAACGGAAGCAGAGAAAAGCAGGCCAGACACCAGGCAGGAGTTTTTCTGACTCCAAAACCCAGTCTTTGAAAACCCCCTGGGTTCTGGACTGATCCCAGGGATGAAGAGGCTGGGGGGAGCCTGGGTTGCCATGGTGACGCCCTTCTCTTGCCAGTGTTCAGCATCACACCTGCATCTGTGTCGTAGGGACCGGCCTGAGCAAGCAACCCCACATCGCAGCCATCACCAGGGACGGCACTCCCGGGAGGCGGGGAGCCCTGCAGTGCCGGCTCAGCGTCACCAAGTGCCCACAGGTGCAGTGTTCCCCCCCAGGGCGGGTGTCGCTGACTCAGGGGCAGGTTATGAAGCAGGTTTGGACACCAAGCTGTTGGGTCACTGAGCTCTCTCCTGCAAGACCGGTTGGGATAGGGAGTCACACCAGGACGGGGACACTGATTTTGGAATTCTTAATGAGCGTCTACCACCTTCAAAGGTCAATGACCTTTCCCAGTGCCTGGGGCCAGGAGCCCTGATTCAGCCTGGCTTCTGGCAGAGGCACCGCTGGGATGGTTGAAATGATATTTGTTCTTGACACACAGATCAGACCTGCTCATGGTGGAAAAAATGATTTTAGAAAATGTAGATAAGCCAAACAAAACAAAACAAAACAAAACACCAAAATGTCTTAGAATTCCTCCACCCAGAGATTACCACTTGGCCTCTCTTCTTAGGCTCTCAATTTTATTTTTATTCTAACTTATAGAAAGCCATGCTATATCCACTATTTATGATTTGCTTTTTCCAACCAATATATTGTGTTTTTTTCCCAGTCAATAAATAACTACTCATAATGTAATTTTAAAAACAGTGAGGAAAGCTTTATAAGATTATACCAGTATTTATGGAGCAGGTCCCCTACAGGGGGTTTGGCTAATTAGTTTGTTTCCTTTTTTCTTGGCTTTTTGACCTTTCTAAATAATGCCGTGATGAACAATCTCAACCTACATTCTTTGCCCAAGTCCTTAATTGTTTTCCTGAGGATGGATTCCTAGAATGCTGGGTCAAAGGTATGCATTTTTAATACCTTGCAAGGCTTATTCAATTGTGGCTTAGTATATTATTCATTTCCTGTCAGCTCTCAGCTATTCAGGGGTGGGGGCAGGTGACAGGGAGCAGCCAAGACAATGGAAACAGTATTGACGTTCCCAAAGAACTTAGGTCTGAAAATGGTCCAATCTGGAAATTAGCAATGCCACAGCCCGAGTCAGGTGGCCAAGGGGGGATGGAGAGGCAAGATGTCTGATTTTCCCAGTCTGGGGCTCTGCTTCAAATTCTTTCTTGCTGCTTACTTGAGCCACGAACCAAAGGATACCTTTCTCTCTGCCTCTTTGTGCTTCTCTCCAAGTCTCTGTCTCAATCTCTGGAGTCTCTAACTGTATCCCCTGGGTCTCTCTCTCTCTTCTACTCCCTCCTTTCCCCCTCTCTTTTCCCACCTGGGGGAGAAATAACTAAATCTTCTGGTCAGACAGTTCTCCATTGGTAGAAAGCAAGTGTTCAGCACAGCAACTCCTGGGTTCTGAGAGGAGGGACAAATTTAGCTCACTTCTCTATGCATCTGTGTGCTTTCCAGAACCTTCTCCCACTTAAATGCCTCCTTCCAAGCTGCAGGTTGCCAGGCTGTGGGATGCAGGGACCCACAGTGACCACAGCAAGATGGGATTCAAAAGTAGCATCCCTGGCCTGATGTGTCCTGGTCAGGAAGCTCAAGATTGGCTGCTCACAGCCCCAGCCCACACTAGTCACCTCCATTTCTGCTCCGAGGAGATTCTCCCTCTCTTCTCAATGGCTGCCACTGTGCTTTGCCCATAGAAACCTTCCCTCCAGGCTGGGAATCCCCCAGGGGCCATGCTCTCTGTGCCAATCAGTGTCCTGGGACATTTTATGGGTGCTCAGTGTGTGAACAAAGGAAAGACAACACCTAAGGGTGACGGAGATGTTCCCAGGGAAAAAGCTACTGGACTTAATCACCCAATAAAAGCTTGGAGCAAGGTCATCCCTGATAGATGGATAAGCAACAGAATTAACTAAATAGATCTGTGTGACCGACTCGCCAGGTTTTATGAGTCTATTGTGCCAAGAAACTTCAATGGAAAAATAAGGAAAGAAGATGCGGGGTAGGGAGATTTGCAAGGGCACCTGGGTTTCAACCACTCGGGAAGTTTCATTCTTTTCTGTGACCACGTCTATTACTTGGAAAGAGCTCAGGCAGATTTGGTTCCGATCCCAGCTTTGCCACATGCTCTCTGGGTTGAACAATTTTATTCAACCTTAATTTTGCTATCAGTAAAATGGGGGATAAGGATCCCCACTTTACTGGGTGATGAGGCAGACAGTTTTTAGTAAGTATTCAATATTGATTAGGCCAGTGATTCCTCAAATGGCCATGGCCCAGCTGGACCGTCTAGTCCGAGGGGCATGGAGGGAGCGGGTGCTGTGTCAGAGCAGCACAGCCGGTGGGCTGCACCTCCTGTTCTGTCAACCTGGGGGAGTGTACAGGCTTGGTATGGGAAGTGGGGGCTAGAAAAATCAATGAGAGGGAAGAAAGGGGATAGGAATAATCTGGTATGTGTTTATCTTCTTTAAATGTGCAATGCTTCTCTTCTTTACAAGGGCAAGAATGGGCTCTGTCTCCTCACCTTCTTATCCCCAGCATTCCTGGGACATAGATAGGCACTTAATAAACACAGATGTATGCACGAATAGGGAATAAATAAATGTCAGCAATCAAGGACCCTGAGGTCTGGAAAGAGAAGTTAACTATTCGAGATGAGTTAGAAGGTAAAAGCTGAGGGCTTCTCTTCCCCGCCTCCACACGGCCTGGCCTCCTGCAAAGTGAAAAATCCTAGAAAGTCTGGCATTTGGAGTCTGGCAATTTAAGCTGCTGGGTATCCTGTTCCCAGGGCCCGAATTAGGTCTGCTGGGCGGGATGGATCTGCCGTGGAGGATGGGGCTGCAGGGCCCCAGGTCTAGGTCTCAGCGGACTGGTAACCTAGCAACAGCCTCCAGCTCCTCCAATCACCGCAAGGCACCACGCCACCCGCTCGCTCGCTCCCCCCACCCTCCGCATACCCCCCACCCCCACACCCATAGCAGCCAGTGATGCGTGCAGGGGAGGTCGGGGCTCAGCAGCCCCAGGGGAAGGTGCCTGTGAGCAAAGCCTTCCCAGGAAAGCCCTGGAAACTCTCAGAATCCCTGCATGGAGAACCTGGGAGGCTGCGGTTCCTACCTGTTCCCAAATTGCAGACGGAATTCTCGTCTGCATTTTCCTGTGGGTATATCTTGACCACCCATCTCCTCTATAATAATAATTATTATTATTATCCTCACAACAGACGTTTGCCCAAGCAGGCTTTCACATTTATAATCTGTTTATCCTCACAGTGACATCTAGCCCCTCAGGGACAGTGACCTCAGTTTATTCACATTTTATTTCTACCGGACACTGTAGAGGCATGGATTTAAAAACAGTTCGGCTTAAAGCTACAGTGTCACTACTGGAAGGTCCATAGGCACCTTCTGGGCAGCCAGTAATCAGGGAGCCCTTCCTTCAAAAGAGATCTAAAATGGAAACCCAATATATACAACACCCGGACACATGACTTCAGGGGTGAAGCTAGCTGGGGTCCTACACCCTGTCCCATCGCCCCTCTCTCCTCCTTTGGAAGTCCCTCAAAGACCAATAATTTTAAGAAGCAAGGTCAAAACTACTAATCCAGACTATTCCTCTCATTTTACAGATGGGAAATCCAGCCCAGAATGAAGGTTAAGTTCAATAAATATTGGATGGATGGATGGAGGATGGAGAGACCCTAGGTTACACAGTCTAGGTTGGCAGAAGCAGAACTAGAATTTATGTGTGAAAACTAACATTCTCCTGTTCTGTTCTGAACGCACCATAGGCTTTAGTCAAAAGTAAAACAGCTCTGACCTGTTTAGTACTTACAACAAAACGAAATCAAAGCAATACTTTTTGTGTGTATGTGGATAGCAACAATCCTCCACACAGGCCTGCCTGAGGAATTGAGCTTAAAAACTTGGATTATTCTCCTGTCAGGTTGCCGTGGGAACAGGAGCCCCTCTGGCAGGTTCACCTCCTGGGTTTCCGGCAACCTGTCTCCAGGCCTCTTCCCTACCTCAGGTACCACCTGTCCCAGGGAGCCTCCTCCTCAGAATCCGGGCACAATCTCCCCACATTCGTTGCACGGGGTCTTAATGATCACTCCAAAGCGAACCAGCCAGAGAGGGAGTGTGTCTAGAAAGTTCTCTGGGAATTCATGATATTCTTAGGGCCCTTGCCCCTCTTTTTTTCTCCTGGTTTTGGTTGGTGGGCCCAGAAGTCCATCTGGGCCCAGATTCTCCCCCGACTCCTGAAGGGACACTGGCCCGAAGCAACAGCTGAGAACTCGTCACCCGCCTACTCTTGGCAGGCCTTTGTCTCGTGTGTGCAATCAGGGACCTGCAGGTGAACCTCTGCCATGCTAGACATCGACTCCGAGCACCTCCTCACCCGGGAGTCTCTCTAATCAGGGGCCACTGCCAAGATAGCCCAGGCCTCCCTGCGGAACTCGGGTTCCGCCCTCTCCCACAGCTCTGGTAATTAGGGCTCCTTTTTTGCTGATGGGAGTGATTGACAGCCACAGCTGCCTGAGGCTTCTGTTGGGGGGATCTGCTGCCCATCTTTCAGCCCTCACGAAACCACCGGCCTTGGACCTACCTTGGCTGCTCGCTGCTCTCCAGGGCTCCCCTTTTGGTTACCTCCTTGGTGCCTGCCACTGTGCCAGGCTCTGGGACCTCATCACCCCATTGAATCCTCATGACATTCCTTTCAGGTAGTACTGCAGTTATCTCATCTTCACAGATGAGGAAACCGAGGCTCAGCTGATCACCTGCCGCAGATTATGCAATGGGAAAGCCGCAGAGCTGGCCTCCATGTCCCGAGGGCCCCAGAGCCAACGCTGTTCCCATGATAGTGGGCTTCCGCCACCAGGGACACTCCCTTCATCCCCCAGAGCCTCCCGTTCCCACTGTGAGATGACGGCCCGTGGGGATCTGCTCTTCCAGGGTTTGGAAGGGTCACCTCCTTAGGCTGCAGTGGTCCTGGAACCTCTCACTAGAGCACCAACCAGAACCCAAATCCCATCTGCTCACATGGGCTCCTCGGGCTTAAGGCCCTTTCCCAGCTCAGGTCAGTGTCTTCTCTGATCAGAAAGCACTTTGTGCAAAATCCCTGCCCCACAACTTTTATTTTTTTTGCCATCTCTCAGACCTTGACCTCAGCCCAGCTTGAGATGGGCCTCTTCCATAAAGCCTTCCCTGGTCTCCCCACTCTTCCCCTCTCCACTTCCCCTGGACAATTTGGTGCTTGTAATTCGCACAGTTTATCTCAGGCTGTCCTGTCCCGACTGTCCCATCCCGACTGTCCCGTTTCTGGCCAGCCGCATTCCTAGAGTGTAGGTCAGGGCTCATGGGAATCTTTCCGGGGGGAGGGGGCTCAGGAAAGCCACTTGGCCAGTGTCCAGTGGGGCAAACCACAGAGCCCTTCGTCCACCAAGCCTGCTTCTAACTCTTGCCCCACATGAATGGACATAGGCCCTGGGTTGGGCTGGGAAGTGGAGGTTTCCTTATGTGGCAGAGTCAGGAGGACAGCGTTGGGTCCCTCTCAGGACCCAGGAGTCAAAACATCATTGCCACAGCAGCCCAAGAAGTCTGGAAGTTTCTTTACCACTTGTTTGTGTGTTTTGCCCACAGAATAGGAAACGAAGCTGAACTGTCTTTTCAGATTTGATCCCAAAGTGAAGCAAAAAAAACAATTTTTTAAATATTTATTTTTTCTGTGTACATGGACACAACACAATGCCTTTATTTTTATGTGGGGCTGAGGATTGAAACCAGGGCCCCACTTGTGCTAGGCAAGCGCTCTACTGCTGAGCCACAACCCCAGCCCCAGAAAATAATTTTATTATAATACTAAGTGCACTGGTTTAAAAATGAATGCACTAAATGCAGTATGGGGTCCTGGGTTAGGTCCAGGGAAAAATAAAGGCTGTTGGTAGAAAAACAGGTGAAATTCTAATAAAATCTGCAGAATTGGGGCTGGGGATGTGGCTCAAGCGGTAGCGCGCTCGCCTGGCATGCGTGCGGCCCAGGTTCGATCCTCAGCACCACATACAAACAAAATGTTGTGTCCGCCGAAAACTAAAAAATAAAATATTAAAGTTCTCCTCTCTCTCTCTCTCTCTCTCTCTCTCTCTCTCTCTCTCTCTCTCTCTCTCTCTCTCTCTCTCTCTCCCTCCCTCTCTTAAAAAAAAAATCTGCAGAATAGTTAATAGTAATGGACCAGCACTGGAGTCTTGGTGTTGACAGGTGTACTGTGATTATTTCAGGTGTGAACTCAGGGAAACTAGGTGTAGAACATACAGAAGTTTGCGTCCTAACTTAACTTTTCTGTAAATCCAACATTATTTCAAAATAAAAAGTTAATTGCTATGGGCTGGGGCTGGGGCTCAGTGGTAGAGTGCTTGCCTGGCATGTGTGAGGCACTGGGTTCAATTCTCAGCACCACACATAAATAAATTAAGGCTCATCGACAACTAATATATATGCATATATATATATATATATATATATATATAAAAGTTAATTGCTATTAAATTTTCAAAAAACACAGATAACAAGCAAGGCTGTTATACACACAGCGCCTGGTGCTCAGATGCTGATGCTAGGAGCATCTGTGCCCTAGGGAGGTACTTTCCCAATGGATGTTCCTACTGTGTGACCGACATATGCAGAACTTTACCACGTCTTCCATCCAAGTTCTAATACATACAAAGGATTATTTGGGGGAAATACACCTTTATCCATTTGGTTGGAGAGATTTAAATGCATAAATGTATAAATGAGCGAGTTGGAAGACACTGAACCCCGTGTGGTTATAACCACACAGTGACACCATCTCTATAGCATTTTATAAAAAGTCCTTGTTGTATTTGTCATGCCGCTTTAGTTCACTTTCTTGACCAATGTGTAAAGGAGTCCTTGACCTCTAGAATTTAGCAAGAAAGCAATCATGGGGCTGGGGCTGGGGCTCAGTGGTGGAGCACTAGCCTCGAATGTGTGAGGCACTAGGTGTGATCCTCAGCACCACATAAAAACAAATAAAGATATTCTGTCCATCTACAATAAGTATATAAAAAACAAAGTAAAGCAATCATGTTGCTTAACAAAGCAACTTCTGAAATCGTGATTAGAGAGGATGTAAACCCTAGAAATTTAGAGGAATTCCCAGGGCTGCCTCTGTGGTATAAACCTGAGAAGATGATTTAATCTCTCTAATCCCTATTTCCTCATTTGTAAAATGATTGTAAATGCGGTACCTGCTTAATAAGGTTGTGAGGGAATTAAAATAAATGGTGCGTGAAAGCAGTTAGCACGGTACCCGGCACATTCTAAGTGCTGGAGATTCTAAATGCTTGGTAAATAGCTATTATTACCATGACGCTAGAATGTGAATGGGAACAGAATATCTTTTTTTGCAGGAAAACACTGCCATCTCAGGCAGATAAATAACTCTGGCTCTGGGGATGATTTTTAATGAAGACATTTTGATTCTGAAAGCGTACCCAGCAGCCAGGACTGAAATCCAAGTTACATCTGGGACACACACATACACACACACACACACACACACACACACACACACACACACACAATCAATCAACAGGAATAAATGGAGATTCTCATTCATGTCTTAAAGAACACAGGAGAGACTTTCAGCCTCAGCAATATGGTGGGCTGAGCTAAAAGGAACCTCCGCAGCTTCTGGGAAAACAGCTAAAAGCTCAGATTAAAATAAAGTGCAAATAAAATTGCAAGTCATGGTTGAACTCATAAGAAAGGAAAGAAATGAAGATGGACCAGACAGCTGGTGCCAAGAGAAGGAATGACGTGCCTGGTGACTGCGGGGCTATGACCGGACCAGAAACTGGCAGGGCTGGGGACCATTGGTTGGAAGCTGGGTCAGGGGGGTGGGGTCCAGCAGACCTCTGCTTGGACCTGCCCATGCTGCTGGACCACTGAAAGGCACCAGTGGCTTTGGGTGAAAAACCAGTCAACCCCCCAAAGCTGCATGCCAGCATTACATGGAGTTTAGAACTTAAACTAATAACAACCTCCGAAGGAATTAACTGGAAACTTGGTCCCAAGTTGGTGATGACCCTGGGGTGCCCCACCTGGGCCCACACAAGCCAGCTCTGATCCAGCCTTCCACCGCCCAGGCCACACAGAATTCCTACAGAACACCCAACTCCTCTGGCAGATGAGCTCACCGTTGCAGGTTGGATTCTAGTCATGATGGTTGGTTTTAATAGATTTTCTAGGATATGGGTTCAGTTCAGTTTGAAAATGTTCTTTACCTGTGCTTTGATTTCAAGAGAATCGTCTCTCCACTTGCTGACCCATGAACTCAACATCCGGGTGTCTAAAGCCTATTGTGACTTCTTTTGTGACTGATATTGGCCTGGCATGGCACCAGAGGTGCCCACTTTTTATCCCTCACTGAAATGTCTGAGTTATCAATGGGGAAACAGAAGGCAAGGCGGGTCACTGGCCACTCAGGGACCCTGGGCACTCAGTGGCAGGGCCAGAACTCCAGCCCTGCCCTCTTCCTTCCTGAGAATTGGGTTCTCCATCAGACCTGGCAGTGTCTCATTCTCCAACTGAGGGACAAAGACAGGCACATGGATGACCAGGGAGAGGAATGACCAAAGCCAAGGTCCTCAAGAGTCACTTGCTCTTCCCAGCACCCTCCCTGGAGGCCCACTGGATGCACTGCCCAGTGTGTACCTGAGCCACCAGCCAATGACAGTAACTTCAGCCACGCTTGGCTCCAGGCCCCGGGAGGCCTAGGATGCCAGGAGCTGCCTGGGCAGCACTGGAGCCAGGTTGGGGGCTGGTTAAGACCTTTGCCGTGTCCTCTGCCTCCAGGGAAGGAGTTGTGCTGGGTCCTGTGGGGCCCCCACGTGCGGCCTGGGGCCCCCACTGTCCCTGACTTTGCAAGGCTCATATGAAGCCTGTTTCCTGTCCAGAAGAAGGAGCTGGCTTCCTGGGAAGGCAAACAGGTTTATTTGTGTGGCCGGCAGCGAGGGCACCTGCTGGCCTCAGCCTGGAACTCTCTTCCCTCCACCCACCTCCCAGAGACCAATCCCGACCAGCCCACCTGAAACTGCACCTGGCATCACCTCCCACTGTCACCCTGCCTGGTGTCTCCCGAGCCCCGCCCTGGCCTTCTGTGTGTTGAGTTGTCTGTGGCTTGATTTCACCTACAGAAGGTCAGCCTCCTGAGGGCAGGAACCACCTGTTCTGCTCAGGGCTGGATCCCCAGAGTGAATGGATGAAAGGCCCATTTCATCATGGCCAGGTAGACAGAAACCGACCCTCAGCCTCTGTGCACCTTAAAGGGATCAGGGCTCAGAAAGTGGTGCTTTGGGTTTAGTGTTCGCCTCAAAATTCATGTGTCAGAACCTTATTTCCTCCATGCAGCAGGGTTGGGAGGTGGAGCCTAGTGGGAGATGTGGGCGTCACGGGGGCAGAGCCCTTATGAAAGGATTAATGTCTTTATTGAGGGATGGGTTAGCTATCTATCTGCAGAGTTCAGCCTCTTTTTCTCTCACACACTCTACTTCCCACCATGAGTTGAAGCAATACAAGGCCCTTACCAGAAGCCAAGCAAATGTTGGCACCATGCTCTTAGACTTCTAGAACCATGAGCCCAAATAAACCTCTCTGCTTTATAAATTACTCAGTCTCAAGCGTCTAAAAAGTGACGGAAACAAATGCTTTTCAAACTTTAAAAAAAAAAATGCTAAAAGATTTTCTTTAAATTAATTTAGAAAGAGACTCCATGTATGAGATGGACAACAGCAGGTCTATATGAAGTTGAAGCCGGGGCTTCAGGTGGGTACTCCTCCTGATTTTCTTCCCCATACACAGAACTCTGGGACTCCTTGGAATATCAGTTTGAAAACTATTGACCTAAGTGAGGTCCACTTCCATCTAGTCACTTCCTCTACCAGGGTCTAAATACAATCACCTGAAAAATGAGGGAATCAGACCCACGGGCCTTCCTCCTTCAACATCCCAGGGTTATAGGTCACGTCTATAACTGAAGAATATTCTCCAAGAGCCAGGCAAACCCCAAAATAGGAATCCGAGCGATGCATTCGCTGTCACTGCCGACAGACAGCAATCAAGCAGCTCTTGTGGGAGCCGTGGGGCCCACCAGGTCTGACTGACCGACCCTTCATCTAGTCGATGAAACGAGACAGAACATTTGAGGCAATCAGAACAGGACAGCATCCAGTGCTGGGGATAGGTGGACGGATTCTGTGGGCAAACTGGACATCACAGCAACGAGAGAAGGAGCCGGGTGAGGGGGTGATGTCAGCCCCCACCGGCCCACACACGGGCTGGATCCTGTGGTCGCTGAGTCACAGTCTTGGCCCCAGGAAGGGGACAGAGTGTCTCCCTCATTTTAGATTGCCAGTTATGGTTTGTGACAGAGACTGATAGCTGACCCCAATGTCCACTCTCCCCTCCTTTTAATGAACCCCCAATGGCTGGCTGGACTCGTGGCTTTCCAGAGCGACATCTGCATTCCCAGCCTCCTCTGCAGTCAGGTAGGGCCTGTGACTCAGCTTTGGTCCCTGGGATGTGGGCCTCCAGGATGCACATCACCTCTGAGTCCTGCCCAGGGACGGAAGGGGTGTGCCCTGTGTGCCCTCCCTTTCCCCTTTCTGACTGCAGGAATGAGGACATGGACCTCTGGGACCCCAGGAAGAGGCCACACCTGTGAGCGAGGTGATGGGAGGGGACTGGGTCCTGACACTGCGCGGCGGCCACACCAGCTGTGGGGGGCTGAGGACAAAGTCTCCAGGGCCAGGAGAACATAGAGGTTTGTTATTTTGTTCTGTGCAATATGTTTAAAAATTTCCCATATTAAAAAAAGTTTAGGGGCTGGGGTTGTGGCTCAGTGGTAGAGCACTTGCCTAGCATGCATGAGGCACTAGGTTTGATCCTCAGCACCACATGAAAATAAAGATATTGTGTTCATCTATAATTAAAAAATAAATATTAAAAAAAGTTTAAAAATGGACATGAATGTTCACAGAAGCATTGTTCATTTTAGCTAAAAGTAATAATCAAAGCAAATATCCATCATCTAATGAAAGGATACATAAAGGTGGTATGTCCATTCAATGGAATATTATTCAGTCATGAGGAGGATTAAAACATTGACCCCTGCTACAACCCGATGAACCTTGAAAACATTATGCTAAGTCAAAGAAGCCAGAAACAAGACCACGTATTATATGACTCCCTTTATAATATATGTCCAGAGTAGGCAAACTCGAAGAGACAGAAAGTCGATGAGTGGCTGCCAGAGACTTGGGGGAATGGAGGAGTTAAGAGGTGACAGCTAAAGATCATTTCTTTTGGGGATAACTTAAATGTGCTAAGATGGATTGTAGTCATGATTTCACAACTTTGTGAATATGTGAAAAATCACTGTGCTATATATTTTAAAGAGGTGAATTGGATGGTATGTGAATTATATTTCATTCAAATTATTTTTTAAAGTGGTGGGGAAGGGGAGAGACAGAGAACAGCCACAGGATCCTCTGTACCACACCACTCCACAGTTCCTCAAAGCGGGCTGTGTGGGATGGGCTAAGGGGACTTTGGAGGCCAGCATTGGGCCTGCTCAGCTAGAGAACCTGTCAGAAACCCATCCAACCCAATGCTGCAATAGAATTTACCCCCCGCCCCCCTGCTCACCTCCACAGCCTGCTCAGACTCACGGAACCTCGCCCAGTGAGAGAGCTTGGCTTTCCAAAAAGGACTTGGTCTCCCCCTTGACGGCACATGGGCACCACCTGGGGAGCCTTCATAGACAGGGATGCCCAGCGCTGCCCCAGGTTACTTAGTGAGGGGAGACCCTGGCAGTGGAGGTGATTCTATGTGCAGTCAAGTTGGAGAAGCACCAGGCTGGGGCTCAGCGGCAAAGCACTGGCCAAGCGTGTGGGAGGCCCTGGGTTCGATCCTCAGCACCACATAAAAATAAATAAATAAATAAATAAATAAAGATATTGTGTCCATCTACAGCTAAGAACTATTTTTAAAAATCTTTAGGAGAAGAAAAAATAAAAACTTGAGAAGCAACAATATAGGGTCCTGACAAACAGTTTTCAATGACCGGAAAAGAATGTCAAAATTGTGATCCAGAGTATGCTAACTATCCTGTCACGACGGCTCCGTTTAGACTGATGCTTACTCAGCCACAATATAAGCAAGGCTTTGTCACTGTGGGTTTCAGGCCGTGAGCTGGAGACCTCGGTTCCCGGGGCAGTGGCTGGGGGCCTTGCAGCCTGCCCGGGCCTCTGCGGGGTGGGGCTCTCTTTCTGGAGGCTTTCCCCCCTGGGACAGCCGTCCCTGGGCCCAAGCCCACCTCTCTGAAACCCTAACCTCAGCTGACCGGCTCTGTCCCCCACGCAGTGACACCATGCTGCCGCAATAAGTGGCTTTGTCACGTTGTCATGTTGTCCTGCTGCGTTCTTGCTCAGAGGCCTGGGTTCCTGCCCAACCTGCCTCTACCTGTCCAGCTTCCACTCACCCTCCATCACTAGCTCATCAGTTAATTCCATGTGGCTTTCCATGACTGGAGGTGTTTGCTTATGGCTCTGCCTTTTAATTTTCTAACATCCAGTTGGAACTTTGTTGCGGGAGGCTTATTTGGTGGCTGCCTTCAAGTTCCAGTAGGCTGTCAGCGCCTTGAGGGCAAAGCAGTTCCATTTGGTTTGACATCTTTGCATCCTTGGCAGGATGTGGAAAGAAAGGAGGGAGAGAGCAAGGTCTTGCCATGTGATTTATATGGGAAGAAATGGACAAGCAGTAGCTTAAATGGGAATGGGATTTCAAGTCTACCGAATATCCACTCTTCAGTAAGAAAAAAGTTATTTTTCAAAATGATACAAGTTGTATTTTGGAAAAATACAAGTTGGAGGTATTTTTTTAATTCTAGTTCAGATTGGAAATTTTGGAAGCCCACTAGTTGTCATGGAGACCACCATGTTAATCAGGTGGTCATCAGGTTAATGAATGAATGAATGGACATTTGCTGCATCTCTGATGAAAACCAGGCATTGTGAACATGAACTGAAATTGAATTCCAAGCATGTATGGTTTTGTCAGGATGAACCCAACTATTATGTACGACTACACTGCTCTAATGTCAAAAAGAAAGAGGGCTGGGGTTGTGGCTCAGCGGAGCTCTCCCCTAGCACATGCAAGGCTCTGGGTTTGATCCTCAGCACCACATAAAAATAAATAAATAAATAAAGGTATAAAGAAAAAAGAAAACCAGGCACTGTGTTAAGCACTTTACCAAGGGTTTCAAGCCTCCAAATCAGCCCTGTCATAGAATCGGCCAGTCAGGAGATGGACCCTTCACTGACTCAGTTTTCACAGGACAGAAGAGCTCAGTCTGGGAACAAAGGACAGGGATGTGTCCTTGAGGGGATGGACCCTGGAACCAGGGGTTTAAGAATTTTGTTTAAAAAAGAGACTAAGGTCCAGATGTGGTGGTGTAAGCCTGTAATCCCAGCGACTCTGAAGGCTGAGACTGGAGGATCACGAGTTCAAAGCCAGCCTCAGCAAAAGCAAGGCGCTAATCAACTCAGTGAGACCCTGTCTATAATAACATACAAGTAGGGCTGGGGATGGGGCTCAGTGGTCGAGTGTCCCCGGGCTCAATCCTCAGAGAGAGAGAGAGAGAGAGAGAGAGAGAGAGAAAGGGGCTGGGGTTGTGGCTCAGTGGCAGAGCACTTGCCTAGCATGTATGAGGCAGAGTTCTATCCTCAGCACCACAGAAAGAAAGAAAAGTTATTTAAAAGAGAGAGAGAGAGAGAGAGAGAGAGAGAGAGAGAGAGAGAGAGAGAGAGAGAGAGAGAGAGAGAACTCTGGTTACGTGCATATAGCATTACTACTTATGCATAAAATACCAGATGACCTACTGGCAAACTTTCAGAACTCTCGGGAGTGTTCAACAAGGTCCCTCAAAACAAGATCAGTATGCAAAACCCATCAACCTTCCCTTTATCTGTGATAGTCCATTAGATCTGAAAATGCCTCAGAAAAAAAAGAACTCGTGGCAACAAAAACTAGAAGACCCTCAGAAACAAATCCAATAAAAGACACAAAATCTTGACTGAAGGACAAAAAGACCAGAATAGAGAGACAGATTCTATTTCTAAATGGGAAGATGCAATTTCAATCAAGATCCTAGCAGAGCGTTTCTCAGAGTAGGACAAGAATAATAGAGGCAGCTGGGCAGGGTGGCGCAGGCCTGAGATCCCGGCACTCTGGAGGCTGAGGCGGGAGGATCACAAGTTCAAAGCCAGCCTCAGCAACTTAGTGAGACCCTGTCTCAAAATAAAAATAAGACTGGGGATGTGGCTCAGTGGTTAAAGCAACCCTGGGTTCAATCCCTGGTACCAAAAAGAAAAAAAAGAATAAAGGCAATATTTGCAAAATAAAGAAGAAGGAATAGGAAGGGCTTGCCATATGAGATGTGTCCTTATTATAAGGCTTTAACACAGTGTCATTTGGTGCAGAAATTAGGCCCCTTAGACAACAGAAACTTTGAGAGAGTCCAAGGACAGTCTCATAGGAATGCAGGCACTTGAACACACCTGAGGCAGCGTTCTAAGTGAGCGGCAAAATGAGGAATTGGGTCTTTCCCTCATCCTACCAGCAAAACAAACTCCCGATGGATGAACCTAAATAGGAAAGACTTAAAGATTTTTGAAAGACAATGTAGAAGCAGCCATGTAATGAAGGTTAAAAAATACAAACTGTAAGAGGAAAAACTGGGTCCATTTGACTTTGTGAAAATTTCCTGAGTGACAAAATATAGCACAAAGAAAATGGCAAGGCTCACAGTAGGGAATCTAGGTGCAAGGGCTACAGCTGATAACCAGTGTAAGAATTCATCAGGAACACCTAGAAGGTAAAGAAAAGGGTAACTCAGGAGCAAAACCCAAACAGGGCAAGGTCATGAGCTGGCAAGTCACAGAGGAGGAGGGTCGATGAACAGGTAGAGGCTCACGAGCAATCAGGAAGCCACATCTCTGAGATCATTCCAGGTGTGTTAGATTGACACAAAGCTTTCCAGTCTGACACTAGCAAGGAAAAATGACTCTGGGGGCGACAATTAGAGCTCCTACAGGCTTCTTGGGGTTAAATTGGTACAATTATTTTGGAGAGTCATTCAGCTAGATGGAGCTGATCCAGAACCTGCTGTCTACACAGCCAGCATGCCCACCCTGACATACCAGCATGACTTAAAGGGAAGAGTGTAGACTCCGGCCAGACTGGGTTCAAATTCCAGCTTTTCCAAGTCCTGCTCGTACGACCTCAGGCAAGTGATGTGAGCATTTCATGATTCAGTTTCTTCCTCTATAAAATGAGATAATAACTGTTTGCACTGCAGAGGTTGTTGTGAGGACTGAAGGAGTTAACATGCCAGAGACAGAGAACAGCGCCTGATACAAAGGAAGGGCCAGTTACTAGTAAATTACCCCGGAGTTCAAGTGTCTGAACCAGGCTAGAGGGACGTGGATGAGTCTCACGGGCCCTGAGTGGGGGGAGCGAGGCCCACCGCACCTCACCCTTCCCTGAACTTTGCATCATTAGGAGCAGCGCACATTCTGGACCTTGATCCCACAGAGAGGAGGCCTGTTCCCAGGTTTCAGTGAAAAGGTTCCCTGTGGCCCACTGTTGTCACAGGCTGGTCCATTGGGTGACAAAGGCACCAACTGCTTCACAGAGAATTCTGTGCTTAAAAATGATCTGGGGGCTGGGAGACAGCTCAGTTGGTAGTGTGCCTGCCTTGCCTGCACAAGGCCCTGGGTTCAACCCCCAGCAACACACACACACACACACACACACACACACACACACACACACACACAAAGATCTGGAACAATCCATGCTAATAGCACAGGCCACAGGAGGGGGAGTGGGATTCGGGGCAGCAGATTGAATAGAGGTTTTCTCTCCATTCTATATACTTTCCTGTTGTTTGACTTTTACTTATTCCTTGTGAAAGGGTAAAAATAAAATATCATCTTGCACACATGAGTGTCAATGGGCATGGCTACAGTTCCTAAAAGCAAAGACTTCCAGCCAGCGGAGAGTGAGGTCCTAGCAGGGAGACGCCCTGCTTGCTCTGGGGTAAGGCGCCCGTTTTCTGCTACCCCTTCCTCCTCACCCAGTGTAGCTGGGCCTTCAAATCCAATCACTCTGGCCGTCCTCCTGGCCGGCCACACTCATCCCTCAACTTAGTTTCTACCTTGCCCAGCTCAGAGAGTGGACAGGTTCCAAGCGCCTGCCACATACCAGGCATTTTTATGGGTAGTTCACTCATGTGAGCCCACTGAATCCTTATGCAGCCCTGGGAAGGAGCCATATTCAGATCTCCCTTCTACAATGGAAAAACGGAGGCACAGACAGCTCTAGAACTCCCTTCCAGGTCCCAGGTCCCGGAACAGCAGGGCTGGGTCCCATCTGTAGAGCTCATGCACATGCTCTCTGCCACCTGCCCACGCTGTCTGCATCCCAGCATGCCAGTGCTCACAGGAGCCAGAGTAAGGTCAGAGCTGGCTGCTGTGGCCACCTGAGCTGGCCCCAGATGCTCCTCAATCCCTCCTCCCACTGTCTTCCTCCACCCCCCAAAACTAGCCTCTGGGCTGTTTCTTTCTTTGCACAGGTCACTGCTTGGATGTCACCTCTCCCTAACCACTTATAGCCCCCAGCTAAGTGCAGTGGCAGCCTGTAATCCCAGCCCTTCTGGAGACCGAGGCAGGAGGATCACAAGTTCAAGGCCAGCAATTCAGTGAGACCCTGTCTCAAAGTAAAAAATAAAAAGGTCTGGGGATGCAGCTCAGTGGTAAGTGACCCTGGGTTGAATTCCCAGCACTACCATTACAACTAATGATAACAACGATGTAAAACGAAATATGGTCCCCACTTTATCCTCTGTCCCTGTCCTGTTGTAATTCATTCTAGATTCTATCACTTCCTGACATTACATTAGAAGCTTTCTTGTTTGAATGCTTATTATATTTCTTTTTTTTTTTTTTTCCTAGAATTTCGGCTCCACAAGGGCCTGGAAGGTGAACAAATGTCCCTGCTGCAGCACAGTGGCCAGGGGGCCCTTGGGAGGTGTCTGCTCCAGGCGTGGCTCTGTGGTCCTCCCTCTGGGTCAGCAGTGTGGCCCCTTCTTTCTAAGGACCATGGATCAGCAGGACAGAGGATGAAGTGAGAGCTTCCATTTTCTGCCCTGACCCCTGATTTCCAGTCTCTCCCGTCTGGTCCCCTCCTGCCCTGGCCCCCACCCTCAGGTCACATCTTTCCAGCCACCTGGAAAAGGTGAAAGATCCATCCTCACCTGATAGGTCTGATCTGTCACCCCTCCCAAGGGTATTTGCATTTGAAAAGAGGCCACCAAACCACACCTGACTGTGTCCTGGTGTAACTCCTTGTAACCCCCTTTTTTTTCTTGTGGTGCTGGGATTGAATCCCAGGATATTTGAGAGCAATACTGTCTTTCCCTCACCCAGGGCCCTGAGTCACAGAGTAGCTCACAGGTAAGGACATTGAGGGAGAAGGAGAGATGCTGGGTCCATGTTCACCCAGAGGGTCAAAGGCTGTGACCCCGCAGACATCAAAACTGCTCACTGTCCCACTGACCCACCTCCTCCTTTCCTGCCTCCCAGGCCTGGCTTTGTCCCCAGAGCATCTCCAAAGCCTCCTCAGGCTCTGCTTGGACGCCCCCCTCCAGGCTTACCCATCTCGATCCCGCAGATGACCAGGGCTGCTATCACAGCACCCGCCGACGTTCCTGCGAAGCGATGGGCTGTGTCCAGCATCCGAGGCGCCAGATCCCGAAGGGCATCCACAACCCCAGCCTGGTAGTAGGAGAGGAATCCACTGCCCGAGAAGGAGATGGAATGAGGGGTGTCTGGGTCCCCCTTGAACACCTGCTCTTCCATTGCCTCAGCCTCCGGCCTCCCACAGAGAGGAGGGACCACCGTTCAGAGCCTGCTTGCCTCAGCCTGGCCTGCCAATCCCTGTGGGAACTCACTGTCAGCTTCCCTGCCAGCCCAGAGCCTGGAATGTGGCCGTCTCTACTGGGTTGGCCCGGGCACCCACGGGTGGTTCAGACAGCCACTGCCCGGGCCTGTTCAACTCTACCAGGTGGCAGTCTCAAAGGTTGGAAAGGGGCCTCTGACTCAGGATCAGGTGCAGAAGGTCCTCCAAATCCATGAGCAGGGTCCTGGTCCGGCGACCCTCCGGCTGGCTTCACTGCCTGGCTGGATCCATCTCTGGCACCGGCTCCCCAGCCTTCTGCCTGTCTCTGGAACACCTAGGAGTGTTCACGGCTCCCTGCACAGCGCCATGCCCAAACAGGAGGATGCCACTCAACCCTCCGCAAGAGGCTTTACACACCCAGTTGCAAAACCTCTGCCAGTGGGTCCGCGTGCGCCTCCCTCTTGGATGCGCTGCTGTGGTGTAGGAGTCACAAGCCACCTCCCTCCAGGACAGCATCCCCTCCCTCCAGAGGCAAGGCTGCCCGTGCAGGACACCCGCCTCCCACGCTCCCCCCACCCCTTGCCCCTCCCTGGCTCCTCCAGGCTGTGTGGTTTATGGGATGTGCTTTATAATTATTTTTATTTGTTCTTACATAAGCATCCTTTTATTTATTCACTTGTTTCTTCTCATTCTCATGTTAGGATCGCCACAGGCAAAACTGTAAAGGAAGAGAAGTTTGGCTTCAGGGCTGAGACCACCACACATTTCCACCTCTGAAGTCCTAGACCCCCGGGCTCTAGGGCAGTACTCTCTCACGGAGCTTTCAGGCTACCTCTAAGTGTGCAGGAAGAAACCAACCTGAAATCCGGATCATCCTGAGTCTTTGGAGTGCTCTTCTTCCCGCTTTGAAATGAGAAGCTGGAGAAGGCAATATTTAATCCCCAGGATGAACAGCTTGGAAGGTCCCCTGTGGGTCCCCTGGGTCAGGGCAGAGATGTTTTGGCAAGGGAGATGGTGCGTGGGGACCAGGTTAGCTACAGGGGTGTCCTCCCTCCCTGGAGGATGGGTCTTCTTTAAAGGCCCCCAAATTTCACCAGTAAGCAAGCACTAATGTGGAAAGGCCCCATCTCTCCACCTCTCCGCTCCCCCAGACCACAGTGGCAGGGCCAGAACTACAGTGGAGACAGCAAGTCCCCACCCACTTCCAGTGGAGGCCAGCCTCTGCGAAGGAGGAGAGGTCAATGCCTTCTCTGGTCCTGGGAGCTTCACCAGCTCTGGTGTCCTCACTGATCTAAACCGGACTTCCACCTTGAGGGCAGTGCCCAGGATTCAGTTAGGAGGGCGTCTTCTGTCTTGTGTTGATACAATTACCTCAGTTTGGGAAGAGAGCTTTTGATGAGACAAGTGTGCAACAGAGAAAGTGTGTGTGTGTGTGTGTGTGTGTGTGTGTGTGTGTGTGTGCACGCGCACTCGCGCATGCCAGCAGAGATACAAGGCGAACCTCTGGGATGGAGACTGGGGAGTGTGACGAGGTGGCCATTGGCTTTCCGGAACAGCAGACTCCCCCTTCCTGGGAAAGTCAGGTCAGCCCCCCCACCCCCAATCTGTGGCGCAAGGCCTGAGCCCGAGCAGAAGCTCCGCCCCCTAGCTCAGAGACAGACACACAAAAGTGGAAGAACCAGAGCCCCGTCCAAGGCAATCTGTAATTAAGAACTCAATTGTGCAAGGCTGAGGTGGCTGGCGGCAGTTAAGAGGGGAGGAGAGCAGTGTGGGCTGGCCATCAGCCCGCAGTGTGAGGAGCTGTGGGCTGGGGGACTTAATGAGGATGGGAGGAGGGAAATGTTGAGGGGCGCAGAGTCACAGGGTAGAAGGCTCCGCTCCACTGTCTCCAGGCAGTGGGATCCGTCTGATTCTCCACGCCTGGTTTTCCCAGTCTGCTAAGGAGACAATAATTCCTGTGCTCCACGGTAGTAAAGCAGAAAGATAATGGCTGTAAATGCCTGGCAGGTGCTGTGCCTGTCATCAGAGAGTAGTAAAGTCCAAAGCCTCTGGAACCGATGGACCTGGAGATAAGGTGGAATAACAGACTGAAAGAGGAAAGCTGTGTCCAGGCGCCACACGCAGGGGGAGCCTGGAGCCTCCTGGGACAGAGGTGAGAGCAGGGCTGGAGAAGGAAGGAGGGCCGTGGCAGCCAGGCCAGGGTGGCAGCTGAAGGAAGACCAGTTAGTGAAGCCATTGCCACAGAAGACTCCCGGAGGGGGGAGGCTGGGTGGCTGGGCAGGGTGAGTCACAGTTGATGCTGTGATTTGGGGATTTGGGCCCGAAGGTAGGGAGGGGCAGGCAGCCTTTGCCAGATCTGGAGAAACTGGGGGTGGGGAGTGGGGGGTGGGAGTGATTTACTTATAAGACTGTCCAAAGTTGGCAACCAGATGTGGCAGGGATGGCTCCAGAGTGAGGGACAGGGACACTGCCATTAAGCGGGTGGAGAGGCAGGTGGAGGTGAGCACGAGGTCCCATTGAAGGCAAGATGGCTATGGACAAACATCTCCTTCCAGGTCCTCCTGACAGTCCCAGTGAACCAGAAGCAAGGCCACCAGCTCTACCCGGGCTGCGGTGGCCTGTGTTCAACACTGCTGCCGGGAGGCATGGCCTCCGAGCCAGCAAACCAGGAATCGAGGACTGTACCCATGAGAAGGCCCCTGGGCTGTTACCCTGGACCCTCAGGGTGAGCTCCATGTTTCACGAGGGCTGCTGAGCAACAGGCCTCAGTGTGAGACCATTGACAATGTTCAGCTCACTTCCCCTTGTTCCTGGTGTCCCACTCAAGGCCCTCAGAACTTCGAGGGAATGACATCGAGGAAGAATCACTTCCCGACACTTCTGCATTTGATTTGAAGAGTTGTGTTTTGATCTTCTCAGGTGTTTCTTAAAACCAAGTTCTCACTTCTCATATGACTCATCGGTCACATTCAAGAAACAAGACTGCTTATTGCATATAATTCCAACAAGACAACCCAAAATCAATGCACAGAGGCTGCAGCTGCCATAAATATGAGACTTATGCATAAGGTCTGCGAAGACACGAGGGATTGCTCTTGGGATTGCTGTTGGCTTTTCAAAGATGGTACATCACCTCTGCTCACATCTTGAAAACAGAAATTTAGTGGAGAACCTGGTTGCTACTTGATACAAGAGTGTGAATGTCACAGCATCACCAATCAATATTATTAACAAAAATATTTAACCTGAATCTGAGGCTTAACTTCCTGTTCCCAATATATACCAATTATGAAGGTACAAGTTGAATGTTTCTGGGTTCCAATAATTGGACAAGTTCAGACTGTGGGGAGGACTGGCAGAAACCATGGCTGGCTACACAGCAGCTGCCTCCTGCCCACTTGTTCCTTGTCTGAATCCCTGTAGAGCAACTGAGAAGGCTGAGACCCAATTCCCCAGCCTCCTGTGCAGCTAAGGGTGCTGTTTTAGTCAGTTTTTTTTCACTGCTGTGACTAAAGGATCTAACCAGAACAAGTGTAGTGGAGGAAAAGTTTATTTCAGGGCTCGCAGTTTTAGAGGTCCATATAAGGCTGGCTCCATTTCTCAAGGCTCTGAATGAAGCTAAACATCATGGCTGGAGAGAATGTGGCACAGGGAAGCAGCTCATATCATGGTGATCAAGAAGCATAGAGTCCAATGTCCTCCTATGATCCCAGCAGCGATCAAGAACCATTCAAGAAGAATCAAGCTTGCATATGTGCTTGCTTTCTTGTTCCAACTTTTAGTCCATCCAAGCCATCATCCTATTGGTCAGTGCTGCCCACACTTAGGGGGGGTCTCCCTTTCAATTGGCTATCCCACGTGCCAATCATTCCTAGACACACCCTCATTGATACACCCATAAGCCTCTTAATCCTTGGTATCTCTTAATGGGATCAAGTTGACAATTCAAATTGACCATTACAAGTGCTGAAGAGATCCACTTGTAGGAGAAAACCCTCTAGATGGTGCCTCAGGAAGATTTTCCTTCTTTTCTCTTTCCTCCCCATCTGAAAAATGAAATACGGTTGTCACAATTAATTGAATGGCCCTGTAAAACTTTAACTTACCTTTTGAGGTGTGCAAATTAATTTTTGAATACTTGATCAACAAACATACAGGCGTATCCTCTGTGAGGTGCGAGTGTTCAAAACTTTTCTAAAAGTCAGGAATTTTAAAATGTACAACTTAAGGGGCTGGGGCTGCAGCTCAGTGGCAAAGCACCTACCTAGCATGCTGAGGCACTGGGTTCAATCCTCAGTACCATATAAAAATAAACAAATAAAATAAAGGCATTCTGTCCATCTACAACTACAAAAAAAAAATTTAAAAATGAACGACTTAAGGAGAGAGAGAGGGGGGCAAACTTTGGCCCTGTTGAGATTAGGACAGAGCTTGCTGACTTTCCACCAGGATGTCCTTTTGTATGAACTGAAATCATCCATGCAGCCTAACAGTAACTTCTTCTTCTAGTGAAACAGTTCAGACAGACATGAAAGCTCCCAAAAGAGTACAACTAACATCCACATAGCCACCAGACAGATTAAACGAATCGTAACATTTTACTACATTTTGACCAAATATTTATTTGATTTCAAAGAAATGAAACATCACAGATGGAGGCAAAACCTCCTTGGAACTCTTTGCTGATCTCAATCTCACCTCTTCCTCCATGGGAAACCAGGTTCCAGATTAGTGAGTGAATCTTTCTCATCCATGTTTTCACACTTTTCTTTTTAAAGTACAAGAGATGGAACCCAGTACCCACTGAGTCACATCCTCAGCCCATTTTATTTTATTTTTTTTATTTTTCAGACAGGGTCTTGCTAATTTGCTTAAGGTCTGGTTAACTTGCTGAGGCTGGCTTTGAATTTGCAATCTTCCTGTCCCAGCCTCCCAAGCTGCTGGGATTATAGGTATGTGCTACATGTTTTGATACTTTTATTACATGAATTTTTTATAGCAGCTCAGGAGGCTGAGGCAGGAGGATGGAAAGTTTGAGCAACTTAGCAAGATCCTAAGCAACTTAGCAAGAACCTGTCTCAAAAAAATAAAATAAAAAGGGCTGGGATTGTGCTCAGTGGTTAGGCACCCCTGGGTTCAATCCCCAGTACCAAAAAACAAAGCCATAAATATTTTATAACAACATGTAGTACTGTTTTATAAATATTTTTACATTCACATAAACAGACTACATTGCATTTATTTTGCAACTCTGTTTTCATTTAGCCTTATGATATGTGGTTTGGTCTTTTTTCTGTAGCCCTGCCTTTTGAGACCCTGGGATAATATATTTATCATTCTCCTACTGATAGATGCTTGGGTTGTCTCTAATGCTTTGCTACAACCAACGACACCAGAGAGAACATACTTTGCACTGTATGGGAATTTCTCTGGTCCCAGTGTGGGTGTATCAGCTGTACCCCTGGGGTTTCAACTTACAGAGGTGACTGGGTTACACCATGGAGAGGCTAATGCCATTGATAAAACATCTTGTTGTTTACATTTTCACCAAGTTTGATCAGGGGGCAGAAGGGGCGAGCACAGCCCAGAAAAAGCTGTTGAGAAAGGTCTGGAGGGGCAGGGAGCAGTTTAGGATTGGCTAGTGGGAATGACTGGGCAGGCTTAGGCCACAGGGGTTCCAGGGCAGAGGGTAGGCGCCCGCCGGAGGAGGTGGCTCGAGGGTGGGCTCTGATTGGTTAGTTTCCCAGGGGAGAACTTTGATTGGTTAGTTCATGGAGGGCTTGTCGTGAGCCCTTTGCCAGCTTCGGCCAGCCTTGGGAGGGGCAGTCTCTTCTCCAGTCCTGGAGGCCACACGTGCCAGAGCATGGAGAACGCACAGAATAAGAAACTCCAGTTCATATCCGGGCCCTTCGGTTTGACGGGGCGTTGCCCTGTGGCTGTCTACACTGGCTGCACCAGTGTCTAGCTGAGGTGGAATTGCCTCACTGCTCTTGATAATACTGGATGAAAAACAATTTGCGAATCTGAGGGGTGTGAAACAGTACCTCCTGGGTGTTTAATGTGAATTTCCCACAAATAACCATATTTGTGAGGCCAGGCATCATTCCACGTGCTCATTCTGTTATTTCACTCTGCTCTTCTTGTCGCTTGCTAACCTCTTCCCATTTGGCTGGGAAGCCAATTGGTCTGTGTTAATAACGTGTAAACTTTGGAACTGATATTGGCTCCATTCAATGCACTGCAAATATCCTCTCCCACTTTGTGGCTTCTCTTTCAACTTTGTGATGTTGTCTTCCGTGGTCCAAAACGTTTTAATTTTCATTTTTGCAATGTTAGGAACTGAAACCAGGGCCTTGCACATGCTAGGCAAGCACTCTACCACAGAGCTGCGGCCCGATCCCTTAAAGTTTGTTTATTTGTTTTTAAATATTTTCTTAGTTGTAGTTGAACACAATATCTTTATTTTATTTATTTATTTTTATGTGATGCTGAGGATGGAACCCAGCACCTTGCACATGCTAGGCGAGTGCTCTACCGCTGAGCCCCAGCCCCAGCCCTCCAGCCCTTAAAGTTTTAAATTTTAATATAATAAAATGTATCAGTCTTTTCTTTCATGGTTTATGGAAGGCATTAAGATGCTCTCCCGTATAAAATAAAATCCCAGTTACTTTAAATAATTTAACCATCAAAGTCTAAGCTATTTGTTCTGTCTCCATAGGAAAGCAGCAGTTTGGTGGGCAATTTGGCACCGTTTATTTAAAAATCAATACTTGCAGGAATTTATACGGCAGAAGCATTCACAGGAGCCCCCCCACCCCATCACCAAATGTGTGCACAAGATTGTTAAATAACATCATTTGTAACAGCAAAGATCTAGAAGGAATCCGAGTTTCAGTGGAAAGCTGGTTAAATGAATTATGGAATAGCCGCATAATGTAATTCTCTGCTGCTACAGAAAAGAATAAGGCTGATTTGGATGTGCTCATAGGGAAAGTTCTCCAAGATGTATTGGTAAGTAGGGAAGGAAATAAAAGGACCCAAGCAGTAAGTATAATATGCTACCATTTATGTCTAAAAGGGAAATTTTTTTTCTTTATGTATATGCATGTAAAATTTCAAAAATAAAACTGCTGAGAGAAGGAGGCTACAAGAGGACAGGGCTTGAGGGTGGAGGGAAACCCATTTGCCACTGCCAAAATCATGGGTGGTTTTCATTGTGGCTTGTGCATTGTGGGCCAGTCCCAAGGTATCAAGGGCAGGGCTGGTCGGAATCCTGCTGATGAGGTTTGGGCTTGCTGATGTCTGGGGAGGGCAGGAAGGGTGAACAGCCTCCCTCTGTGGACTCGGAATGGGGGTTGTCTGTGACACAGAGGTGGATGGAATGGAGTGGGACACAGGGGGTCGTGATTGAAGGTCTGAGCTGAGAGCATTCACCTGGGCCCCTGAGGTCTGAGATCCGGGCTGGCTCTAGGATGGGGGTCTCTTCGCAGTGTGTGGCTGTGTGGAGGGAAGAAGCTGTGCACCCCTCTCCCTGTGGAGGAGGAGAGCCCAACCTGGGAGGTTCTGGCAGGCAATTCTCCGGAGAGGAAGAAAAGTGGTGCTCAACCCGGGAAACTGCTCTTCCAGTGAGTGAGCAGCAAGCCATCTGAGGTCACCTTGCTAACACTGAAGGAGAAAGAGGGACCAGTCGGCCTCCATGGAGCAAAAACAAGACATGCAGTTGAGTCCTGCTGGCTTTTCCAGGGCAGCACAGTGTCGCCAGTCCGGGAACTGGGTTGTCTGAGCTCAAGCCACAGCCGTGTGAGTGGCACACCTGGCAAGATATTTAAATGCAAGTTTTTGCTATTAAAAAATGGGAGAATAATAATACCTCTGTAAAAGCACCTACTCATAGGGACTTGTCCTGGTACACATTAATTGTTAACTTGTTTTTACTTATTTATTTGTAATTTCAGCCCAGCTGGGGGCTTGGACAGTGGTATGATCAGCACATAGAGACTGAATCTGTGTCTGAGGTGGAAGCACATTAACCAAACCCACAAACCCAATAAATGAGCTGCCCATGAGTGTTGCTAAGTCCATTGAGATCCCTGCTCTGCAGAGCACAGACCGTGCTCAGAGGCCCCTTGCAGGACAGGATCACTTCTGCATTCTTGCTTATGTCCTTATGTCCAGGGCCATTCCTGCTACTCGCCTAAGACGTGTTGGTCTAGCAGGATCCCAGTTCATGAATATTTGCCGAATGAGAAAATGGTTACTGTGGTGCTCTCTGCAACAGCAAGACTGGAAACAATCTAAATGTGGAACAGCAGAGAGCACGTTATTAGATTGTGGTTCCATCACCTCACAAAACAGAAGAATCACGGCAAAGGACAATTAAAATGGTGATATAGGAAGGTGGAGAAATGCTTGTGATGTAATTTTAGAAAAACAAAAGAAATCAAAATGGTCGGGCCGTAAGATGTATCTCTGTTTATGACATTTTGAGTGATAAAGCAAAGTTCAGAGGAGGGTATGTGATGTCACCATCAGTGTAAAAGAGAGCAAAGGATTTAAGAATCCACTTGCAGCTATAAGCATATGCCACCTCTGACAGATTCACAAAAGACCAAAAATGTTGGTGTCCTCTAGGCAGGGGACAGGGTGGTGACAGCAGGGAGACACAACCCTGATAATACTTCTGCCTTCTCAATGTTGAACCAAGCAGATGTGTTTCTGATTTTAAAATCAAATAATTGAAAATGCCTTCTGGTTTTAAAACAAATGTTTCTCTCTTCTCTGTTCCTTAAGTCTAAGAATCATGTCCTGCCCCCACCCTCAAATTTTAAGGTTTTTTGCTGTCAATAGTCATTCTTAATAGGCTGTGGTAGCTCTCTCTGGAGTTTTTCCTCCCCCTAAAAAGCTTTTACTAAATTGAGGCTGAGTCTTCAAATAGGTGGTATTTTAGAATCAAGGAAACATTTTAGATTAAAAAAAGGGGGGCGTGTGAAAACCACTGTGTGGGGCAACTGGGCCATCTTTCTTTTTCAAAATGATCTTCACTGTTATGTTTGTATCATTTCTTCAGTTTTTCCTTGAAATGTAACTTAGACCGTTGCAGGGGTCCATCAACAGTTTGGGAAGAGTTCCCTAGCCCTAGGGAACAGATGATTGGCAACGCAGTAACCCCATGAAAGTCCCCATTTCCTCAGCTTAGTTTAGCTTAAATAATTGACCCCAAAGGCCCTGGCTCTATGTTTTGTTGTGTTACAAGGAAAGACTCCATGACCTTGGGTTTTTCAAGAGACACCATCTTCTAGGAGTTGACTGATCCAAAATAAAGAAATACGTGGCCACCAGGGAGTCTGTTCCAGCCATTGGTTCACACCTGAGTTTGGTAGCAACTCTTGCTCTGATGCACAAAACAAGTATTGAGTTGGGAATATTGGTTCAGACAAGAGACTGCTAGTCAGATTGTCATGAGGGAAGCCCACTGAATATTGTGACCAAAAGGTAGCTTTGGAACATTGATTGTGGCTTCCAGAAGTTAGACAGTTCTGCATAAGCTCTGTGGATAAAGGACCTATTGGTCAAATGAATGCAGTTCAGAAATATGCAGATGAAGTTGGCCCATGGTGGAGCATGCCCACAATCCAGTGACCTGCACATGGGAGGCTAAGACAGGAGGGCTGCAAATTCAAGGCTAGCCAGGACAACTCACCAAGGCCCTTTCTCAAAATTAAAAAAAAATAAGTAAAAGGTCTGAAAATGTAGCATCATGTGAGAAGCCCTGGGTTTGATTCCCAGGAAAACACACACACACACACACACACACACACACACACCCAGAAGAGCTAGGGAGAGAAAGACAAGCCCTTGGAGAGTCACCATGCCATCCTCATATTAAAGGCACTAAAAAGTTCTGTGTAGCAGTTTGCCTTGGTTTCTGTCTTATCCTTTCTCCTTTTTCCTGGTTAAACAAATCCTAATTCTGTTTACATTCTTGGGGCAGCTATGTCCTTTAGGGAAAGCAGGCCCTGGATGGAACAAGGGAGATTTAAAAAGGGCAGATAAACACAATCCTGGCCAATAAGAGAAGAAATCTGCTGGGGGATTATGAGAAAGCTGTCTTTGTTCTTTGAAAACTGACTCACAAAAATTCTGCATCCAGTGATGGCTGAGTAGCTCCCATTGGGCCAAAACCTCCCACATGACAAAATTATAAAACGCAATTATGAAAACACTTGAGAAAGATGCAAACAGCATGGATACTGGGGAGAACACCAGGAGGAAGGGAATAGCACAGGATGTTTGTATTTATTTTTATTTTCTTGGAGTTTTTTACCTAAGGAAAGCCACCAGTAAAGGTTATGTGAATGTTTATAAGCCCACAGTAGTCCTGGCATGAAAAACCAGAGGACAGAATTCTAGTGACCACAAAGCTGGACAGTGAGACAGGAAACCCTGCAAAGATGAAGTCACAAACAGGTAACTCCAGATTCTGTGTCTAGACCCTGTACATCACTGAACCCCACCTGTGTGGTAAGACTCCAAGCAGCACAGCCAAGTCTAGAAGATCTAAATTAAGATTTCAGCTCCTATCCAACAGAGGGGAGACAGCATTTCCAGTTTGAGAATTCAGCCAAGTTAACTGTCTGATAAACAAACACAAAAAGCAGTATATTCATTGGGAAAATGAAAGGAATCCAGAGTCCCTGAACTAAATAGTCACAATGTTCAGGATACCATCCAGAGGTGGTTGACATGAAAAGAAACAGGAAAATGGGACTCACAGAAAAGAGAAGCAGAAGTCAACGGAAACCAAGTTCAAGATGGTCCAGATGTAAGAATTAAATACAAAGACTTTAAAGCAACCATTATAACCACGTTCAAGAACATAAATGAAAATATGTTCATAAAGAATGAAATGATAGGAAATCCAAGGGGAGAATCAGCAACTATAAAAAGACCACAATGGAAATTCTGGAACTAAGAATGTGACAACTGAAAGAAAGAGACCAACAAGAAAAAATAGCCCATTTTTTCTTTGCCTTTACCACTATCAGGATGTGGTGCTTGTTTCGCCACAGTTACCTTCTGGTCATGAGGACAGCTGGCCTAAGGAGGCCCAGGCACTATGCCATACATGGCACAGCAAGACAATGAACAGGACTTGAGTCCTTAATGATGTCATCAAGCCACTAGATTAACTGCCTGAGAGACTTCTCTGCTACCAGATTTCTTGTATTGAGAGAAAAAGAAAATGTCTTTATTTAAGCTATTTCTGTTTGGGTTCTATGTTACTTATATGAGAAAGAAAGCATCATAACCCTTGCCCCAAAGTTCACTAAATGTATGTCACCACATCTTCTCCAAGGAATATCTATTGACACACCCAGAATGCTTAGTTCTGGTGTAGACCCTCGTTTCTATCTTCTAAATCTGCATCATTCAAGTTTATCACCTGTAGAACAGCAAAGGCTACAGTCTATTTTGACCAAATTGGTGACTTGAAGTCTGCTGGGAATGCATTACCAGAAAGTTCAGGTTTGCAAATTGCCGTTACTCAAAGTGTGATGTGGGCAGCGTCAGCGTCTCAGCCCACCCCAGCCTACTGAATCAGGGTCTGCACTTCAACAAGATCCCAGGTGAGTCACGTGCACACAGGAGCTTGAGAAGACTCCTGAGAACTACAAGCGACAATACAGGTGTTAGCTGTATGTCACTAATTAACAAAAAACTTCTTAATCTGTTCTCAGAGACCTTCACAGAATCATTTCATTTGGTTTTCACAGCAATACTGAGAGATTTTTAAAAATCCATTTATAGACGAGGAAATGAGATTCAGAGAAGTAAAATGACATTTACATGATTATGGAAAGACAGTGCTCTCCTTTGTTCTGATACTGTGTCGTGGTTTTCAGTGATTCAGGCCTTCGGTGTCCAAACTGGGAGGTAAGTTCTTAGCACCCCACTGACCGTCTTTTTGTATTCTCTGTTAGGATTGTGCCCTTTTGTCCCTGAGGAGCACATGAGCAGCCCCTTCTGTCTGCTTACCAAGGGCCTCAGCCCCTGTGATGGGCCAAGTTCACGGCTATACCTAATGATATACCTAATGATACAGCTAGTGACACAGTAAGTAGCCATCTTTTAAATGTTTGCGCTCAAAGTATATTTGGTATTGAATGCCTTTCCACTCAATAGATGAAAAATGTTGAAACAAAATTAAAAGTGAGAATTGCAAGACAAGATTATCTGTGACTTACCAGCTATAAAAATTGGCCTCAGCTATATTAGGAAGGGTGAACCTGGACTAGTATGATCTTTTCCATCCATCCAGGGAGTCCAGCCATTCTTCAACTCTGGCCTCCTCCACCCGGCCTCCTTGACTCCACTGGGCCTCTCGACTCCACCCTCCTTTCCCTTCCCCCTGCTCCTACTGGACACTCTGGTCCTTGGACAGAGCTGATTTTCTTTTAAGCACTTGTCCCTTCCACAGGGCCCCCCACATACGTGCATCGGTGTCTGGGTTTTTAGGTATCTTTGTTCTGCGTTCCACAATGCCCAACCCCTGTTCCAAATCACTCACCAGGCCCTTTGGTTCTGCTTCCCACCTTTCCTCAGCTCTCCCTTCAGGGCCTCTGACCAGGGCCTCCTTGACTCCCTCAGGGACCACTGCACCATTGCAGCTATCAGTGCTGAATCTTTTACTTGCAGCCTTAAGTAAAAGAAAACTCAACATGGAGTGGCTTGTGTAGTGGGGAAAGTCTACACTTTCTATTTAGGAAGCATCCTGTCTAGAAAGCCCTTGAGAAGACTTTCCCTCAGAGTTTGCCAGTTGGGAGGGGCTCACATGTCATGCCTTAGCTGCAGCGGAGGCTGGGACAGCCACCATAGCGGGACACAGACTCTTCCAGTAGAAGGGAGAGAGGTAAAGGGGCAGCTTCTACTGCGGATCCAACTCTATCTGCCTCATACATCCCTGCCTTGGCACCGCCCCCCCCATGCCAGCCCTTTCATACATTCCTGACACTGCCACTATTCATTCATTTAATGAATCACTCACTCATTACATTGGGTTCAGCTAGGCTATATTGCAGGAACCATTAATCTTCTGCAACCAAATAGTTTGACAATGATGTGTTTTTATGACCAGGGCATGAACTGAACTTTCTGTGCCATGGCAGCAGCAGAAAGAGAGCGTAGAGATCTATAGTAACTCTTTAATGCCCCCACCTGAAATTGACATGTGTCAGTTCTGCTCACATCATACCGGCTAAAGCAAGTTACACGGCCATACTGAACTTCAAAAAGGACATAGGCACAGAATTATCTTTTGCGTAGGGCGGGCAGCTTCACCAAGCACTGGTTGAGCATCTACTGCAAGCAAGGCTGATGCTGGAGAAGTGCTAAAAGTCTTTCCAGTCTAGAAGGAGGAGTCTGCCATCTGCTTTGTACCCTTGTGCTAACATGAAGCCTTCCGATGGACCACCTCCTACATTTTTGTTGCAATAAAACAACAAGGATCTGAATAGATGACAAAACCTGAAAGATGTCTCATCCTTTCTCACAAACCTAATGCTTAGAATAATGCTTTGCACTAGTGGAAACTTAATGTTTGCTTGTTTGTTTGAGTGGTGCATGAGATAGGGTGAACTCATACCAGGAACAAGAAGCTAACTCTGATTTAAACAAATATGGTTTGTATTTCCACAGAGTGAGAAATCCAGCAGCCACTACAGCTGGGCTTGTTGTCTGTTCAGCAAATTCACCCAGGACCCAGGCTCTTTCTAGCCTTAGGAGATCCTCAGCTTTTGGGTTTTTCTCCTTGTGATTGTGCCTCGTGGTCATAAGACTGCTGCCACAGCTCCAAATAGCATATTCACACTTAAGGTAAGAACAGCAGAAGAGGCTACAAGGGCTTTCCTCCTGTGATTGTCCATTTTAGCAAGTAACAAAAATCTTCCCCGAAGCACCCACTAGCTTACATTTCATAGCCAAAACATGGTTCACATGGCAGAAAAAGGCTGGGGGAGAAGACATCTGGGTTTCAATCTCTGTGTTATGCAATGGCAAAGAAGGGCCTGGGAATGGTTTTGGAACCAACTGATGTGTTCATCCCAAATGAAGAATATGTGCTCAGTAACTATCTGTGGAGGGTCTGATTCTTGTGATCTCATTCTTTATTTTCAGTACCATATAAAGAGCTCTCTCATCACTGCAATGACTAACTAGTTTTGAGCACATCTTGAATTTGTGCTGGGCCCCGGGCCAAGCAAGTTACATGAATTTTTCTCATTCTATCTTTGCAACTTTATGACAGACTTATTATTGATCTCTGATTTACATATGAAGAAATTAAATCCCAGAGTAGTTAAGCAACCTGTCTAACTTGCTCATTTACTAGCTGGTAAGTGATGAAACAGGGCTTTGAACACCAGTGGTCTCAGTCCCGGAACCTGATTTCCTATCCCAGACCTTCAGATCTAGAAGGGAACTGAGGACTCGTCAGATCTTGCCCTTTATTTCCAGGGTGCTTAAACAGAGGGCCATGGAAAGAAGGTGACTTTGCTCAAGATGTGCTCAAAACTGGTTAGTCATTGCAACCTGCTACAGGTCACACAGCAAGCTGAAGTCAGAGCCAGACCCAGAACTCAAGAGCCCTCACTCCTAGGTGTTCCTTCCGTCCACACTGGTCTGCCTCTATCTGGACACCTCACACTAATCTACTGATCTTTGAAAAAAACAAAATGTCTAGTGTGGCATACTGTAGACAATTTTTAAAAATTGTATTTGAGGGCTGGAGATATAGTTCAGTTGGTAGAATGCCTGCCTCACATGTACAGGCCATGGTTCAATCCCCAGCACCACACACACACACACACACACACACACACACACACACACACACACAAACACACAAAAATATATTTGATTTAAGGCTTGGCAAAGTAGTTGTCTTCTTTTTTGGAGTCAAAAATTGGTGCCAGGGTACAGTGACACGTGCTTATACTCTCAGAGGTTCTGGAGGCTGAAGCAGGAGGATCACAAGTTCAAAGCCAGCCTCAGCAACAGTGAGGTACTAAGCAACTCAGTGAGACCTTATCTCTAAATAAAATAGAAAATAGGGCTGGGGATGTGGCTCAGTGGTTAAGTGCCCCTGAGTTCAGTCCCTGGTACCAAAAAAAAAAAAAAATTGGTGATAACTTGGTTCAAACTCTGTTATCCATCTCAGTGGAAACTCCAGTCTATATGACTTTTTTTCTGTTCTCAAGGAGTAAGAGGAAGAGTGTAAGGACCAGAGCCTCAGCTGGAACATACTGAGATGACTTTGAGGCCCAGGCTCACGACCCAGAAACACTGTTCAGTCACATCCTGTTTGACACAAGCCTTGGGGGAGTCCCTTGAGAGAGCAGAAAAGTGTGGCTTCAAGTCCTGCTTCTGCCACTTGTTAGCTCTGAGATCCTGGGTCCTAGGCCCATTGTGGAAATTGAGGAGAACAAACATACAGAAGCACCTGGCACTAACTGGGACGGGGTCAGCGTTTGTCCCCTTCCACGGCTGTCTGCCTTGGGACTTCTAGGATGGATATGCAGCCAGCACTCAATTCCTCAAGCAGGGCACCTCATCCTGTGTCAGAGGAGGTCGGGGGACGGGGCTGTAGCTCAGTGGTAGAGGGCTGGCCTGGCATGTGGGAAGCTCCAGATACTTCCCAGCACCTCAAAATAAATAAATTAATTAAAGTTGCAGAAAGATTGAATTCTTCCAGGCTGACTCCAACTGTCTGGAAAAGCCACTTGGTGTGGAATGTAAGATAGAGAGTAAAGACACAAGTAGGGGCTCTGGAGCCCAGTGGGGTTTGGATTTAGGCTCTGTCACTTCCTATAGTGTGTGTGGGTATGTGACCTCTTGTGCCCCAATACAAGGGAGGTAACAGACACGGTGCCCTCCTCTGGCGTTGGCACAGGATTCAACAAGGTGCCACATGTGGAGCACCGAGAACTATATTGCCACATGGTGAGCACATCCCTTGGGTACCCTGGGGCTGGATTAGATCTGTCAACCTCTTCAGCAGCACATTTCAGTGTGAGCTGTGCTACACATTTTCTCTGTCTCTTTTAGGGGTGAGGATATTTGGGCAAATGACTGCATGTGGCAGCAGGGTGAGACAGCATACCTTGTGTCGAAGACACGATTGCAGGGCAGGAGGCCTGGGCTGAAGGCCAGCCTCTACCCGCCAGCACCCCATCTAGGCTTCAGTTCTCTGCTTGCAAAATGCAGGGGTTGGAAGAGGTGATGGGTTGGGTCGCCCCTGGCTTTAGATTTAGGAGGTGACGGGGCAGGGGAGGGTGCCATCCAAACATCTGCTTAGAAACCTTAGGTAACTGAGACAGGAGGAAGCAACCATTTAGCAAAGGTAAATCATGTAATTTGGGTTCAAGAATGAAGAATACTCCCAAAATCATCTCCGAAGCCAAGAACAGCTAATTAGTCTCTTCTCCTTGGGCAAAGAGCTGGAGCCTGTCCTCCTCATCCTGGCACCCCCCCGCACACACACACACAACCCTCCTCCAGCCTCTTGGATGGAAAGTGACTTGCCTTCCACTTCTTTCCTACGTACTAGTGTAAACTTGTCTCTCAGAGCCTTCTCCACACTCAGAAAGAAATGCATTCAACAAATGTGCACCTCCTGTGTATCAGGCACTCCTCTAGGTGCTGAAAAGAGCAGTGGATATAGTCCTTGCCCTTGTGGGGCTCATGTGCTAGGGGGAGCGGACAGAGGTAAGCAAAAAAGAAGTCAAATACACAGTGAACCCTAGGTATGGTGGCACATGCCGTAAACCCAGTGGCTCAGGAAGCTGAGGCAGGAGGATTGCAAGCTCAAAGCCAGCCTCAGCAATTTAGTGAGGCCCTAAGCAACATCTCAAAATAAAAAGGGCTGGGAATGTTGCTCAGTGGTTAAAAAAAAAAACAAAAAACCAAACAAACAAACAAAAAAACCCCACCGTGGAGCTAGTGGAGAGCAGGATCTAACTAGAAAGAGGTTTAACACTGGCTTCTTTGGACTGCTCCGGCTTGACTGATGATGGAGTAGGGAGACAGGGAAAGCTGAGTACTAGAGGTCAAAGAAGCAGGTAGCCAGGGCCACACCCGCTGGGGAGGTAAGTGGATAGAGAACCACTGAGGACCCAGGCAGGACCAACCACTAGAGGTGGCAGCTCAAAGTCACAGGGACACCAAGAGCAGCACCCCAGGGGCTGCGATATAGTTCAGTTGGTAGAGTGCGCAAGGCCTTGGGTTCAATCCCCAGCACACCCTGTTCCACCCCGCCCCCCCCCCAAAAAAAAAAAACAAGGCAGAGACCTGCAGGCGGGGAGCCTGGCCTGCCTTGTGGGGCTGCGCTCCTGTGCAGCTCGTTTTCCATCTGGGGAAACCTCTTTCATTTTTATAATAACAGGCAGGAGAGAGCCGCCTGCGTCCTGAGACGATGCCTGGGCACCAACACGCTGAGAAACGTCGGGAAGGAGCCTGTGGGCACTGGGATCGAAGCCAAAGGCTCAGAGCGCAAATGGTGCCTGTGGCACGCACGGCACTGAGCTGCAGGTGACGGCTCGTTTTCTACGCGTGAGAACGTGAGAACCTTCCTGTCCTCTCTGGAATAATGGCAACTCCACGGCCACCAGAGCAGTGGTGATCTGTCAGCTGCCCTGCATCGAGGGCCGCGCGGGGACAGTCGAGACGGGCTCCGCTCCTCCTGCACCCTCACCCGCGCTCCACCCCGGGGGGGGGGGGGGGGGGGTGTCTGCGCCTGCCCCTGCCGGTGGGAGGAGCCGAGGAGCTCAGAACACCCGCAGTACTGCGCGGACCCCAAGGTTGCCACCCGTTCCATCTCTCTGATCTTTGTTGGCAGACAAACAAACCAATTTCAAAGCCTGTGACTGGGGAATGACAAACAAGGCTGAGGAGCCGTCCTGCCTGGGCTCATTGCTGCCCAGCTGCCACTGGGAGGCGGTGTGGCCCCAGGGCAGGGGCTGTGCCGCTCTGGAGGCCCTGGGATTCCTCCTTGGCCTCAAGGTGGAGGGCAGGTCAGGTTGTTCCGGAGCCTCGGCTTGCCCACCTGTAAAGTGGACATGGTCATTCTTGCCAGGCTCACACAAGGCTGTTTGAGGACCAATTAAGGAAATGGTGACACATCAGGAAGGTGGGTGCTGCTCACCATGCTGAGTGACCTCCTACTGTGTGCTGGGCACACGGCTGGGGATTGCCAACTGTCCCCTCCCTGCAGAGTCCAGAAGACGGGACCTGAGCCACACTATGTAGGAGAAAGGTCAGTCAGAGGAACACGGTTGTACAAGGAAGAATCATTTTTCTGGTGAAGTCTATGGACAGATTTGGGGAGAAGGTAATGAATGACACCAAGTGTGCCCAGTGGTTCCCCTTCCAGAGCATCATGTGACTGACACACCTGCTCATGCAAATGACCTGAGTGCAAGGCTGTTCACCCAGAAGGGTGTGTAATTGTGCAGGTCAGAAGTCCCAAAATATCTGCTTGAATAAACAGGCTACATGAAGAATAAGGAAAAGATCTCTGTGAGCCAATGTGGAAAGATTACCAAGAGATACTAAGTAAGGAAAAAAAAAACTGGCCAAAACAGTACAAAAAAAGCAAGGAAGACTATCTATAGAATATACCTATTTATATGTGAGAGAATGTTCTAAAACTGGTTATCACAGACTAGCACCTTTAGTTGTCTCCAAGGAAGGAAAACTGGGAGATAGGGGTAGGAATATCATTGCAAATCCTTTGTGTCCTTTGATTTTGGGGCCATTTAAATGTAATATCTATGAAAGAGAGAGAGAATAAAGACAAAGGAGGAAGAGGGAGAGAGTGGGACTCCAGAATCAGACGTAAGAATTCCAGCTGTTCACCCAGAAGGGTGTGTGATTGTGCAGGTCCACCACTTCCCAGCTATGTGACCTTGCCCGAGTTACTCAACCTCTCTGAGACTCAGCCTGGGCCTGAAAGAGGCATGATAATATCATGATGCCTCCAATCTACCTGGTCTGTCCGGAGTTAGAGACTAACGAGTTTCAAGCACTAAGTTGAACGTGATTATTGTAGCAGTCATGGCTTCCCACTCTCCAGATCAGCTTCCAGACTCCCTGGAGGACATGCTGCTTAGTCACAGGGAATGTCACCGGCACCCAGCCCTTGGGAATCCCATGCTGCAGGTTACCAGGTCACAGCTGAGTTGGGAAGGGGCACTTGTCTGAGTCACGTGCCACCCCCCAGCATGCTGTCTCCTAGAGCAAACACCCCGGACTAGCTACTGAGCTCTCTGGTAGGGGGTCCAGTTCTGCTGAACCCCACAGCCCTTTGTCCTGGGCTGCACCTCCCCAGGCAGATGAAAACAGCAGTTGTCAAGTATGGCTGTCAAGTTCAGGTAGGAGAGGGCTTCTGAACTGCTGGCACCATGGCGAAGCCTGGGCCCACCCTGGACCCCATTCTGCCCACGGAGCTCTCCAAGAGGGAGCCCCAGAGGCACCCAGGGCTCTAAGCCCACATCCTTTACCCAGTACATCTTCCCAAGCACATCCCAACCTTTCCACCCTCACTCTCCTGAGTCTGGCTGCCTGGTGTCTTGTCCAAGGATCCTCACTTCCCAAGCCCTTTCTCATACTTGCTTCAGTGATGCCTGACTTGACAGAAGCAGCTCAAATATCCCCTCCCCAAGGAACCCTCCATCTGAGGCTCTGCTGGGCCTCCTCCAAGAGCCCTAGACCCTCCAGCTTCACCACAGCTTCCTAGAACTAGACCAGTCTTGGATGACAAGGGAGCCAGCGCATGAACAGAGTGGTTCAGTAGCATTGGCCTGGTCCACTCCCAGCCCCAGAAAAGTAAGTGCTGTTGTCCTTTTCATGGTGGGGAGAAGCTGAGACTCAGGGAGGGCTGAGAATTCAGCCAAGGTGGCACAGCACATAGGTGGGGGGCCAGGGCGTGTCCTACATTTGGTTGTTTCTGCGCATGTGCTGCCCCGGCCCCTTTGAGACTCATCATCTGAGAGAAAGGGGTGGGGGTGCAGGGCAAATGGAACAGGGTGGCCCTGCAGAGAGCAGGTGGATGAGGCTCCAACCCTGGGCTCCAGGAATTAAAGAAATTTGCTGAAAATAAGCAGGCACAGGCCATAGAAGAAAGCAAATTGTCTTCCATCTAAACGGCTCAAGAGGTTCCTGGTCCAGACCTGCCCACCCACACCTGGGGCGCAGGTGCACTTTGTTCTCCACACCCTCAGTCACATGCCGCCCAATGGTTAAAGATTGGAGGCCACTCTGTGTCCATTCATAAGGAATGGTGCAATCAGTCAGGAGAATGTCATATGATGGCACCCTCTGCAGCCAAGATGGGAGGAGGAAGTCCTCACGGCTCTGATCATTGCCAACATGCATTTGAAGTAAAAGAAAATGCCAGGTGCGTAATCGGGGAAATGAAAACCAAATCTGCACTTAATGACGACTGACCTGGATCCGTCTGGCAGGTTTAAAAGGTGATTAAGGGGAACTCTTACCGCTGGCGGATGTGTGGAAAGTCACCACCACTTTAGAAAACTGATCCGCAGCATCTACTGAAGTCACCTGTGCATTCATTCCCTAGGACCCTGCCCAGGACCCGGAGAAGTTCTGACTTAACCCTCACAAACACCAAGTGAGACAACTAGGCTCATGCACACCACTGCTCCGCCTAGAAATAGAAGCTCCAAAGCAATTCAAATGTGCTCCAACAAGATGATGGAAATGAACCCCAGTGTCTCCATACCATGGAATTCTGTGCAACAGTGAAGATGGGCTGGGCTGGGGCTCAGTGGTGGAGCGCTCGCCTGGCACGTGTGAGGCGCTGGGTTCCATCCTCAGCACCACGTACAAGTAAATAAATAAAACAAAGGCATTGCGTCCATCCACAACTAAAAAAGAAAGAAAGAAAGAAAATGATCAGTCTGTAGCTTCCTCTTAGCACCCTGAGTCTGGGGATTACAGTCATGATTCGGATAAAAATCAGAGAGGACTATTCAAAACCCCAAAAGGTTGAGGAAGTATGCAGTATGTATTTGCTGCATTTTATTATATTTATTATATACAGTGCTTATGTTTATTATATCTACTGAATACACTACTTTTTATGATTATTTGATTATAGTAAATACATATTTATTATAATATAAATAAGTGACAAGATTACAAAGGAAAAAGGCATAATAGGCATAAAACTGGGGAGGTGTTCAGGGAAGAGCAGTGGGGCTGGGGAAGGGCACAGAGAGCATTTTAAAGGCCAGCCTGGGCCACATAGGCTGTACAAGAAAAGGAAGGAAGGAGTAAAAGGAAGGAAGAAGAAAGAGAGGAAGAAAGAGAAAGGAAAAAGAAGAAAGAAGAAAAGAGAAAGAGAAAAGAGAAACAAGGAAAGTCGGCCCTCTTTGTCTAAAACAGATTGCAGATACCAGGTGGGTTTATTGTATCATGGGTGTCTTTTAAATTTATATATATCTTATGGGCTGGGGTTGTGGCTCAGAGGTAGAGCACTTGCCTAGCATGTGTGAGGCCCTGGATTCGATCCTCAGCACCACATAAAAATAAATACACAAAATAAAGGTATTGTGTCCATCTCAAAAAATATATATATATTTTAAAAAATCAAAAAATAAATTTCTATATATCCTATAACTGTTATATCTGCTTAATACTTAATGAGACCAATGTTTAAAAATGAGGTTCAAAACTGTGTGTGCAATATGCTATAATACGTATACAAAACGGAGATGTGCACATGCGTGTGCATACACTCACGCACACACATTCTTTTACTAAAGGATCTCTGGAAGGTTGCATCTGTGGCTGGTAAAATCCTCTGGCTGAGGACCGTGAGAGGAGTTTTGGAATTCTGATCAAATCAAAAGTCATAAGGAGAGAAGATTGAGAGGGAGACAACTGGTAGGGCAAGATGGAGGGTGGAGGGGAGGCACCCAGTCCAGGTCCCAGGCTGGGGGCAGGAAAAGGGGAAGTGGCCTTGTGGCTCTGGCTGCCGTTCCTGGGTATGTCCAGAGCCCTGTATCCAGCTCAGGAAAGTCTGTGGCCTCACCCGCCTCTGAGGACCCACCCCCTGTCCCCAGTCCTAGATGATACTCTTGAGCCTGAGGACAAGGCCAGCTTCAGATCGTTGCTCAAGTCAACCCTGGATCCTCAGTCCTATGTGTCCAGAGCTTGGCTCCCTCATGAGGCTGCCCAGTCTCTTCCCCTGACCTGCCTTCTTATCTCCGATGACCTTCACCCCACCAGAGATCTGAGTGAGTCCTTTGAAGTCACTTCAGAGTCTTCTGCGCCTTTTCCTGCCTGATTCTGAACATGGTCAGCCAAGGGCACATGGGCCCTTCTCCTCTCCTTTTAATCTTCCCTCAAGGTCTGAGTATCCTTGTCAATGGCCTCATGCAAACCTGCTCCTGTTGCCTTTGTTCATCCAGGGCAGCCAACCCTTTAAAGGGAAATGGACCCACTCTGACCGGGGTCAAGCCAGTGGGTCATGGCCTCGAGAGGTAAAAGCATGGAGTGCTAATGGTGGAACTGGGGACATCTGCCTGTGGGCAAGGAAGGATTTGGACACAATGTGCTGGGGGTAGACTGAAGTGCTGGAGGCTGGTGTCCTTTGGAGCCCCATGGGCAGGGGTGAGGAGGAGAGCCAGGGAAGGGCTGTATACTCTGAGCCAGGGACCGTCCAGCATGACTCACTTTGCAAAGAGCCAGTGCAGAGATGCCATGGTGCAAGGTGGGTGCCAAGGGTAGAGGGCAGCACAGTCGAGTGGGCACATGCGTCTGCAGACTGCACCCGCTCAGCTTTCCTCCCCACCAGTCCCTTCAGTTGGGGGTTCCCCAGTTGAAAACACCCTGGAGAAGGGTAGCACTGTAAAGGAAGAAGAATGGCTGCCTGCTGGAGCTCAGTGGAAACCATTCAACAACCAGATCCAGAGCAAATGCCCTGGGTGAGGAGCCATGTATGACATGGATGGGGAACACCTGGACTTGTGCCTCTGCTGCGGACCTATGTCACTGGGGAGTGTAAAACGAACAACCAATGGAAATCTGGCAGAATGGACTAAAGCTAAACATGAATCTGCCCCACTGCTGAGCGTTGCCACTCCTGGGGAAACGAGTGCTCATATCCACCAAAGACACATACAAGAACGTTCCTAGCAGTGGCCTAACAGCCCCCAAATGGAAACCCCAGTGTCCGTCAGCAGGAGAACACACAGACAGACTGCAGGGTGTCTGAACAATGAAATGCTGCTCAGAAATAGCAAAAAACAAACTATAGCTACAGGCCAAATAGGAGAGAGCTCAGAAACATGATGCTGAGTGGAAGAAGCTAGACACAAGCAGCGCTTTCTATGTGATGCCATTTACACCAAGTTCAAGAATAGGCGGTCACCTTTGAAGCAGGGGTACTGACTGGGAAGGGCCATGAGGAAACTTTTGGGGCCCTGGAAATATTCTGCATTTTGACCTGCACATGTACAAATTCATGGGACTCAAGGTAAAGTTACATCTAAAAAAAAAAAAAAGATTCAAAGTTTAGAGCCCAGTTGCTCCTGCTCCCAACCCACCCACTCAAGCCCCAAGTCTTGCCCTCGGAAGAGCATCGTGTCCACCTGAGAATGACCTTCCATTCTTGATGCTGGTGGCTGTACTAAAGGGCAGAGTGAGAGTTTCTTGAATCAGAGGATGATGTGGTCTTGTGATGCCTCCTTGTTCATGGACTTTTGGAAATGGGGCGCAATTTGGTCTAAGACTTATTCCCATGGAAATGTACAAAGTTGTTGGGATAGAGATGTGTTGCAACCGTCTGATTTCCAATGCTATGGAGACTTCCGGTATTTTAACAAAATGAAGGAAAACAACGACAGCAGTGTCTGGGGTGTATAGTTTTAGTAGAAGGCCAGTAGGCTCGCATCCTAGTCATACGGAGAACGGGGCCGCTGATTTCTCAACCACCAAGTACAAGAAACTAAAACACATGCTCGCCGAGAGAAAACAAGAGACTCTCAGGAATCATGTTAAAATGGTTATTGCTGAGGATAGTTCTTACTTTCTCCTTAGTACTTTCTTTTTTTCTGTCCACTCCAATTACCAGCTGAGGCCCTTGAAGGGGAAGGGCAAGCAGGACACCCCAAGTGCCAAGATGGAGCCAGCTCCCTGCTGCTCTGGCCCAGCACACACACACCTCCCTGGCCCCTGCAGTCATTTAGAAACTTCTACCCCTTGTTTTAAAGAAACTATTCCCTGCTCTTGACTCCGGTAAAGGCCAGACTGGCTGCAGTTGGCAGGACCAGAGATGCGCATGATTGATGCTTGTCCACAGGCATTGATGGAGGCCTGCAGCCCCGGGGCTCATGAAGGCCTCACTGTCCATGTCCCCCTCAGCACCCTCTTGCATAGCCCGGCAGTCAAGGCTGAGCCAAGCCAGGTCAGGCAAGCCCTTCTGAGAGGCAAACTCACACTCAAGTGGTAAGGCCAACACAGTGACGGAAGTGGCCAAGCCAACCATGTTTGTTGTTGTTTTTATTTTTTTCTTTTAATATTTTTTTTAGTTGTCAATAGAACTTTTTATTTTTTTTTATTTTTTATTTTTTTATATGTGGTGCTGAGAATCAAACCCAGGGCCTCACACACGCTAGGCAAGCACTCTACCACTGAGCCACAATCCCAGCCCCCCACTCTCACCACAATTTTTTGGCAAATGCTTTTAGTGATATTTTAATTTTTTGGATTTTTTTCCGTACGAGGGATTGAACCCAGGGGAGTTTTACCACTGAGCTACATTTCCCAGTCCTTTTTATTTTTTTGAGACAGGGTGCTTAGGGTCTCGCTAAGTTGCTGAGGCTGGCCTTGAACTTGCAGTCCTCCTGCCCCAGCAGCCCAAGTAGCTGGGGTTATGGGTGTAGGTGTGCACTATCACACCCGGCTTCATGGTATTTTAAACTTCTTAGGAAAACGGGATTCTCTGTTCCAAGTCAGACCTCCCCTGCTGCATGCTCCAAGGTTTAAACACCGTGTTAGACTTGAGTCCATGAAGTCCAATCACACCATGAACAGAACTTACTAAGGACATGTTTGTTACCCTGGAGGGCTCAGAGGAGTGGGTCTGTGGAGTAGGTGGTGTTGGGTTCTGGGCTCTGCTAGGGCACTGCCTTTTCTTGCCTTGTGATGCTGAGCACACCTGGCCAGTCTTCCCCCCATCCCCACCTGTGGGATGAACCTTAGGGCTTGCCAATTCTCCACAGCAACCCCTGGGGACCAGGGCCCTCTGAGGGTGCTGTCTCTATCCTCTCCCTGCCATCTATGCACACATGGGACTTTCCTCAAGTCTTTTGTCACCTCCTCTTTCCTTGGCCGTTCTGCTAACTGCCCACCTCCTCGCCATTCCATTTCTTTTCTTGAACTCCAGGTCCAACTCCCACTTGCATACTAGAGGTTTTTCTCAGAAGCTCCATAGGCAACAGAATGCACCCTCCAATTCCCCAGGCTCCCTGATCCCCGCAGTTAACCAGCAACCCTGTCTCAAACACCTGTTTCTTTTCCTTTCTGATCATCTCTTCCCTGTTCAAGTCCTTAGCGGATGCTGCCACTTCCTGTGTACTGATGCCTTGCCCTGGGGGTCCTCCACTACACCAGTCTCAGAGAGGCTTAGAGATGTTGACTGTCATGCTTGAGGTCACACAGCCAGTGAGTGACAGGGTTTTTAAGTCTGATGCACTGCCTCACCACCTTATTGGCTTCCAGTCCAAAGGGGTTTTAGTCAGTCACTAGTCAGTATATGCACAATTCCTTCCTTAGCCAGGACAAGTTGCTTCATCTATCTTTAGGTGTGCCTATTAAATCCCACCCACTTGGCCATTTTTCCTTATTTCTAAAGTATTTTATAGGCTTCATAATTTCATTACACTATTTCATAATTCAAAATTCAATTCATAAATAAGGACTTTTTGACAATTTTTCAAGGCTTGAATTGCTTATTTCTTCTGAAAGTTTTTATTATTCTTCAACCAAAAAAGTCTCCCAAACTTCTCCAGGCTTCTGGGACTCTGGTACTGGCCTCGTTCAGAGATTTCTGTGACGTCTTATCATCAGGTTGTGAGAACCTTGAGACCCAGGGTCTTTGCATCACAAGGATCATCAGCACAAAGGAGGAACCTCTTCAGTGTTAAGCTGAACTGACTTTCACACATTAGTAACCTCAATATCAAGAATGTCACAAGCCTGGGTAGAAGATAGTCAGGAGACCCACACTAGATAGGCACAGGAGCTGGGCAGGCCCAGAGAGGCGGTGGGATGGAAAAAGCTATTTGAGGCCCAGCAACCAAGCAGATTGTTCCTGGGAATCCTCCTGCTGCTTCCCTTCTTCTCAATGCCCTTTCCAGAAAGGTGAGGCCACAACCACCAAGAATGGGGAACATGGTATACAAGAGGCCACTGCAGCCTTGAAATGCTGTGGAGCCCACAGGGCGCTCTGGCCAGATCCTCCTCCCAGGACTCTGCCACCATTCCCTTAGCTCGTGGACCTTGGTCAAGCCTTTCATTCCTGCTGGCCTTGTTCCTTGTTTCTGTGAATTGGGGGCCAGGCAGGTTCAAGGATCCCTTCCAAATCTAAGAAGAGCTGGGCTCTGCATGGTCAGCTGCCCATCTACAGAACAGATCAGCAATAATGGCAAAAGGAGAGAGCATCTTAAACTCTTGAGGTGCTGTGGGTGTCCGGATGGCCACTCCTCCCACTGAAGAGGAGCAGAGCTCCTACAGGAACATGGCCACAGAGAATCTGAGTATAGGAAGGTGGGCTGGCCCTTCCGTGGCTCCCAGGTGGCACTATCTGGGAGGGAAACAAGGTCAGCACCCATCTTCATGCCTACCCAAAGGTTCAAGAGACAGAGCTGTCTCCAGCCAGGGGCCTGCAACAGCCAGACAACCCCATTCTTAAGGGCTCTGGCCTTCTGAGGAGCAACTGAGTAGGTCTTAGGAAGAGGGGCCCCCACTGACCACATCAAACACAGCAATCGCTGCCCATTAGAACATTTATTTCTCAGAGAGAAAATAAGTTTCCGACAGTCATATTATAGTAGGTAAAATTAACTTTTGTATTCTTTACAGGCATAGATTTTCTCTGTTTATTACCTCTCTTATACCATCTGTTATAAACAATTCTAGAAAGCAAATAAAGTCACTTTCTACAATAAATAGAGCATCATGTGCTTCACAGCAGACGCGACAGAGACACATAGGCCCCATGCCACAGCAGGATCTGAGCCGTTTCGCGTTCTAAAAGAGCATTTTTAAAAATGAGACTCAGAGAGAAACTGAAGGACTCAGAGGTTGAAAAAGAGACTAAGAAAAGAAAGTGCTAGGGGAAGAGAGAGACAGACATGGAGTGGGGGAGTGGGGAGAGAGCTCCAAGATCTTACAACACAGGTTTAGACAAAGGTCACAGAGTCCACAGTTGACCAACTACCTGGGGAGAGGGGACGCGTTGGCTCCTTTAAATAAACCACACTGTGTGGCCACACAATGGAGGACTCCAGTAATGGACAGTATAGGCCTGAATAATTTAGAACAGTATTTTACAATTATATACACCATGTCCTTCCCTAGCCATATGCTGAATTGTTTTTTGTTTTTTTGTTTTTATTGTACAAAATCCAAAATCCCATCCTTTATGTTATTGAGTTTAGTTGGTTCCCTTTTAAACTCTGGCTCATGTCCCAAATGTATAAGAAGTCGGTGTGTGGTTGGCTGTATTTTTAAAAAGTTGAGTGTGTACAAATGGCAGTGATCTCCCCAGTGACTTTGTTTTGTCCAAAACTCCCCTATGAAAAATTTAAAACAATTAAAAAGAACGTCAAGTTAAAAATCAACATGGCGGTCAGTGGCCTGCAAGCTGGCCTGCGACTTTGGTGCTTAAGAGGAGGAAAAAAGAAATGTCCAGAGAACAAACATAGAAGCCTCTGAAAGCTGCGTTGGTTTGTCAGTCAGCATTCCCCATTCACAGTTTTGTTTTGTTTTTTCCCTTCCATTTTTTGAGAAGGTGGTGGAGAGGAGATTAAAGAGAAAGAGGGAAGGAGACAGGGGATGAAATTCAAGGGCTATGTTCCCTGGTTTGGGAGGAGGGAGCAGCAGAGCCATGGGGCAGAGTGCAGGCAGGGGGATGTGCGAGGGCAGCGCCATGCTGTCCACGGTGGTGGAGAGCTTTAAGGCTGCAGTTACAGAACAAAAAAGCCCATGAGAGGGGAGGAGGGAGAGGGCACACCCAGCTGATGGGCACCGCTCCATCCCAACTACCCATGGCATCTCAGGGGACAGATGGATACTCTCACAATCAGCCTGGTCTGCTGATAGGGGCCCACTCCAGCCTGGGCCCATGACACAGCAAGACAGGGAGAGGGCAGGAGGGCCACTTCATCCTGGGGCATGCTCAGATGGCCAGGCTCAGCCCTATTAGCAGCAGCAGAGGTCAGTGGGACGGGGGAGGTGTGCTGGTGGGTAGGGTTCTCATGGGTGGGCTGGCCCCTGTCTGGACCCTGAGGGGCCTGGCAGAGACAACCACCCAGCATAGCAGCCGGCCAGGAAGGGAATGAGACTTTAAAGAAAAAGACAAGTTTGGTGATGTTTCTGTCAGTTTGGCACAAGAGAGAAAGGAAGGAAAGGAACAGGGAAAGAGGGTGAAGACAAGATAGGTTGAGAATGGGTTGGCGAGGGGGAGAAGGGGAGCTCGGTGGGATTCCCCAAGGGACCCTGGCGCATCCACAGCATCTCTGGGATCAGTGTCAGAACCTCGCCTGCCCTGAGGTGTAGTTAGCTGGGAAGGGGCTGGAGGAGCCAGGCAGCCCCTTGAGAAGGAGCCTAGCACCTCTTGCCTTCTGGGCCAGGTCCATCTCCTTGTTGGGCCCAAGCCCCACAGCTGTTTCTACTTCTAAGTGGTTCTTCAGTGGAATAGCCCTGATGGACCTCAGGTGGGAGTTTTTGGCACACAGCAGGCCCTCCAGGGAAACCATGTTATTGGTCAAAACTGAGGCCTTGCCCTAAGTGAGGACACAGTCCAATCCCTGGCCTGCCATGAGTGGGAACTGCCGGCCATACATCTGGCTGGGCAGAAGAGGCTTCTCTGTGCCCCATGGGACGGAGGCAGACAAGGCAGCCAGAAACAAACCCAGCCTCATCCTTACAGGTAGCTAGAGGTGACGAAGGAGTGGGGTCCCCGGACTCGGCTCAGGTGGATCATTGCACGGTCATAGGCCACCTGCACTGACTTGCGGATGCTGGTCTTGCGGCCTTCCAGCATCTTGAGCTTGTCCACAGTATCTTCTACACCCAAGGGAAGAACTTTGTCCCTTGGAAGCCACTGCCTGAAATACAAGCACAGTTAAAAAGCTAGGCTGTGATGAGTCCAGGGGCTCCTCTGGGCCCACTTGCCCAGAACAGGCAAGGCTGGGGAGAGGTTACAGAGCAGAGTAGGTTAGATTGGTACAAATTCATGCAAGAGCCACCAAGAACCAGGTGGGACAGGGCAGCAAGTATGCAGGGGTGGGGAGGAGGGCATAGGATCTGTTTGGCAGCCAGGTCCTTCCCTGGGCCCTCACTCTGCTCTGAGGGTTGTCAGGGCCCTAGAGCCATTAGAGGCCCATCTGCTGTCCCACAGGGCAGGCTGAGTGACCCTGGAGGACTCTGATCCTCACATGCTTTGGGGAATTAGGGAGTTATGGCTAGGAAATAGAGCTGTGGTTAGGAAGTAGAGGCAATGCCAGGAATTTATGGACCTCCTTGGTGTCTACATTGTGTTTGTGTGTGTATGTGTGTGTGTGTGTGTGTGTGTGTGTGTGTGTGTGTGTTATCCCCCTACCCCCAATCCCCATCCCCACTTCCCTAGTTGGATCTAATGTGTGGCTGAGAGCACAGCCTTGAGATCTTGGTTTCTATGTCAATTTCTGGTCAAGGTGTCTTTTATTTTTTGGTACTTGGGATTGAACCCAGGGCACTTAACCACTGAGCCACACCCCCAGAACTATTTTGTATTTTATTTAGAGAGAGGTCTCACTGAGTTTGCTTAGTGCTTAGCTTTTGCTAAGGCTGGTTTTGAACTCACGATCCTCCTGCCTCGGCCTCCTAAGCCACGGGATTACAGATGTGTGCCACAGTGCTCAGCATCCCCTGTCTTTTTTATATTTTATTTAGAGACAGGGTCTCGCCAAGTTGCTTAGGGCATCACTAAGTTGCCGAAACTGGCTTTGAACTTGCAATCTTCCTGCCTCAGCCCCCGGAATCACTGGTATTACAGGTGTGAGACAACATGCCCAGCAGGGGTACTGTCTGAGTCTCAGCCTCCTCATATAAAAAAATGAATTGTAAGGGGACTGGGATTTAAATGAGAATAAACGAGATCATGTTTGTAAAGCAATTAGCATAAGAACATGGAGTAAGCACTCAATAAACAGCAGCTATTGCTATCATTATTTTTACCAACCAGTTCCACCTCCTTGTTCTACAAAAGCAGAGGTGACAACACTCTCCTGCTAGTGTTAAGAAGAACCTTAAGGTGTTCATAAACCATGGCAAGTGATTCCCTTGTGGAGGCTTCACATCACCCAGATGTTCTCCAGGACGGAGATGCATGTTCCCACAACTGTAGGGAGTGCTGGCAGCCGACAGGCTCTCAGCTGAGTCTCTCTCTCCAGGAACCATCCACCAAGGGAGCTGCCTGGCCCAAGGTCATGCCCTCTCCAGGGACAGCTGGCATTCAGGGACAAATTGGCATGAAGGTACAAAAACACAGTGCCAATTCCCAATAGCCCTCCCAAGCTCCTCAGAGGATGAGCTGAGGCCTCCATTTCAAGGTTTTTGCACTTTGACTTCTTCCTCTGCCCAGTGCTGTGCCCCTTACCCCACAGCTCTCTGTATAGTCTGCCTCCTAATGCAAAGCTTCACCTCGGAGTGCTTCCCAGAGAGTCCCATCTGTGACCCCCTCAGTTACTACTAATGCTAGTAGCCAGTTATCATTAACACAGCAATGCAGGATAGCTACTGGTAGGTAACGCCTCTCCCTTCACCTGATGGCCCCAAGTGGTGCCATCACTCACCAGGTGCGCTTGTTGTCAAAGAAGAGGACAAGGAAGAGCTTCTCTCCAGCCTCTGCCTGTTTCTGCTCTCCCAGCTTCAGCACGTCCAGCGGGGGGACAGGGATGGGGACACCATTGTGCAGGAGGCCCTCCCGGGGCATCTTGGGATCGATGATCTGGAGGCAGAAAGGAAAATGGGCACTCAGTGGGGGAGGATAGGCTGAACAGGAACCCCTGGTGCAGGACCAGTTGCCAAAACACCCTATAACTAAGCCATGCAAGGGCTCAGCTCTGCCCACAAGTGAGGAATGGAGAGGCCAGTGTCATCCATGACCTGCAACACTTCAAAACAGAAACCATGACTCTGTCTAATCCTCCAGCTCTGCCCAATCAATCCTGATGACAGAACTTGTTTTATGGACTATCAGGCCTTGGAGTTGAAACAAGAAATGGGAAGTTCATGCAGGGATGGTACTGAGTGGGGTATCTTTAAATGTCCTGACCAGATAGGTAAACCCCTTCTTCCCAATGTCCTTTACAAGGTAAGATTAGAGGTCATTTACCCCCTCCATTTCCCTTTAGAACCTTTGCAATTCACCTCGAATGCTCAAGGGAATTGCCTAGCACCATGGCTACCAAAAAGGCTCAGTATCAGCAAGTAGGACATCCTTTCAGTTCTATGGAAAAAAACCTGGTCACCCAACATCTTTTTTTTTTTTTTTTTTTTTTTTTTGCAGTGCTGGGGATTGAACCCAGGGCATTATGCATGCAAGGCAAGCACTCTACCAACTGAGCTCTATCCCTAGCCCACCCAATACCTTCTTGCCCAACTATAACCCCTCCTGAGGGAAGGGTCAGATACACATCACACTTCCACGATAAAATCAGAAGAGGTTCAGTGTACAGGTAGAAGACTGAGCTTGGAGGGTCAGTGGAGAAGGGAGAATGAGATTGTTGGAAACAAGGACCACTGGAGGAACTAATCCTTGAGGCAGAAGCACCAGAGGTGCAGGGGCTGGGCCTGCCTCGTTCGGGTTTGTTCCAGCACCTAGCACCCCTGGCCTAACTCAGAGTAGGTGCACAGCAAAATGCCCAGCAGCATCAACAAAACAATAATTTTCTAGGCCTACGGAGCACTCTCAAAAGTTTCCAAAGCTTCTAATTATTTACACATCATCTCATTTCAATCTCTTGCTGATGCTGGGAAGTCTGAAAAGTGTTACCTGACAGACAAAAAGACCAAGCAAGTAGATGTAGTTGGCTGAAGCCATGGCTGGAACGACAACCAGATACCTGGACAAGGCCTGGGCCTCTGCTGCCAGCAGCCTCCTGCACAGCCCGTTTCCAGAGGAGTGAGCTGATAGTCTCTGCGCACAAAGGCCAGAGAGACTTGGAAACTTATTGAGGAAGCAGTCTTCTCTAGAGACAGAGTAATCTTAATTCCTATACCATGTCCCAGGGGCCTCTTCTTCATAATAAATTGCTCTCATTATTTACCTTTGGGTGTCTGCCAACTTCCCCACATCCCTCTCAAGATAAGCAGCTGAAAGCAGGTGCTCTGTTTAAGAGTTTACTCCAAGGAAGAACCACCTCTACCCCACCCGCCAGCTGTGTAATTCGGTCAAAAGTCTACATCCCTGCATGAGTCCCTTCTGGAACTGAAGCTAAGGGTCCTAATAAGAACAACTATACAAGCCCTTCTAAGCTTCCTCAATTACCAAAGGAGGCAGTGGGGCTACTATGGCATGCTGGTTCCTGAGAATAGATTGTGAAAAACTTTTTGAGGGCAAAAGCAAAGTAGGTAAGCCTGCCATCTGAGAATAGCTTTTATGTCCCAAAATAATAAATAATGGTCCATTCACTCAATGAATGCTATACAGATGTAAAACAAGATGGAAACAAAACTTGTGATAAAATTTAACATTATACAATAAAGTGTACCTTCTCTATTATCACAACTACAATAAGTAAACAACAAATAAAAGTATATAAAATATTTAAGAGCAACATGTTAGAATGGTGGGGTTTATGTTGCTTTTTTTCTGTTTTCCCAAAACTTCTACATTTTAGCACACACACACACAAAAAAAAATTTGTATAAAAGACAAGGAATTAAGATTAAAGTACAATATAATATGCAAATATGTAATGAAATGTGCACAGGAAAAAACTGGGAAAGCATGCACCAAAATAAAAACACAGGTTGTGTTCAGGTGGTGGCTGAATTTCTTTTTAAGACTAGTTTGGGACTAGGTCTTTTGCATGTGAGGCTTAAAACAAAAAACCACCAAACCTGCACAGCCTAAATAAATCATTTCCTTAATGACTTAAGCTGGGAGTGTGTGTGGGGGGGGTCCTACAGTCTCACAGCTGGCAGGGCCCTAGCCTTGTGAAATCGGCAGCCCCTGGTCCAATGTCTACAGCTGAGGGACAAGGGTGGATCTTCCCAGCTGCCACTACTAGGAGAGAATGAGGTAGGTAAGGCAGGTTCCCATTATGGCTGCAGCAAACTGTATAACCTTTTTGAGATACAGTCTCCTTATCTGTCCAAACAGGATTGTGTTCCTGCCCTCTTTATCTTGAGATGCTGTTGTTAGGCTCAAAAGAAGCACAGATAGTAAAGGGCTTGGGGAAGCAAAAGTCCAGAGATGTGTGCATATGAGAGACTAGCAGGTGGTTCCCATCCAGGCTACAGAGCACTCAGGAAGTTTTTGAAAAAATTATCCATGCCTCAGTCTGGGTTTAAGAGAGTCTAATTTGGCAGTTGTTAGGTGGAGTTGACTCAGTGTATGTGCTGTTTTAAAATCCTCCCCATCCCCAAATGATTCTGACATGGCCCAAAGGTTTAGGATCAGTGGTATCTTCCAGAACCAGGTGGACTTTTCCTCCCCAACTGAGAAAGAGCTCTAAGAAATAAGACTCAAGGCGGTAAAAATGGAATTCTTAGCTACTGTACTATGGAAGAAATGGAAATTTTAGCTACTGTTGGTGGAAATATAAACTGGAACTCATTTTCAGGCAACTTGGGAACTTGTACCAGAATTGTACAGACTCTGCCCCAGGAAGGCATTCCTCAGAATTCATTGTAAAGAAATAACAAGGATACACAGAAAAGTAAAGATACAGTGATCTCTATTGCCAACTGTTTATCATGGTGAAAAATTCGAACAATCTAAATGGTCAACTAGGGACTGATTAAAATATGGTACATGAAAACAACTGAAGATGATGCAGTCATTAAAAGTGATGCTGATGAAGAATGTTTAATGGCATAAGAGCTGCATATTCATAGTATGCTTTTTAAGTGAAAGGGAGGTTAAAAACTGTATGCTTTCATATATATGCATATTTATGCATTTTAAAAAAGGCTGAGTGAGGTATACACCAATTTATCCCTGAATACAGGACTGTGGATGATTTTGAACTCAATGGCTCAGAACAAGGGCTTTGGCATCACACATTTTGATCCCTGGACTCAAATTCCAACACATATGCATAAGTAAATAAATAAATGCTATCAAAACCCTAAGAACCCTAATTTCTGTCTGCCTATGCTTAGCCTATTCCATATGCTCCCAGCTGGAAGTCTTACTTGTCTGCCCCATCCAGGCAGGGGTAAAACTCCGCTCCCATCTACAGTTAAAGGCACTCTGACTCCCACCACACTCTGCTGGCTTGACCCACTCAGATAAGCCCCCAAGGCAAGGCAATAGGCGGAGGTAGGTGGGTGGTGTCTGGGGCAGACTCACCAAGGCAGGGTAGGAGGGGTAGCCTCGGCACTTGGCCCACACCAGCTCCAGGGGCTCCAGGTCTCCGCGGTCTTCAAAGGGCATCAGGAGGCTTCTGCCTGGGGGTGGGGGAGGGGAGGAGACAGCGCCCGAAGGGGACTTGGAATGGTGCCCCAAAGCCCTGCCTGTGGCCTCCACTTGTCTGGGGCAGCCCAGAAATGAGTCAGCAACATCCCCTCCACCCTTCCTTTACCCTGCCCTTTCCTTAGGAGAAATTTTTAGTGGATCAGGGGTCGGCAAACTAGTTCTACAAACTGCCAAACGGTAAATATCTTAGGTACTTAAGGGCTACATGGTCTCTGTCCCAAGTATTCAACTCTGCAGTTGTCCAATGAAAGCTACCACAGATGATCTGTGAGTGAATAAGTGTGGCTGTGTACCAATTTTTGTTCTGGACACTGAGATTTGAATTTCAAGTAATTTTCACATTATAAAATATTCTTCTTTTGATTTTCTTCTTAATAGTTTAAAAATGTAAAAACCATTCATAGCTCACAAGCCATATAAAAACAGGCAGAAGACTATAGTTTACCGACCTCTGAACTTGAACCCTAGGATGGCTTTCCCAGGGAAACCTGCTTCATCCCCAGGGTCTCAGGGAGAAGGGCAATACCCCAGCTTGGGCAGAAAGAGCCACATATCACTCTCTGGCCCCGCTAAGTAGGGAGTCCTCATGATGGAAGCTTTGAGGGGAAAAAGTATCTGGGAAGGACATTGAAGTAAAACCACTTGCAAAGTGAGTTCTTTTCTGACCAGGCCACACTGGGTCATCCAGGTCACCTGGCTGTACAGCACTCAGCAGAGCCAAGGTAGGTCTGCAGGTATTTCACATCTGTTTTTATCAGACTTTTCTCTGGTGTCTGGCCCTAGGCAGGCACCCTATCTCCTCAGCTTACTTCATTCTACACTCAGGCCCCACCTAGCACACATGCACAGGTGCTTCACAAATGCTTCCGAACACCAGAGGAAGCTCTTTCTCTCCCCATATTTACAAACTGGGAACAAGGAGGCGATTGCACTCAACAAAGGAAAAAGGTCCAAAGCTCAACGTGGCTAATTATATTTCTAAGGAAATACTACACTCTCATTTACAGTTTAAAAAAAAATGTACCCAAATAATGAGGTACTGTTTTGACTCTACTGAATCAACAGTAATAACAATGAAAAGATAAAAGACATTAGTGAAGAGGCAGTGTGAGCGGGAACTGGTGCAGTGATACACTGCTGATACAACTGCAATTCTTTTAGAATGTAATTTGGGGTTATGTCTCAGGAGCCATTAAAAACGTATATGAACCATCTGCTCCTTGGCTACTTATTCTAAGAAAAATAACTTTAAAGATGAATAAAAGGATTCTGAACAAAAATGTTCACTACATTATATAATGTTAATGTATAATGTATGTTAAAAGTTGGAGATGTCTAACAATAGACCAGTTCATTATAATGCATTGATTATATTCAATACATTTTACAATAAGAGATATATAAAGATTATGTGTCAACATGAAAGAAGTATGGGATAATAGTAAAAAAAAATAACAGAAGACAAAAGTGTACATGTTTTGGATTAGCACTTTGTTAAAAACATGCCTAAAATAAACAGAAGGCAACACAGAGAAATGAAGACAATAGTGTTAAGATGATATAAGTATGAGAGGTCAAATTTCCTTTGGCATCATTTTAAGTATGTGGGTTTTAAAAATAAGAATAAAATGTCACCACCAGAAGCATAAAGTATGCCAGTTCACTCTTGGTTTTGATATTCGATGCTACACAAATTCATCTAGACATGACCCTGCCTTCTGGGTGTTGACAGTCACAGAAAGTAATGAAACACGCGGGCATGCATTCATCAACACACATACCAGAAACTGATGCTAAGGGAAAAGGAAAGGGGCAGAGAAGTGCTGCAGAGACTGCATGGGGATGGACAAGGGTGAGCTCAGAGAACAGCCTGCTCTACCTGCTGCATCTGAGCCCCAGCTCAAGTTTCTCCTCTTGGCCAGGCCCTGCCCTTTAGTCCACTGATCCAAAGAGTAAGGACCCATAAAACAACAGAGTTTTGTGAGATTCACACTCTATCACTGATTAATGAGCATAGACAGGCAATATCCATCCAAATTACAAATGCATATTTCCTTCAACCCAACAATTTACTTCTATAGATATATTGCCCTGGATATAAAATGGTCTATACACACATAAAGATACTCAATACTGATTATAACAAATAAGTGAAAACAATCTACACTTCTACCTTTAGATGGCTAAGCAAATGAAGGCGCTCCATGTATTGGGAACAAGGCAACCAATACAAAGCACAGAGAGATCTCCAAGCTATACTATTAGATGAAAAAGAGAAATGGTTTAGAGGAATATGTATACACTAGCTTCTTTGCTCATTCAAATAGACACACAAATTTTGGCTTGTACATACGTGGATTACCTCTGGAAAGACACAAAAGAAAATGCTAACAGATATTCCAGGGAGGGGAGAACAGCTGTCATTATATACCCTTTGGCACCTTCTCTCTCTTCTTTGGTACCATGGCATGGCATGCATTATATATACAAATTTAAGATGAAAAAAATGTTTAAAAGCACAAATGGCCTACAAGTAAGGGACATTTCCTTGGCCAGTGTCTGAGAGTTTGGGGAGCTCCAGGACTGGCTGCCTGATTCTGTGCCCCAGTGGTGAAGCTGCCTGAAGAGCTGGCTGCTCAGAAGACCTGCCCCCCACCCTCCAGCACTGCCTCGACACCACTCCTCACCTGAACCACTGTAGTCGGTGTCTCCGTTCACACCTTCCAGGAAGGGCACTCGAGACAGGGCTGGCTTCCCACGACTGCGTTTGGGGGGCGTTAGACCACTGCATACAGAGTAAGGAGAGGGGTGAAACAAGCAGTTTAGATGACTAACACACCCACTTCTGCTCTCCTATCTCTGACACAGTGGAGCTGCAGAAGCCCACAGGGAGGAAGTGTTCACAGACAGCTTCGCTAAAGCCCACACTGGTCCACAGCACTCTTCTGACCTCAAAGTTCCCACCAGGTTTTCGGGGACCACTGCTTCTATGTAGAAGGATTGAACACGAACAGAGAGGGCCCTGTCCAGGGACTTTGGATTTCATCCAGAGGACAGGTCACTCTAGTCTCTTGTCAATCCTTCCACAGTCTCAGCAGCTTTGCCATGAGGGAGGGCCACTTCATATCTGCCCAGAATCCCTTGCTGTGTGGTTCACATGCTGCTTCTTTAGAAATCAGTTTATTTTAGAAGTACAAAAATTTGCCTCTTTTCTAAATTTTCTATAATGGACACATCTTACTTCTAGAATTAGAAAAGACATTTTTAAATGGGAAAAAAAATCTACTTCTTACTTCCAAATGATTTATGTGTGAAGTTTTTCTTGGATAGAGAGAAATTTTTTTAAAAAAACTAAAAAGTAGATTGACTTTTTTTTTTCAAACATGGCTTGTGCAAAGAGGTAAAATATATATCTATATTAGACAAAGACTAGAAGGTAATAAGCAAAACTAAGAATAGCAATACGAGAACAATAGTATAATGGAGGCCACCCAGGAGTCAGTATTTTAAATAGCTCCCCATGCAATTCTAATGCACAACCAAGCTGAGAGCCTCTAGCAAGAATGATGTGGCAAGGGCTCTTTTTTACCCAAACTTTAAAAAATATTACTGCTATATATTTTTTCCAATAAAACAATGCTTAAAAGACAGATCAACAATCTGCAAAAAAAGTATATGATTTAGGAAATCCTGGTGGGAAGAGCAGCAGCCAGGGGTAGAAATGGTTAGAGAGCAGAGAGCTGTTTTACTGAGTCAGAACTCTCATGATCTTATACTTTTTATACAATCCTCCTTTGGTACTAGGGATTGAACCAGGGGCACTTTGCCGCAGACCTACATCTTCAGCCCTTTTAACTTTATTTTGAGACAGGCTCGCTAAATTGCTAAGGCTGGTCTCCAACTTGCAATCCACCTGCCTCAGCCTCCCATAGTAACAAGGTTTTGCTTAACCAAAACCCATGAGGGCTAAAATCCTTTAGTAAACAGTAGTTACACTGGAAGGTTTTTCTTCCTAGTCAAATTAGTATCTTTTTTTTTTTTGGTGCGGGGAACCCAGTTCACATTAAGGATTCAGTTCTTACTCACCCTACAAAAATCTATCCATGAGCTTAGAGATTTTAAGGTCTTATACAAATGTTAAGTGCTAATAATTTTATTAGGAAAACCTCTCAAAGTTCATATCCTGAGTCTGGAAAGGCATCTTTAAATATGACAGGAGAGAGCACAGCAAAGGGGTTAAAATATTAAACTTGGAGCCAGGTTCTCTCTGTTCAAAACCCAGCTCTTCTCCTCATTAGTTGTGCAACCTCAAGTGAGTTATTTAACTTCTCTGAGGTTTGTGTTACCTGTGTGATGTTATGGGGATTTAATGGTTTAATACACACAAACCACTCATTATAGCACATACCATGAAATGAATAAACAGCAGCTGTAGTTATGTGAAGGGCTGTAAATTTCAATGTCTTATTTAAAAAAGTATTCCAAACTACTAATGTTACACTATGGAATGATGAGCTCTGAGAAGGATGAGCTCAATATAATAGGACGCAATACTAACATGAGGCCTTGGGTTTCTGATTCCTAGAAACTGCAATGGCCTGCAATGCAGCCCTCTGTTAAGGGACCTTCTAGAAGATAAGTCCATGAGAACAGATACCTCATCAGTGTCTAGAACAGGGTCTGGCATACAGTAGGTGTTCAATTATCAATAGGTGAATGAGTGATCTATACAAAGAGGACACAGCCCCAACCTACTAAGAAAACCACCAGAGAAGATCATCCCAGGGGTGGGGGGGGGAAGAGGGAGTCAACGATGGGTTAGTGACCCGTTCTTTCAAGGTTACTTATAGTTCTGGGATGATGTGATTCCAGTCTAATAAGATCTTCTTTTCTGTACTTACTACCATAATGGAGGGAAAAGAAAAAAGAATTGCAGTTGGAGCCCCTCAATCTCCTATTTTAAGCCCGGAAATTCCATTGATAATCACTGAGTTAAAGAGGAAATGCCTTCCAAGAGCACTGTTCCCATATCAAGTCGGTGCCCCAAAGCAATTGGTGACATTGGTCTGGAGTTCCTCCTAGACCAGTAGGCTGAGCTGAGCCTGGCTTGCTTCTCATGACTCATAGCTGGGAAGAATGCCTTCACAAAAGGAGACCAGCACACCTTCCACCTTTAGACAAGAGCTAGAAGGGAAGGTTGGATGACCTTGCTCCTATTCCAACCTCAATGAACTAGGTTTCCAGGCATTTTAACTTTGAAGGAAGCCAGGAACTCCAACCTGGGCCCAGATTAGAAGCACCTTCTAAGATTCTGAACTCTGTTTCTGGTATTTCTCCTGGTATTTTATCTACTTCCCTTATCCATCTGGTGACTGCAACAAAGGGGGAGACAACTAGGGCAGTTTTGAGGCACTGTGGGAAGAAAAATCTCAAAGGAACCAAAGTGGGAGACCAGTCTAGCACCAAAGGGTAAGTAGAGGTCCGGATGGTCCTCCCTGGAGCCCAGCAGCCAGGGTAGAGAAGGTACCTATCAAACCATACACAAACCCTGCCTTGGAAGCACTGAAAACAAAGACATGTAGTCTTCTGGTGCCGCCCTGGGACCTTTCCTTCCTTCCTCTCTGAAACTCAGCAGCTGTGGTAAGACCAAGTCATTTTCTTTCTTTCTTTCTTTCTTTTTTAAATGGACACAATACCTTTATTGTATTTATTTTTATAAACAACCCAGTGCCTCACACGTGCTAGGTAAGCTCTACCACAGAGCCACAACCCCAGCCCCAGAACTAGTCATTTTCTTTAGTGGCACCGAGGTTCTCTCAGTTTCTAAGAGTTTCATTGTTTCTGGGTTTTGCAGAACACAGAACACAGAGCAGAGGTTCAATAAACTCAGACCTTTGAAGAAACTTTTAAGGTTCTGGTCCCAAAAATCCTCCCTTCAGGTTAAAGAATGACAAAAGAGACCCATCCCTTCCCAGCTCAAAGATGACAGATGAGCTGGGGCTTTTCTTTGAATAAAAAGCAATTTCAAATTTCCTATTTGCTCATTCCTTATTCTATACAGCGCCTCTAAAGTGGTAGTTGCTATGAAACCCCAAGAGGCCTGGGGCAAAACTAAGTCTGTAACAAGTTGGGTTGCCTGGGGGTGTGTGCGCACACATGCGATGCGCAGGAGTCTGGCTTAAACATTAGCTTCATTGGGCAATAGGAGATTCTGCTGTCCCCATCCTCTGGAGTCCAACTTCAGTCCCACAGACCGCATAAAGCATCAGAACCACACTCTTCTCTTAGAGCACATGGTAGAGTCAAGGATCACCCTATTTCTTAGGAGCACCCCCGCTCTGCCCCACCAAGTTAAAGACTAGAAGCCTCAGAAAGTAGTAGGGGTTAGAATCAAGATAAGAAGTTCAAACCACTACTGAATGGAGAATAAAGGGAGAGGTGGTGGAGCTGCTGACAAAGTTTTGGGGACAAGTGTCCTTACCTGCAAGCTTCAAATGCCAGTCCACCACTGAGACCCAAACTACATTCCGAGTCAGACCCGCTTTCAGTGTGTTTTCCAAAGCCATTGGTCACGCCTGCCAAGGACACACAGAGTGAGCCTGTGAGCACAGAAACTCCCAGCCCCTGACACATGCCACAGCATGAGGCAGCCACCTCGGGAGGGGTCAGTGAGGAGGGTGGAGAGGATGGCTGCCCTTCACTGTGGAAATGGATCTTGGGTGGTAGAGAGAACCTCACAGAAATAAAGGTTTGAGGAGAACACTCTTGGTTTGGGCAATAAGCTGACACTGCATTTTCCTTCCCCTTTAAGGAAAACAGCACAAAGTTGACTTCTGCTATGTATCTGAATGACAATCTGAATGACAATTCAGATACAAAGGAAAACACTAAGACTTTCCCATCTTGGCAGGCTCACCCTGGATCTGCTTCTAGTTTCAAACCTCAATTATCAGGGAGTCTCTTCTGTTTCTTGAGGAGCCCACCCGCCTTGCCTCTTTAGATAAACATTCACACCCTGCACATCACACAGCTGGCAACAGCTTGCTTCATTCTGTGGACATGATGTTAGGAGGGGCTGAGGCAGGATAAGAGCTCCGGGCCAACAGCCCCTGAGATATCTAGCAGAGATATCAGGATTAAGAATGGGAGACTTTCCAGGAGATCTATAGCAGCCCAGATATTGCCAAGACAGGGAGTCAGAACTCGGGGTTCTAGACTGGGCTCTGAAATATTGGGTCCCTTTTCCTTGTTAAGCCTTGGCCTTTCCTTTCATGAAGATAATGCCTTCTTACTTGTAGAAGATGCTACTCAGCAAGATATAGGGGTCTGTTTACTGCAAGGAGCCTTCAGAAGCAGATGAGGATTGGCTGGTCATCTCAGGGGCATGACCTTGCTGTGAAGGCTTCCACTCTATCTATCCAATTTCTAACCACATTCCGGAGTCCTGCAACTGACAGCTGGATCCAGATAGGCAAGGAGGTGAGCCAGGCACCTGATTTGGGAGGTGTAACAGACACCTTGGCCAGAAAAACTGTGAGGCAAGTCACATCTGTAAGAGCAGGTATCTGAGCCAAGATGTCTGTACCCTGACCTGATTTGCCTCTAACATTAGGACCTCAATTTAAATCACCGAATCCAGCTGTGCCTCAGGTGCCTCACTTGTAAAGGATCAATACCTGTTGTTATGAAATTCAACTAAAGTTGTACACATAAGTATTCCTGGGTTTCAGGCCACCCGGAATCATGGGACTGAAATGTATTTTCTCAGTATCTCCAGGCAGGGGGCCTCATCAGATTGGATGGTGCCGATGTCCAGACCTATTCCCAAGAGCAAGAGGTTTCATTTTTAGTGTACAATGTTCTCAGTGCTAGTTGGCGGAGCCAGAAAGAGCAAAAAGATGACAATAACTGCTCTCAACTACTGTGTATATTAAGTGCTTTACACAGCCTATTTCCAATCCTGAGAGTCTTCCAAGATAAGTATCCTAGCTCCATATCAGAAAGAAGGAAACAGTTCAGAGAGGTTAGTTTCCCCAGGTTACACATCTGTAAGAAGCTGGAACATGAACTCAGGTGCGCCTGACTCTGCTCTTGCCCCTACATACAACGTTCTTCCCCAACACAGGGAAACTTAGGACAGATAGGAAGAAAAAGTAATGTTGGAAACAAAATGTTAGGTTGGAAGGGAGAAAAGCAAGTGCTGGTTACACATTTCAAAGCCATCACATAAAAGAACATGAGAGCGACACAGGAACAAAAGACAAGAGCAGCCCCTCCCTGCCAGCAAGCTAGCCTTCACTATCCAAGACTAAACTACTTTGCCCAGCATTCCTGATCCTTCATGTCTAGGCCCACCTTACTCAAGTAGGCTCCCCCTAACTGTCCCTTAGAGACTGTCTCTCTCCTTATTTCCACACACCTGGGCCTAAAAGCCCTTCACCCCCATGTATTCGTTTCCATCCTACCCTCACCCCTTAGGGCCAGCTCAGACACCACCAGACTGGGAAGCCTTCCTAACTCTTTCACCTCCAATTACAACAGCTCTGGTGGTGCCACCTGTCACCCTACACTTAACCACATACTGTTGGGTTCTGTGATTTCTCTGCACCTTGGGAGACTACTTTGTTTCCCTACTGAACTGTAAATTCTTCCAGAGCTGGGACTGAGTGAATCAGCTTATTATCCCCACAGGGACCAGTTCATTCTGGACATATAATAAGAACTTCTCAGTGATCTAGCCTCACAGCCTACCTCTGGGACCTCATCTCCTCCACCAACCTCTGCTGCAGCCACACTGGTTCCCTTGCTGTTCCTCAGACATGCAAGCATGTTCCCACCTCCAGGGCCAGTGCAGCTGCTAGTCTCTCTTTTGGGAATATTACTCCTCTGGATACACAAACAGCTCTTGCCTCAACTCCTTCAGATCTTTACTCAAATGTCACTTCCTCAGAAGATCTCCCTGGTCATCCTTTAAAATACCACTCGCATTCCCTATCCCCCTTCCCTGCTGGGTTTTTCTTCAAAATTTCTAATACAGGATACCTCTTTTTTTTTTTTTTATTGATTTCCCTTATAAAAGAGGAGATTTTTATCTGTTTTGTTCACTGATTTTTTTCCCAGTCCCTAAGATAGTGCCTGATATAAATATCTGATGAACAAACTAAAATGAAGATAAAAACTACATTAGCATACACAAGCCTACATCCCCTCAGGGGCAAGAAAAGCTCAGACATAACTTGGCCGTCTGAAATGCCACTCAAAGCCTATTTCCCTAGGTTGCTACTCATGTTGGTCCCACTGTGAGCTTAGAGCCCTCCATGCTACTAATAGCATGCAGAGGCCTAAGGGAGATAGCCACTAGGGAAGGTGCTGGCTGGCAAGGTAAAGCAGAAAAGCAGTGAGAGAAGTCTCAGGCAGGGTCACCTGTCTCTTCCTCCTGCTGCGGGGACCTCTCCCCTTCGCTTTCACTACAGCTCCTGCTCCTTGGCCGCTTCCGGGAATGGTGCTCCTCTTCAGTGCTGGCTGGAGAGTCAGGAGAGCCCGCCATACCATGGTCCTCGCCATTCTCTGGAGCCCGGTCTGGGCTCCTCTGTAACTTAGTCCCATTCTTGGCCTTCTTGAAGAGGACTGATGTGCGGCGACCCACGCCACTTAGAGGGGCACCAGCAGGGGTGTCAGGAGCCATGACAGACAGTCTGTTGATGCCATTGTCACTGAGCAAGTGATGCAAGGGCTCACTCCCTAGCTGTAGAGATGATTTTTCCAAGAGCTCATCTTCTTCCACCTTTTTGGGCTTTGGGAATCGGCTTGGAGGTTTACTATCACTGATGGGTTTCAGAGTGGGGGGATCTGGGGGAGATTCTTGCTCAGACAAGGAAGGTGCAGGCCCAGTAGGCTCCAGGGTTGGTGGGGGAGGCAGTTTGGAGTCATCTGTTAGAGAAAAAGGGAACCTGCTTGAACATTTTAGAATGAGTCTGACCCTACAAGCCAGATACTGACACTGAAAACCAGGAACCAAAGGTATGGGGCTGGTAAATGTAGAAAGTTTCTTAAAAATTCCAATGCTCAGGTCCCACCCCAGAGCAACTAAACCCAAATCTCTAAAAAAAAAATGTTTTTTTTTAAAAGCTTAACAGGTGAGTCTAAGAAGTGAGGGTTACAAACTGTTACTCTACACCTGAGAAAGCCACATGCATAGTCAATACTTAGGTTAAGTCCCAGCTTGGCAGATCAGAGGTCTAAAATTCAAGTGTTTTCTGTCTGTCACTGATTTCCTTTCATATCATCCAAGTTAGATCAAGTAGAGCAGGCGGCAAGAATGAGTTTATGGATGTGGAAAATGAGAGCAAGTAAATCAAATCAGTGCCTCCCAAACATGTCTACTCACCACCTTGCATCTTTTAAAAATTGAGACTTTCAAGTCACAGCCCAGACTTCCCTATCTGAACCTCTAGAAAGTGAGGCTGAGAATTTGTTTTTGTCTTTTAAACCCTAGGAGATGCTGTAGCATCTGGTCTATGGCGCATGACATTGCCCTGCCAGAGTCCAGAGTGGGATTCAATGGCATGCACACGCCACACAGGGAGTTGGTAAGAGTCACATTGAACATTGAACCCTCTAATGCCAAATGTGACCTTTCAGCCATCTTCCCATTCTCTGCCAACTTCAAATAAAATGGGCCACTCCCTCCGATTTGAGCCCCTATTTATTGGAGATAAGTCCCAGTCTTTTGGACAGTGTGGGTAAAAGGCCCTCCCAAGCCCTAGGCTAAGATCCCAGGGCAGGTGTAAGAGAGACAATTCTATCCTCAGCGAAGGGGAAGGATTGGGAGCAATTTAGCTTATAAAGCTCCGAAGTTTCTGAGAATTACTTCCCCAGCTGCCTTTTAAAGCCAGATGCCTCTGCTTGGGAGGGGCCTGCAGACCTGACTCAAGAGCCCAAGCCATATGTAGGGTCATTCCTGCTCTGCTATCTCTCCTCATACCCTCCTAACCTGCTTGAAGACTCTCTCTTCATGGTGGAAGAATCTAGGCTGATATTTAGCTGAAATGCACAATATAGTCATATCAAGTGCAAAATATTGTGATATTTATCATTTTGGGTTAGTCAATAGCTACTGCTCCAACACCTGAAACTCCTAACTAAACCTCCCCTAAATCAAGCAACTAACCATCCACATCCAGGGCCCCCAGGAGCCCAGTCCAAAACAAAAGCCTACATCTACTATGACAGATAAATTTTGGTCTCTACAGATTATTATATTTTGAATATCATCCCCTGAACACGATATGGAAGGGTGATTCCTCCATGGGCTTCTGCTTGCTCAGAGGGTCAGACCTGACCTGAAATTTCCAAAAAAATTCAGCTTAGATTATGCTCATCCCATCCCTCTCACCCAACACACCAGCACCCTGCCTGCCTGTGACTCACTCTCACCTCTGTCCCCATCGTCTTCTGGCTCCTCTTGCAGGGCCTGCTCCAACACAGCTGTATCCCCCGGGGGCCCTGCTGACAGCTCCCCATTGGACATTGTCTTGTTCAATGATGGCAGCTGTGCTGGTGGTGGTGGTTGTGCCAGCTTCTGCCGAAGGGCATTGATCTCCCGGCGCAGCAGGCGGACACGGCGGGTGCGGGCTCCACTGGATCGCATGGCACTCACCAGATCCAATTTCTCCAGCAGCTCCTTCAGCTGCACCTCTGGAGACAAATGGGCCCGGTTCTCCGGGACGAGGATGTTGTCCACTGCCAGGGAGAAGAAAGAACAGAAGGAGCTGAAGGACCTGCCCAGCCCAGGACAAGGGAAAGGGGCTGAATCCCTCAGATGTGAAATGCTCTCCTGTAATGCCTGAGCCAGTGGCTTTCAGCAACATCACTGCCCAAAGGCAGCCACGGGGATAAGGTCAGAATGTGGGGAATATCTGCAGGATACAGTCCCAATATGGGCTCTGTGGAGCAGGCATGAGGCAGCTTGGCAATGCCCCGGCCTGAGTGACTGTTTGGCTATTGCCATCAAGCAGCAGAGAGCAGGGGCAGGTGGAGTTGGAGGCATAGCGGCAACGCTGTCATTCTGGTCCTCCACCTCCACTGAATGATCCCCCCACACAGCAGCACTGTGCTGCCCTGTCCCATGCTCCAGTGCCACACAGAGGTGATCCAGGAGAGGAAGACTCCTGTGAAGCTTCTCAAGTAGACAGCAACACCTAATTTCCCTTTTCTACCACTCAAAAGGTAATCAGTACACTGGTTAACCTTGACCCTGGGAACTGTTCTATCCAAAAGCAGGATAGAACATGTACCTACCCCCAACTTTGCTTCTGGAGCCTACACTAGAGCCCCAAGGCCCACACTGACCCCTGGCTCTCTGGGCGCTGTCCCTGTTTTTTCCTGGTGCCTTCCCCCCTTACCCATCCAGGCTTCTCACCGTCTTCCCAGGAGAAGCGGTAAAAGTCTTCCAATTTGGGTGATTCAGGCAGATGGGTGCCCCTCTCGGGGTCATAGCCGATGTTCTCTGCCTGCCGACGGGCATGCCGCAGAATGGCCCCTCCCAGGTCCCGCAGGCGGACAGCTGCTCGGTGGAAAATTGTGTCTTTAGCATTATACTTCATGCAGTTGGTAACTATAAGGTTAAAGTCCTCCTCAAACTCCTCCAAGGTGCGGTACAGGTGGGACTCCAGCTTCCGCCTCATAGTAGAAAAATCCATTGGCTTGGATATGAATTCCAGGTAATCTGGAACCTAAACATATAAAACCTGTACAATTACAACAACCATTTACTAGCCAAACAGGCACACCCTTCACCGGCACTCTTTGCCTCCCAGTTTCTGATTTGGGCATACCAGGGGTTCACTCAGAGCCTTGGAGGCCTGGTCCACCCTGACTTAATGCTGACCCTCACCATAGGCAAGTTTATTGGCTTTGCCAGATCACACCACTCAGAGTAACATAAACCCTTTAGCACAGTGCTACCCACCCAGCCCCCAGCCTAGTTACACCCTATTTCCAGGAGGGGTTTGCTGCTTGGGATGTGACAGGAACTTGCCTCACTCAGGTTGACAGGTTCGGCAAAGATGTGTGCAGGATCCTTTTCCTGCAGCAAGTCCAGTGTGGTCCTCAGCAGCACATTGAATGGCATCAGCTCCAACTCCATGGCAGCTTGCTGGACCTTGACCTGTGTGGAAGGTGAGAAGCAATCAGAACATCCCCTGCAAAAATGCAGTGAAACTTTTTTTTGACAACTTAATTTTCATCAATGATCTACAACAAATTTTCACAGAATATTAAGCTGACCAGTGTATGAGGAGCTATCACCCTATCTTCAGCCTAGGAATAATGACACGACCAGTGGTATGGTATGAAGGTGTCTCTCAAAAGTTCACATGTTGGAACCTTAATTTCCAGTGCAGGAGTTCTGGGGACATGGGACCAACTGGAGGTGATTTATATATTACAGGATTCACCCTCATGAATGGACTGAGACTCCATGAGAGTTCTCACAGGAGTGGGTTAGTTTCTGAGAGTGGCTTTGTCATGGAGATGAGTTCTCCCACCTGTGCTCTCACCCCTTTACTTTTTCACCAAGAGATAATGCAGCACAACAGCCCTCACCAGTCCACCCTTGAACTTCCCAGCTTCTAAAATCATGAGCTAGATAATGTATGTGTGATAAACACACATACACCATACATATGTATTTATTTATGTATTTGGTACCAGGGATTGAACTTAGAGGTACTTTATCCTCTGAATTATATCCCCAACTCTTTATTTTGAGACAGAATCTCATTAAATCTCATTAATCTCATAGGCTGAGGCCTCACTAAGTTGCTGAGGCTGGCCTCAAAATTGCAATCCTCCTGCCTCAGCCTCCTGAGCTGCTGGGATTACAGGTATGTATCACCATGCCTGTTAAACTTTTCATTATAAATTATCTAGTCAGTGTATTCTATTTATAGCAGCAAATGAAGTAAAATAGCCACCATTTTGTAAATGTTTCCTAGGTTTCAAACATCATACCAAAACTAATAATGGTAATAATAATAATTATTACTATTCTAATAGTTTATAATTTTATAACCCATACTAAGTAATAGGAATGCCCTAAACATTTTATAAAATATAAGTGAGTATATGAGGCAGGTAAAGGTTAGATATTTTACAAATAGGAAGCTGAGGCAGAGAGAGGCTACCTGGCCCAAGGTCATACAGCTAATAAGGGGTAGAATTAAGATTCAGTACAAGACAGTCTGCTTCTTGACCATTATGCCCCTCTACTTCTCTAATGTATTACCTCTGTTAATCACTATAACTCTGAAAGAGAAATTTTCATCTCTATTTTACAAATATGGAACCTGAGGTTTGGAGAAAGTTGATGGAGTCACAAATCTAAGGTCATCTGACTAAAGAATAGCACAGATGGCATTTTAAAACAGTCTGGGGCTGAGGATGTGGCTCAAGCGGTAGCGCGCTCGCCTGGCATGCGTGCGGGCCCAGGTTCTATCCTCAGCACCACATACCACCAAAGATGTTATGTCCGCCGAAAACTAAAAATAATAAATATTAAAAATTCTCTCTCTCTCCTCTCTCACTCTCTCTTTTAAAAAAAAAAAAACAAACAAAAAAAACAGGTCTGACTTATTCCAAGAAGTACACTGATAAAATTAAATGTGCCTTGGACCAGAATTTTTTACCTAGAGTTGCAGTTACTCAGGTACTGATCCTATTAGCACTAAAGTGTCTGGGTTGGACTGGGGTGACCAGGGCCTTCAGGCTCATCTCTCAAGTGGCAAACGACTTCATATATTTAAAGTGGAATGCTGTACAAATCTTACTTTATGTGTACCCTATGTGAAATGGTTGGGAAGCCCACCTCTTGGCCTCATCAAAACAAGCTGGACTGCTTTACCAGAGCCAGGGTCTCCTTCTCCCTCTCATTTCTCTGACCTGAGGCAGGAAGAAAAGTACAACTATGGGACCAAGCCTGGGATGGCACTTAAAGTCTGAATTCATGGAGAAGATCCTGAGATAGCCTCCATGGTCACCCATGCTAAATATGGTAAGAGCTGCCCAGAAGCATAAGGAGAAACTCAGGTTATTGACCTGCTAGAGAAGAGCTGAACAGTAATATAGGGTTCAGAGAAAGAGAGTAAGGAGCATTTTTAACCCAGGCCTCTGAAGCACATGAGTAACGGCTGCTATTCCTGGACCAGAGAGAACAATTTTGGCTTGTCATCCATTCAATTAATAGTATTTGCTCTCTGCCATGTGCAGAGCCCTACAATAGATACTTTAGCAAGAAAAAGGGTATCAGTAACAACAACTACTGACACTTCTATAGTCCTTACTAGGTAAGCATTGTTCTAAGCTACTTTTTACATATACAAAGTCATCTAACTTCACAAAGACCTTATGATTTAGGCTCTATTATTACCCCCATATCACAGATGAAGAAATGAAGGTATTAAGAGATTAAGTACCTTGCTTAGTGTTACACAGGTAGTAATTAGCAGAGCCAGGATTTAAACCCAATCTAGTGTCACAGCCCATGTTCCTAAACCCCTGTGCTATATCACCTACCTCACCATGCTCAGGGGGATAGAATTTCCTAGAATTGAGGTTGGGAAATTTAAATGATTCAAGACCATAGTGTTTAAGGGCCAAGTGAGAACTTCTCCTCAGCAACTCCCAGGCCAAAGGTTTTCAGTAATAACCATTAGAATGGCCTAAGAAGCTCTTCAAAATATCCAAGGTAGGCTTCCCACTGAAACATCTGAATCAGAAACTCTAGGTATGCACTCTGGCATGTGATATGAAACTTATGCTTGAAGCCACAAAGAGTTGAACCTCAAAACAGAGAAGCCATCAGCAGCTCTAAACCAAATATAGAGCAGGTAGATCTTGGAGCCCATACAGCTGGGCAGGAAAGGAAGCAAGGGGTCTCTAGTGCCACACTAAGATTGGGAGAAAGGGACCTCAACAAAGCGCCCCATGGCTGGGGGTTCCTCCTTACCTGCTCCCGCTTGAGCTTTTCTCTCTTCCGAATCAGCTCAACTAGCAGCCGCGCCCGCTCCAAGTCATGCCGCAGCTTCTGCCAGTATTTCAGCTCTTCCTTCACTGCACTTGTCTTTTCGTCGTGTTCTCGCTGTAGGAAGCAAGAGGAGGAGCTGGGGGCCTTCTTTCTCTCCATAGTTCTCTCCCTATTCAAGCCCCACAGGCTTCAGGAGATAGCAGAACCTCACCCGAGAGCCTCCACTTCACCACTCTTGCCCTGTGCCTTCCTCCCATCCTTCCCTGGCCTTATAACAAGATTCTCCATTAACAGCACAATAACCACTGCTGGGACTGCTTCTCCTAGTCCCTCAGGGATACCCGAGATCAGTTAGGACCCTCAGGGCTAGAAAGAATTTCAGAAGAAAACTAACAGACACCTTAGGGGTGGAAAGAATCTCACCCAAGAGCTTCAATTTGGCTAGAAAACAAAGTCAAGTTCTTACTATTTGCTTGTACTAAGTGGCTTGAACAAAAAAATCTGTCAATTCTGTCCTAGAAGAGATGATAGTTGTTGGGGGAAGGAAAAGACCCAGTGTTTAAAACCAAAGTGCATAAGAGCATAAAGACAATGAAAACTGATAATGTAAAACTGCACATAAAATGCAGACAAGACAGAAAGGTAGAGAGGTGGGGGTTAGATAGGGAAAAGTTTCCTTGGGAGTATCCTGCAAGAGCTTTTGCATACAATAGTAGACATAGATAGGCTAAGCAGTAAGGAAGGTCTCTTCTGGAACTGACAGGACCAGAGGGACAGAAATGTAGAGGTAGAATTAATGATTCTGTGTTTAGTTGAGTAAAATGGGCTGGCCAGAGTAGAGTAGCTACAAAAGAGTAGAGTAGCCACAAAAGCCATAGAACCCAGGATCTAGCTGACAAGAAGCCTCAAATGCCAGGGTAAAGAACCTGGACTTGGCCTCCTTGGAGAGGGAGAGTATATTCTGGAAAAGGAAGTGATAGAATGGAAAAACAGTATATATAACCCCACGAGTCATAGAGCAAAGAATTAGAGGCTGGAGACACCTACAAAACTATTGTTGAAAAAAAAACTATTGCTGAGACTGAGGGGGCACGGATAGGCAAGGTAGCATAAAATAAAGACAAAGAACTAAACTGATAAATCCCCCTAATAGCTTAAAGAATGATTAATTCTGACTCATTATAGGGGAAAAGTCAAAAGTGGAGAATTCTTGATATGAAGTCAGGAGGAGCAAGAGTTCCACGGCAAAAATGAGAAAATAATTTTACTAAAAGGAAGGAAGATAATTCATTCAGGTTCCAGAATCTGAGTTACAGTAACTACCTACACATGGAAGGATCCCAAAGGGACTGAGGACAGAAAAAAGGGATGAGAATAGCAAAAAATCTGGAGATACTGACACAACAGTTATTTTCAATTATTTTTACTTGGACTTGCTCTCTAAGTAAATAAGCAGGCGGCAGAGGGAATATTACTGTTAAAGACTTAAAAAAGGGATCAGCAAAAGGTACAATCAGAGGGATAGAAGAGATGGGAAATGATATCACGGAAAAGCTTAGACACAAAGACCCAAAAAGAAATGCATCTTGAGGCTGGGGTTGTGGCTCAGTGGTAAGAGGGCTTGCCTAACATGTGTGAGGCACTGGCTTCGATTCTAAGCACCACAAATAAATAAATAAAATAAAGGTCCCTCAACAACTAAACAAAAAATTTTTTTACAAAAGAAAAGAGAGAAATGCATCTTGATGGGCAGTATAGTGGGAATTTAAGGAACTTAGTTACAAAAGGCAAACTAAGATCAAACAGAATGCACCAGTAACGGGAAGGTTTCTTTCTTTTCTGGAACAACACTGTGGGATGATTTAAAGGCAGAAGTAATGAAGGATGTAAAGAGGGAGAGAAAGAAAACGGAAGATGTAAATACTGGAAGGAAAATCAGGAGCAAAAAAAAAAAAAAACATAAAATATGCAGCAACTATAGTTGTTAACGGCTAAAGGCCACCACAATTGGGTGAGCTGTGCACTATAATAAGATCGTAAGTTTTTTTTTTTTTATTTACTATGACACATTTTTTGGCAGATGGCAGTATACTGTCTTGAGAAAAGGGCGCCTTTTTCTAATTCACACAATGCAGCCACCCTGGCTCTTCTTCCTTTCTGTCCCATCTGGAAGGTTTCCCCACTATAGGAAAAGTGGAGCTGGCCCTACACTCTCCCCTAGAATTTGCTCCTAAGTCAAGCCTCTACCATCCAGAAAGGGCTGCTGTTAGGTCTGAAGATATCTGTAGTGCTGGAGGTTATTTCCAGGACAGACTACCCAGCAGGGTGATCACCTGTATAAAAGGCTCCACAGAGAACTCAGGGATAGGTGCCAGCCCCTCCTCTCAAATCTTCACTTCTCCTTCAGACTCAACCTCCCTCCACCAGCCTCCAATCATCACTGCACCTACCTGTTCAGCGTTTCTTTGGGATTGCAAGTGAGAGTGCAGGCGCCGGATGAGGGGGACACCATTCCGTGCCTGCCGCTTCAACAGCCAATAGTTGTGAAGCCGCTGCATGAACTGGTTTTTCCTCTGAAAGGAGAGACCACTACAGATCTTGTTCAACCTTGAGTAGAGGCACAGAGAAGTGAAAGATAGGGTCAGAGGGCAGCCCAGATTAGAGCCCACACATCCTATCCATAACCCGGTTCATTTCTGAGAGGAAGATAGAATAAAATAGCCAAATGCCTCACCTCAGAGAAAGCCTTGAAAAAGATAGCAAAGTTAAGCAGCTCAGATTCAGCAAGAGGTACTTTACTTGCTTTTCCACCTCCTGTGTCGCAGCCTTGATCCTCCAAAAGAACCTATTTCCTGTGATCCTGGACTCCTTCATTCCAAGTATTATCTGAGAAATGGGCCTGTACACTAAAACCTCCACCCTCCTATTAACAAAGGCAGCAAAAGAAACAGGAACTTAAATAATCTATGGGCAATGTGGTCACTATTACTGCCTCATGTGGCTGAGGATCCCAGCTCACAATCAAGTAGGAAGAAAAAACCAATAGGAATACATCAGGTTACTGCTTTCTGAGCCCAAATGCAACCCTTTAAGAGTTGTTTGATCTCTGATTTTCATTTTTTAAAATCAACAGCCTAAAAATGTCTAATTTTGAGCCAAATGGAGAAAAAAATGGATCTAAAGGTGTAAGATGGAGGATCTGAGGGAAAACCTAGCTAAACTACCCAAAAGAGAAGTATTAAGGTCAGGGGTTAGGCCAGTAACACCTGGGGTGGAAGGAACCAGTAAGAACCTAAAATTTCTATGTTAATGCCCACACTGTAGGAGGAGAAACACTATTTATGTCACAAAAGACAGAAAAGCAGCTTAGATATATCAACTGAATAAATGGTCAATGCAATTGATGCAGTTAATAAAATGGTGGATCTGAGTGAGATCTGAATCTATGATCTCTCTGCTCTACCATGGTGCATTCAAAATTGTTTCTCCACAGGGTAAGTCAGGTCTCAGTGCTCCTGTGTTATTTCTTCTGTTTTGTCTCCTCACCCCACTCCACTGAAAAGAAAATTAGTGTGGTTAATCAAGAAGGCGGAACCTTAGAAGGACAGGCATGTTGGGCAGGACATTGCTTACTTAGGTCTTGTTCATCTTCATAGTCAGACACTCCTGCCCCAAAGCCAAGCTTATAAAATCAAGACCTACACCTTTCCCCAAAGGACAGATCCCCACCAATGCCCATGCCAAGCACACCTGCCCAGATGCAGGCAGCCCCCTCCCTCTACAACCTTTTGGCCATGGGGGGCCCCAACAGCATTTGTGCAAGTAGGGAAAAGAATAATAATAATAAAATAGCAGCAGCAGCAGTGACCACCATTTATTGAGTACTTACTATTTGCCAGACACTGTACTAAGTGCTTTACTAATATTACCTCATTTAGTTTTCAGAATTCTATGAGACAGATTCATTTATAAATAAACTAAGACTTAGAGCTGTTAAGCAACATGTCGAGTCATAAATACTAAGTAACAGAAGGTCTGTCTGGCTCTTAGTCAGTGTAGCGGGTGCCTGGGAGAGGCTCTAGAAGAGCAGATATGGCACCCAAAGAATCTAGCCCCAGGGCCTAGTCACACTACAGACAGGGACAAAGCATAGATCTACTTACTTCAGGGAAGAGGTAGCCTAGAACAGCTCTATGCCTAGAATACACCCAGAATCACTGGAATTCTAACTTGGGCCATAGGTTGCAACAAGAACATCCCTGCCTTGATCGCAGTTTTATGTCTTCTTCCTCGTCTGCCAAGTCTGGTTAGGCAGATTTGTCCAACCAGAAATGTGAATAGATTTCATACTTTTCATTCCTCACAATCTTCCAGTATTCCTTTCTCCCTAACCTTTTCATGGAGGCGACAGTACTAGCCTCGAGGTATCATGAGCTACAGCTTGTAGTCCAAATCTGTCACTTTTCACCTGGTCCCATTTCTTAGAACAGAATGTGGCATGTAGTAAGTGCTCAATAAATATATCATTGAATGAATAAAGATGTAAACAACTTTACCTCCCGGGGCCGTGGTTTCTTCATCTGGGGGTATGGGAGAAGGTGCAAGGACTACATTAGATGAACAATCTCCAACATTCCTTCCCGCTCTAATCCTGTATATTTGCTAATGAATCACTCTTGAGATGAGCCCCTGCTGGAAAATCCTCCTTGTCTCTTGCTTTTCTACCAAGTTCCCACCTAACTGCTTCAACAACTTAACTGATATTTTAAAACAGGCACAATGATTTCTCTACAGCTTCAATGGGGGCCCAGGAGTTTTAGTTACACAGCTAAATTTTCCCCTAAATCTAAAGACTCTGAAAAGAAGGAATAAAACATTCTTCCCACACTGTCACCCCCTCATACAAAGTCCTTGATACACCCAGGACAGAGTTTGTTGTACAGCAGACCTGTCAACCCCTTAGCAGAGTGGTTCCAAATTAGGAATACTTCTATTCACCCAGGGGTGTTTGGAAACTCGTGTGAGGTTTTCACAAAGATCAGGCAATTAATTGGATGGGATGAAACGCATTTACCAAGAGCAAGGATGCTAAACATTTAGAAATGTAAGGGACAGTTCTAACAATGAAGAATTATTCTGTCCAAAATGCCAATTAGTGACCTGCTAAAAAATACTACCTTACATATCCCGTTACCCGAGTTTCTAAGCAACTCAAGTATTTTGCTTTACCTGGAACCAAAGGAAACACATTACTCTAAGGATACAATCAAAACCATAAAACAAGCGAGGTGAGCCAGAATCCAAAGGAGATATTTAAATTTGGGGCATAGAAAAAGACATCCACCAACCATATTTGAGGAAGGCCTGGCCCAAAGCCAAGACCAAACCAAGAAGAAACCATGAATTGTTAAAGAGCCCATTTGGGCAGGCTCACCTGTAAGAGGGTATCTGTGGGACAGTGACCATGGGGACAGTGGTGGTGGTCCCCATGGTGGGTGTGTCTCGACCTGCTTCCTCTGGCTCCTTCTTGAACTTTTGCTTCAAACTCATCTTGTTCTTCTTGGGCACTCCCTTCAGAGGGCCACCCACCCCACTTTGGCCTTCCTGTTCCTCCTCCTCCACTTCTTCCTCTTCTTCTTCCTCCCCACCACCCTCCTTCAGCCCATCCTCGTCCCCAGCCTCACTGAGACTTCTGGGGGAGTCACCCTTCCTCCTGGCAGTGGCAGAACCTGGTGGCGAGTGGGCCTCACAGTAGGCGGTCTTACGCACGGTGAAGATGGTGCCATTGAGGCTGGTTTCTCGCATGGGCTCAATCTTCATGAAGAGCCCAGCCCGCTGTGCACATGTCACATGGAAGGCTGTGTAGCAATTCACTTTATGGCATTGGATAGCTGCACCCAGCCCCTTCTGCTTACAGATATAGCAGGTGAGTTTCCATCGGGCAGGTGGGATGTTGTCGATGCCCTCGATAGGCTCCAGGAAGACAGTGTTAGCAAAACAGACTTCTGGAATCCAGATGGCACATACTACATGGGCCCAATGCCCATCACTGGTCTGTTTGAAGGCACCACCCTTGTTGGGGCAGAGGACACAATCCACAGGCCGAGAGGGAGACTGCAGGCAGCAGCGGCATAACCACTGGCCCTCGGGGATATAGGGTACACCATAGCACTCCTGGTGTACGGCCAGGTTACAGATGTCACAGAAGAGAATGACATTGCTATTATGACATTCATCGTCCAGGCATACACAGCAGAAGGCATCTTCATCAATGAGTGACTGTTGTGCCCCACTGCTGCGACTCTCCAAGTATGACTCCTTCTCAAGCCGGTCCACCAGCAGCTCAAAGGTGTCTGCTGACACCAAACTGTGCCCATCTACTCGCCGCTTTTCATTCACCATGTCCAGCCAGGCAAGGTCCTCCTCATCCATGTCATACTCTACCTCTGCATCCAGGTCTTCAGGTGGCTTCTCAATGTAGCGGTAATAGGCAGCAGGCAGTGGGGGTGCTTCAGGCTGGCTGCCTGGATCCACCACACGGAAGCTGGGCTGTGGGAGGTGGAAGGAAGTTCCAGATGCATGCTTAGAGCAGGATTCCTTCTTTTTGCCCTTGGATGAAGTCTTCTTGGACTTGCCTGGGAACTGAGGCTGCTCGCTATTTTCTTTGTTACTATTGCATTCGGTGATATCCTGAGCAGTCAGTTCATCTTCAGTGATGATCTTAAGTGGGTCATAGATGCTGATACGATGCAGGCGTCCATCAATATCCACCTCAACAATACGCTGGGCCTGGGCATATGTTAGGGTCTCCCGGGTGGGTGAGCACTTGAGACTGTAGGGGGATGGGGAACGCCGGCCCTCGGCATTCTGCCGCGACTTCCGGCGAGGCTTCCTCATGGCACCTAGGAACCAAGGAGACTGGCCTAAGGAGAGAAGACCAGGAGACTGTGAGCTGGATATTCATGCATGTATGTATCCTATCCACTCAACCTTCCATCCAATCAAGTGGCCACTGGGAGGACTAGCTGTTCCCTTAGTCTGAACAGTCTGCCCCTGAGGCATCCACAGGGCTTCACTCCTTCAGGCCTTTCAGCAAACAGCATTTCTCAGTGAGACCTTCTCATTACTCTGTACACCACTGCAAATACCTTTTCTCCACCAACTATGGACCTTTTATCCTGCTTTATTTTCTCTTATAACACACTTCATCTTCTACCATGCAATGTAATTTACCTATATATAATATTTATTATTTGCTTCCTTCTGCTAAAATGTAAGTTCCAAAGGGTTGGGAATTTATGCCTGTCTTCACTGCTATATCCCCAGTGCCTAGAGTGATGCCCACCTCCTAAGTAATCCTTCAATCAGTATTAGGCGAATGTATTCAGCGAACGAAAGGAGAAATGATCCCTGTCTTCAAGGTGCTATGTCTGAAGGGAAGGGAAAGAAAACAGATCCTTACAATATGACACATGGAAAGAGCTAATGTTCAAATGGTCTACGTAAGGTTGTGGGACACTAACTGTGAAAAAAGAGAGGGTGCTTAAGACTTCAGAAAGATTAAAAATAAATAAATAAATAATTAAAAAAAAAAAAAAAGACTTCAGAAAGAGAAAACAGGATGGCCACAGTGGTACACATTGGTAGTCTCAGCTACCTGCAAGACTTAGGTGGAAGGATCACGTGAGTCCAAGAGTTTAAGGCCAGCTGGACAACATTGCAAGATCCTGTCTCAAAGAAAATAAACAAGAACAGCATCCATTTTTGAGCTCTATACCTGAACACTACGCCCCATTAGTGGACTGAAAACTCACAGGTCTAGAGCCCTCTCCCAATCCATCTTACCATAATCAAAAGCCCTATTTGGGCAGGGGTTGTGGCTCAGCAGTAAAGCACTCCCCTAGCATGGGCGAGGCCGTGGGTTCAATCCTCAGCATCATATAAAAATAAAATAAAGGTATTGTGTCCAACTACAACTAAAAAATAAATATTTTTTAAAAAGCCCTATCTCCACCCCCCCACTTTTTTTAAGTGGTACTGGGGATTGAACCCAGGGCTTCACACATATTAGACAAGCACCCTACATCTGAGGTGCATCCCTAGTCCTTTTTAATTTTATTTTGAGACAGGATCTAAGTTGCCTGGGACTTGCAGTCTCCCTGCCTCAGCCTCCTAAGCAGCTGAGATTAATGAGCATGTGCCTGCATGCCCAGCTCCAGAAGCCCTGTCTCTTGTGTCCAGGGTGAAGGCATCTAAAATGCTTATCACATGTGGTCAAAGGCTTCAAACTACAGTATGCAGGGCATTTCCTGCAAATAGAAGCATCCAGGATAATTGGCTAGTAATATATTTCCAAGCAGAAACCCTGCAAGTTCTGGGAGTAGCACCAAAATATTTTTACAGTTGTAAGTGTCCTGTGTGGGTTCCTCAGTGGAACCAAGACCAAGGTGACTGGGACAATTATCTGAGGTAAATTCCCAGTACTTTGTTACCTCATACTTACATCTAGTCTACCCTTGTGAAACAAAGAGAAAGCTCTAAAGTTTTCCACAACATTCTCAGGATGGAGGGAACTAGGGTAAGTGGTTATCAAAGCCATTACTACCAGAAAGACTTTGGGGACATGGTGTCCCACAGTATGGGCACAGATTTGGAAAGGTATGAACAGAGAAAGAGCTTTCAAGAGGAAAAACCAATTTCATCATCTTGGTTGCAGCACCAACCATCTTTACAAAGTGGGTGATGATAATAATTTAACACACTTTTACTAATCACAAAACCCTTTTCCTTTTGGTATTGCTCACAACCACCTTGGATGACATAGAGATAGTATTTTTTTCCATCTTGTGCAGCTCAGAAGGGTATCACTCAACCCAGAGCCAGTAAGGTGGTCTGGTACAAAAAGAGGTTCTGGGGCAATCGAGGTTCTAATCTTAGCCCTATGGGACTCGGAATAAGTCTTCTAACTCCATACTTCATCAGTAATGAGGCTAATAACATCTACCTCTTAAGGGCTGCTGTTTGTTAATAAAGTATTATCAACATCCTTATTTAAAAGGCCTTCTAATCCCAAAGTGACTGAAACAAACAACCTGCCCAAGGAACGGCAGGCACACACCCCATTTGGAAGCTCAAGGAAACAGAATCATCACAGCAATTCTGTCCAGGTTCCAGATACCCTTGGCCACGAGATTCCTTCCAAATACCAAGTTCCCAGAGGCAGGCCAGGCCAGCAGATGTGCTTCATTACCACCACCACCCCCAAGGCAAGGGAGCTCCTAGGAGAGACAGACCTCTACCTCCATAGTTCACAGAGCCCTCCCTTCAGCAAGCCCTGAACAGTCTTCCCACCTGCCACCTCCTCCGCAGCTCAGCAATCTCTCAACCAACCAGCAAGTATCTATGCAGACCTCTTCTGTCCCACCCAAGCCTCTAGACGCCGGGAGGCAAACCCTACAGGAGGAAGGGCTGCAGCTGAGGAAATCGAAATGAGCTTCGCCCACAAGGCGCTGACAGTCGCGGTTTTTTTTTGGCGGGAGTTTTTCAACCTACACAGCTCTTTCCACATACATACCTATAAAATACCCCCAACATCTCCCCGAGATGTTCTCAGCAGCCCTTGGTCCCCTACTCGCTCACCCCACCCAGATCCCCCACAGAACCAGGAGTTTCTGCAATTAGACGGAATCTCCTGCACTCTACACAAGGCACTCCTGAGACGAGGGGAGACCCCAGTCGAGGCTACTGCCCCTTTAAGGGACGCCTCTTTCAGAAGAATCTTGACCCCTCAGAGAAGAATAAAGGAGGGAAATAACAACTCCTCCCCAGAGGGGAGAGAGAGGGCTAGGGCATCAGAGACATACTGACGCGGAGTCCGACCCTCAGAGAAAGCGAGCGCCAGCGAACTAGCGGGGCAGAGAGCCGAGCGCCTATTGGCCGCCTGACCTGCCCGTCAGGGGGAACTGGAGGGCCAAGGGAAGCACAAGGGGCGGAATTCTCCTCTGGTCTGGCCAATTGGAGAGCGTGGCGGAGGCGGGGCTTGGCAGCTTGGCTTCTAGGGCCGGGGGGAGACAAGATGGCGGGTGCGGGAGGGGGTCCTTGCTTTTCAGCTCCCCCACTCGCCCGCCTTCTCCTTCTCCGCCGCCGCCCTCGCTCCAAGGGAGAGCTTTCGCGCCGCCCCCGCCCCGCTTGGGAAGCCTCCCGCTCCCCGGTTTCCACCCCCCCGCGAAGTCCCTGGTCCCCGTAGGCCCTGCTGCTCCCGCCCCCGCTCCGTCCGGCCCCGCTGCCGCCCCCATTACCTCAGCCGCCGGCCCGGCCCCACCGTTCGGGGCCCCTGGGCGCGGGCGGGACGGCTGCCGAGCAGGTCGGCGCGGCCCTGGGAGCGGAGCGCGGCCTCCTCCCGCGCCAGCCTCCGCGGCCTCCGCCGTGCCCCCTCCCGGCGCGCGCTGGGGCCCCGGCCCGGCCGCCGCCACTGTCGCCGCTCCCGGGGGAGGAGGGGGAATGGAGCCGCCGCCGCCGCCGCTGCCGCCACGGAGCCCGGCCGAGGGGAGGGAGGGATCAGCCCCCAGGCAGGATCCGCCCCTCCGGCCTCCCCCCGCCACCTCCACCCCTTCCCTCGCTCCCTCCCTGGCTCCGCGGGCTCTCCCGCTGAACAGGAGCGAGAGCGCGAAAGGGGGAAACGGGAAAAAATCCCCCCGCCCGTGCCCGGCGCGGCTGCGGCCGGGGCTGCGCGGCGCGGAGCGCGGAGCCGCCGCCGCCACGGGGCACCGTCCCCAGCTCGGCCTCACGGTGGCGGTGCGGACGCGGCGGGGGCACCGAACAGAAACCGGGTCTGCGCCCGCCGCAGCCCCGACTCACCCCGGCCCTGCCCGCGGCGGGATGAGCCCGTCCGGAGAGCTGGAGACGTTCGGTCTAGTTGGAAAAGACTAGGGTCCCTAACTCTTTAGAGTCGTCTCCCCCCATTATTGCGGGGGAGGTGACCAAGGTTTGGTGTAACAAGCCCCCTCCGAACTGAAGGGCTCTACAAAGGTTAAGCGAGAGCAATTAATAGAGCTGAAACCGGCCTGTAGTTTATTGGGGTGCAAGTGCCTGTACTACTCCCAGAAAGTCGCCCCCTCCCCCAGGTCCTGAGGACAAAGGTCTAGCGATGTCCATCCCCTCCCCCAGTGAGGACAGCCAGGGAAGACCCGCGTCTATCGTGTGCAGGTGAGCGCCTTGTACCACACAAGACATCCTTTTTAAGAAACAGATCTGACTTTTCGTTATGTGCCATCCTTTTCCTTCTGTATTTAAAAAGAGTAAACATAAAAGTTTTGACAGTCTACTTAGGGACGTCTGGTAACTGGTTTGTCACTGTAGGCATGGGAAACACTTTCTCCTTAAGTCTGAGTTGGCTAGGAATGGGTTAATTTAATATACTAGGGGCTTTCTAAAAGATGCCTGACAAAGAGCAACTTCAAACTCAGATGTAATCAAACTGGCTTTTGATTTGATTTATAAAAAATAAACTTTAAAAGGGCTTTTTTGCCACCTCCTTTTGCATATAAATTGGAAAGCTTACCTTCACATGACTGAAGTCTTAAGCACCAATATTTAATGATGTTTATAAAGGATACATGGATAAGCTGCCTTCAAATGTGAAGATGAATGACATATTTTGAAAGCATCTCATCTCCTCTGACCGAACTGATGTAGCTTTTTGAGATTTCACCATTTCTTGCTGGGTTCTGATGATCCAGAACATGGGTTCTAGAGTCAGAAGGATAAAGTCTTAGGATCCATGTCTTCCAGATGTTTAAATTGGATGTACTGCTGCTTTTGAAGTATGTATATTTATTAGCCTAAGAATTTAGATATAAATCATTTTAAGTTTAAAAGTTTGATTAAAGCAAGGAAGTTAATTTGCATTACAAAGGTGTTTTCTGAGTAGATGGTAGCATCTTTTGGCACAGAGTAGTGCAAAAAATACTTCTGTTAACCAATTTTTAAAAAGAAAGAGAAGTGGCTTGTGGTGCTAAGCAAGGGCAGGGCAATGTTTTGAAAGCTGTGAAGATGAAATAGTATGAATTACTGTCAAGTGTTTTAAAGCTAGGGGGAATAATCATCCAGAGAGAAGGTGTGGAAGAAAGATGATTAATTGTGGAAGGGAAGCCCCAGAGGCAAGAGAATATTGCAATTACTTTTAGTTAAGGAAAAAAAAATCTGAAGACCAACAGGAACAAGAATACTGAATTTCATTTCTTGATCTTTTAAAATACGAAATATAATAACCATTTACACATATGAATAGTGACTTATTTCCTGAAGAAAGTTCTCAAAATTTATATAGCACAATTCCCAATTGTGTGATTGGGAGCTGACTTTTCCCAATAAAATAAATGAATAAATACCTTGAGAAACTACTATGGTTTCTGTTGGTTATAAAATAATGATTTAAACTTTTTTTTAAGTTGTTGAAGGACCTTTATTTTTTATTTATTCATTTATATGTGGTGCTGAAAATCAAACCCAGTGTCTCACGCACGCTAGGGAAGCACTCTACCACTGAGTTACAACCCTAACCCCTGTGATTTAAATGTTGATGAAAATATGTTGTCTACCTAGTGCATGTAATCTCCAGGTTTTTGTGCACAACACTTTTATGTTAAGACGTTATTCACCCCAAGTGTTTCTCTTCCATTTTCAACTTCCACTTTTTTAGTGGTAATATTGCAATTATTCTTATTTACATTTTTGACATTTAGAATTGGCTTTTGTTAGTGTAACTACGCACATAACTAGTTAACTGTGGTGTAATCTTAAATGTAACATGGAACAATTATATCATTAAAAACAAATTTGGAACATGTATCAAAAATCCCAGAGGCACTAAATGTAATTCACTTTAATCTTCAGCTATTTTAAACAGTTTAAATTCACCAGCTCCTGGCCTTTCCATTAAACCATACAACCATTAAGTTCAACAAAGAGGGGCATGAGCCTTTGATTCCAAATAGTTGTTTTAAGAAAAAAAGAAATCCTCCATCTCTAGAAAATAACTTATTTGGGCTAGGAGAATATTTTACATGTAGATCTAAAAAAGGAAACAAATACAAAAAGTCTTCATTTCACACATGTAATTTTTTTTTAAGTGTCTCAGGGTATCTTTTTAATGCTTCAGGGCAGGAAGCCTCTGAAGGGTCAGATGATATACCCACTGGATTAATAAAATATGTATGATAAGAAAAAAATAGGCCTTGACTGATTGTTAAATTATTTTTAATAGAATGTTCCTTCCTTAGACATTTGGCTAAAAGAATCTGAAACCACAGTTGGGAGGAATGTTGGAGGTTGGAATCATTGTGATATTTTTATGCTGTAATGCAAATGATTTCAGAATATAGTTTGCTTAGAAAAGGGAGAAAGTTTAGCTAAAATAACAACAGGTCTTAAATAGAATACCACACTCTCTAAATTTAAGTCCATTCATTTATTCCTGAAACACATTTTTTTGACCACCTACTGCGTGTTCAACACTAAACAAATTTCTTTGGAAAATAATGACAAAATCTGAACCTGGAAAGGATGAGTGAGCATATAAAAAGACAGAATATTTTTCTTTGTCTTGAGTAGTGTGCAATCAAGAGGAAAGCCAGAAATAACCAGAAAACATGCAGAAGAAATTAGATATGGCATTGAACAGTGTTAAGCCACCATTATTCAAAGAAGGGTTCTTTAAGGACAGGAAGCTTCTTTGCTAAGTACTAAGTAGGAATGGATGTAAACTGGTGAACAGTGTAGAATGACATCATTGGGTTGGTGATGGGGCAGTTCAGGCAAAAGGACAATACTCAGGGAAAAATAACGAAATCATCCTAGCTGGTCTGCATGGGCAGATGTTAAAAAAGAAAAGGTTGAACCCATAGTCCCAGCTACTCAGGAGGCTAAGGTAGGAGGATCACTTGAACTCATGAGTTCAAGACCAGCTTGGGCAAAAGAAAAAGAAAGAAAGATTGGATTGGGTATGAGGTGTGACAAAGGTATAGGGAGAAAAGGAGACACCCGCTACTTAGTGCAAGTGGTGGAGGTACCCACAACTTTTATTGAAAGTATTTGTGGACCGAGATTAATAAAGGAAATGTATTGACAGGCATAACCATAAGGTCCAGGAATACATCTAACTTTAGGCATCAGGATGCTCTCTTGCAATCTGTCAGCCATCCTGTTCCCATATGTATGGTTAGAAAGACATACTACTCTGTTGAGGTCTGATCATATGCCCACTTCTAGAAATAGAGACATGGGCAGGAGGTGATTCTCCGAAGAGACTTTGGACACATGTACAAAATAGGTCCAATATGCACACCAGATTTTACTTATCAACTTACTATATGAAACAAATATTATATCCCCATTATGTATAGGGTAAACTGGAGCCAAAAGATCAAATAAACCAAAAAGAATTTACTAAAGGTAACAAGGCATTATGAAAAGGTATTAACCAGAATGGTAAGAGAGGTGGTAGGAAAAGGAAGAGAACAAATCAGAAGACAAATCAACAACTTGATGACTGACTGAACAAAGGGAAGATCAAGGATGAATCTAAGTTCTAACTTCACAGGATTTTTATACTGCTGGTAGAATCTCTGCAAATCAAGAGGTGGCAAAGGGTTGGTAACTCAGAGCTCCTGCTGGGGCTGGGGCTTAAGGATTAAGGAAATGATCAGATCAACTGAAGTTCTCTGGAGCCTCTTCTGAACACTCTAAAATACATACCCATTCAATAATAATAAGTATTTGAGCTAATGGTTGGGCTCTATTTTATGTCTATAAGAGCCAAAAGGTGAAAAGGGTATGCTTTCATATGTGAGAAGACACAATCACAAGAATAAAGCAAATGGAATGTGCCTCGAGAGAAATGCAAACGAAGTCAGTTTGGTGGAGAGAGCAAGGTCATCTGGAGAAGAGGGAAGTTTCAGTCTTCCCTCTAAGCCATTTGAGCTTAGGTAGAACTTCAGCTTAAAAGATAGTTACAGGTTGAGGTTCTGGCTGAGCCACACCATGAGCAAAGAGAAATGTGTGTCCAAGAACAAAATGTCAACAAATCGCGTTTCAAAGATCTAATTGACTTTTGTTAGCAATTTAGAAATAGGCAGCATCTATTCTACAAAATAAAAAGAAGCTCCAATGAACTAGACAGAGTGGGTGAGTTTTATAGGCAGGGGAAAAAAAAAAAGCTGAGGTAAAGCTAGAACAATGAGTGGAACAATGATGAGTACTTTCCTTATTGGAATGTCAACAAAATCTGGTTGGCTTAATGAGATTTGGCTGTCATCTCCTGATTGCTCCAAAGTTCACATCTTTCAAGTAAACAACTTAGATTTTGGTTTGGTGATGTGGAAAACGGCTTATGTGATTCCATTTGGGGTCTGCTGTCTTTTCTTTGACAGACAGAACACCATAAAATTGGGCAAAGAGTGGGATGGTTGAAAAAAGGGAGATGTGAGGGAGAAGGTTGGAAAAGATGGGATCAAATGAGAGCATGGAGAGCATTGGGGAGGGAAATAGACCTAAGGGGGTGAAAGTCTTGGTGATTATTGAAATAGGAAAAATAATCCAATAAGTCCATGCTTTAAGATATAGGCAGGCAAGAATGTACAGTGTGATGTAAATCATCCATCTAGCGTAGCTTGAATGGTCCTCCTTGGACTTGACTCTAGCTAGAACTTCTGACCATGACCTCAGTGGAATGCTAACTACAAGCTTGAAAGCAAATAGGATGTGGCAAGTATAAATCATTCAACCTGATTTAATGTCTTATTTCAACCTTTAATTAACATTTCTGTTAAGTCCTTAGATTTTTACTGTGAATGAAGCCAGGATACCAAAAAAATAGAACTTATTTCCATTTTAATAAAAGATTCAGCCCTATAAGAAGCTATCTTCTTGGTATAATTTTACCAAGAGAGAGAAAATACACAAAAATAATAGCACCTACTAAGCCTGCTTTTTAACAAGGTCCCTCTTACATGATTTATTTGCATATTAAAATTGAGAAACCACATTAGAGGATATTCGAGATTCCCAGGATTAAAGTGTTTTAAGATCCTTAAGATAACATTAAAGGATTAATATTAGCCATCGATTAGTCAAGAATAGGTAACAAAATGTGTGATTCTATTTTTATGAAATTCTTGAAAATGCAAATTAATCTGTAATGACAAGCAGCAAGTTGTTGGTTGCCTAGAAGGGAAGAAGAGCATCAATTATAAAGAGGTATGAAAGACCTTTTGGGAGTGATGGAAACATTCTGTAAGTTGATTATTGTGGCGCAGAAATAGGTACATGCACTTGTCAAAAATCAAACTACAAAATAGCTTTTATTTTATTTTACATAGATTTTTGCCACAATTAAGTTGATAAAGAATATCAGTTGTTAGGGCTGGGGTTGTGGCTTAGCGGTAGAGTGCTCGCCTAGTGCATGCAGGGGGCCGAGTTTGGTCCTCAGCACCACATAAAAAAAATATATAACAAAGGTATTGTGTGCAACTACAATGAAAACAAAATATTTTTTAAAAAAGAATATCAGGGCTGGGGATGTGGCTCAAGCGGTAGCGCGCTCGCCTGGCATGCGTGCGGCCCGGGTTCGATCCTCAGCACCACATACCAACAAAGATGTTGTGTCTGCCGAGAACTAAAAAAAAATAAATAAATATTAAAAATTCTCTTTCTCTCTCTCCTTCTCTCTCTCTCACTCTCTCTTAAAAAAAAAAAAAAAAAAAAAAAAAAAAAAAAAAAAAAGAATATCAATTGCAATTTTTAGACTAACAATTAAAAAAATGAAAAAATGAGGATGAACTCACAAATGAATAGAGGAGAAAAGAATCATTGAAAAATTTTAAAAACTCAAAAAGACAAGGAAAGAAAAAGGAATATAAGGGCCTGGGGATTTGGCTCAAGCGGTAGCGAGTTTGCCTGGCATGTGTGCGGCCTGGGTTCGATCCTCAGCACCACATACAAACAAAGATATTGTCTCTGCCGAAAACTAAGATGTAAATAAAACATTTTAAAGAAAAAAGAATATAATATAGAATAAATAAAAAACAAATGATAGTAGATTTAAACACAATATTTAATCTACTTTTCTACACCGTAGAATGGGATATTTCTGGATAAGTTTAAGATAAAGGGTTAAAATGTATACTTTGAGCACGTGTACTTATATCTACTCCCTCCCCAACTTCATTAATATGTTAGCAAAGGATTTTAAAAATCCACAAAACAGGGGCTGGGTTGTGGCTCAGCGGTAGAGCACTTGCCTTGCACCTGTGAGGCGCTGGGTTCAATCCTCAGCACCACATAAAAATAAATAAATGAAATAATGGCATTGTGTCTATCTACAACTAAAAAGAAAATTTTAAAATCCACAAAATAAAGTGAATGATGGAAAGAAAAAACAGCAGTTGAGTCAATGCCAACACTATATCCTTGAACTTCCAGACTGTGAGCAAAAGTAAACTTTTCTTTATAGAGTTACTCACCCTGAGGTATTTCATCAAAGTAATGAAAAATGAACTAAGAAAAACCTCAACACATCTGGGGGTCATGTTTTGTGTTATGAACACAGTAGAAAAAAAGCTAATTTTTTTATATATCAAATTCTTCTTTAATCTATTAATGTGAGGAATTAATTCTCTAATAATAAGGCATTTCGGCAACCCTAGAATTAGCCTGACTTCATCATAATTTATTGACTTTTTTCTTATATGTCATAGTGGACATATATGTCTTAGTGGTTTGCTAGCATTTTAATATTTTTGTATATAGACTGTCAGAGAAGATTGGCTATAATTTGTCGATGAATCAAGTGTCATTGCTCTCAAAGAAATGAGTTGGGAATTTTTTTTTTTAAAGAGTTTGTATAAGGGCTGGGGATGTGGCTCAAGCGGTAGCACGCTCGCCTGGCATGCGTGCGGCCCGGGTTCGATCCTCAGTACCACATACAAAGATGTTGTGTCTGCCGAGAACTAAAAAATAAATATTAAAAAAAAAAAAATTCTCTCTCTATCTCTCTCTCCCTCCTCTCTCACTCTCTCTTTAAAAAAAAAAAAAAGAGTTTGTATAAGATTGGAACAAACTGTTTCTTGAAAAGTTGGTAGAACTTGCTGCATTTCTGCTGCTATAACAAAACAGCCAAACTGGGTAATTTATAAACAATAGAAATGCATTTTCTCACAATTTCAGAGGCTAGGAAGTCCTGGCAGGTTTGATGTCTGGAAAGGGTCCCGGCCCTATTTCCAGAATGGAACTTGATTCTTTCCCATAACCCTCTTAAGCCTTGGCAACCACTTTTCTGTTCTCTATTTCTATAGTTTTATTATATCAAGAATGTTATATAGGGCTGGGGATGTGGCTCAAGCGGTAGTACGCTCGCCTGGCATGCGTGCGGCCCGGGTTCGATCCTCAGCACCACGTACAAAAAAAAATGTTGTGTCCACTGAAAATTAAAAAATAAACATTAAAGAAATTCTCTCTCTCAAAAAAAAAAAAAGAATGTTATATAAATGGAATCATATATAATATTTTGAGATTGACTTTTCCAACTCAGCATAATTCTCAAGAGTCATCTAAATTATCATCTTTATTAATAATTTTTTCATTATTTTTGTTAAGTAATAGTCCACAATCGGGGTGTACCACAGTTTGCTTAATCATTCACTCATTGAAGGACATCTAAGTTGTTTCTGGCTTGAGACTTTTATGGAAAAAGGTGCTGTGAATATTTGTGTAAAGTATTATGTGAACATAAGTGTTTATTTCTCTGGGATAGATGCCCAGGAGTACAATTGTTGAATTGTATGATATCTGTAGGTTTAGTTTTGTTTTTTTAAGAAATTGCCAATCAGCTGGGTGTGGTAGTGCACGCTTGTAATCCTAGCTACTTGTGAAGCTGAGGCAGGAAGATCAAGTTTGAGGCCAGTCTGGGCAAGTTAGTAAAACCCTGTCTCAAAATAAAAAATAAAAAGGATCAGGGTTGTAGCTCAGTGGTAAAGTGCCCCAGGGTTCAATCTTCAATACAGGGAGGGAGGGAAGGAAGGGAGTGGGGGGAGGGAGGGAGGAAGGGAGAAAGGGAAGGAGGAGGGAAAGCAGGAAGAGAATCTTACCAGTATGTGTTCCAGAATGACTTTTTTTTTTTTTTTTTTTTTTACTGAGGGTTTAACCCAGGAGTGCTTTACCACTTACATCCCCAGCCCTTTTTATTTTTTATTTTGAGGTAGGGTCTCACTATGTTGCTTAGGGCTTTGCTAAATTGCTAAGGCTGGCCTCAAACTTGTGATCCTCCTGACTCAGCTTTCTGAGCCACTGGGATTACAGGCATGCATCACCATGCCTGGTGAATGACCATTATTTTACATTCCCACCAACAATGTATGAATAGTCCAGTTTATATTGCATCCTTGATATCAAATTTTTTTATTTTAGCAATTATGATAGGTGTGTTAATATTTTATTGTGGTTTAAATTTGCATTTCCCTAATAGTTAATGATATTAAACATCTTTATATGCACTCATTTACCTCCTCAGCAAAATGTCTGTTAATATCTGGTACTCCTTTTCAAATTGGATATTTCTGTTTGTTTACTCTTGAGTCTTGAGTGTACTTAATTTTTTCTAGAAATTAATCCTTTGTTGGATACATGGTTTATAAATATTTTCTTCATTTTGTATCCATTCTCTTCATCTGCTTAACAGGAATTTTTTTTCTTTTTCTTTTTTTGTATCAAGACTAAGAAATGTTTGCCTAGTACTGGATCTCAAATACTTCCTATTGTTTTTTTCTAAAATTTTTCAGCTTTATGCTCTACGTATAAGTCTGTAATCTATTTTGAGTTAAGTTTTGTATAAAGTATGAGACTTAGGCCAAAGTTCACGGGTCTGTTTGCCTGTGGAGGTACAGTTCTCCAGCCCTGTTTGTTGAAAAGGCTCTTTCCTCCCCTGAATTGCTTTTCCCTCTTTGTCAAAACTCAGTTGGGCATGCTTATGTCCCTCTGTTTCCGAGTTCTCTCTCTCCTGTTCCACTGAGTGTGTTTCTCCCTTTGACAAGCCACACAGTCACAGTATTAACTATAGAAATTTGTGAAATTAGAGATACTCTGGTCTTCCCATTTTATTCTTTTTTTTTTTTCAAAATTATTTGGCTAATCTATATCCTTTTTCACATAGCTTGTAGGGTAATTCTATCTATTCTACATAAAACTTTGCCAGGATTTTAGTAGGAATTGCATTAAACCTGTATATCAATTTAGGGAGAACTGATATATTACAGAATTGTGTTTTCAAATTTCTGAATACATAGAGAGGTTTTTCCTTTCCTTTTCTTTTTTTTTAAGAGAGAGAGAGAGAGAGAGAGAGAGAGAGAGAGTTTTTCAATATTTATTTTTTAGTTTTCAGCAGACACAACATCTTTGTTTTTTGTATGTGGTGCTAAGGATCGAACCCAGGCCTCACTTATGTTAGGTGAGTGCGCTACCGCTTGAGCCACATCCCCAGCCCAGAGAGGTTTTTCTTTAATCTCTTTGTTATTAACATTTAATTTAATTCCATTGTACTCAAGAGAAGGCTATCAATATTATGGCAGTTCTTTGAAATTTGTTCAGACTTAATTTATGGACTAATGAGTATTTAATTTTTTATAATGTTCCACACATGCTTGAGAAGAATGCAAAGTCCCTAATTTTTAGATTCAGGGTTCTATTGTATGGCCAATAATTATTTATATTCTTCAAACCTCTATATATTTTTGCTGATTTTTTTTTGGTGTACTTATAAGTCCCTGGCATATCTTTTAGTTATGTAATGAAATATTCCCTCCCTGTGGGATACTCTGGTCCTCCTACTTTATTCTTTTTTTCAAAATTTTGAAGCTGTGTTAAAATCCATTTATTTCTAATATTCATATAATTGCCTCTGCTTTCTTTATTAAATATTTATTTATTTATTTTTTAGGTGGACACATATCTTTATTTTATTTTCTATGGTGCTGAGGGTCAGACCCAGTGCTTCATGAATGCTAGGCAAGGGCTCTCCTTCTGGGCTTCAAGCTCAGCCCTCCACTTTTTTTTGTTAACGTGTGATTGAGTCTTTTTTTTTTGCTTTCAACTTCTCTGTGGCCTTTTGTTTTAAGTGAGCTAATTTCAAATAGTACCTCATTGATTTTGTTTTATTTTAAATTTATTTTTTTCTTTAATTTTTCTTCCCTGAATAGAACTTTTAATTTTTAACTTTATTGTAATTATGATATGTTGGTCTTCCTTCTGTCGTCTTGCTTTGTGCTTCTTATTTGTCTGCTTTCCCCCATGTCCCTATAATACTCATATTCCTTGCCTCATTTTGGATTTTTTTCCAGTTGATTTCTTTTCTTTTTTCTCTCCTGATATATCCACTCTCTACTGGTTTAAAAATTATGCATTCTAATTTTATTTTTTTATAAATTACTAAAATTTTACCATACACACTTAATGAAGTCCTGAGCTAATCAATACTATAAGTCTTCTGAACATAAGAAACTGAGAACTTTTTACTCCAACTACCCAAACTTCTAATTACATCCTTTAATTTTCCAGCATATTAGACTTTTTTTAAATTTAATTTTTGTGACTAAGTGATATATTCACATGGTTCAAAAGCCAGAAATACAAAACAGTATATAAAAAAAGTCTTATCTCATATTTGTCCCCCATCTGCTCAGTTATCCCTTGTAGAAAATCACAGTTCTTTGTTTACTATTCATCCTTCCGGAATTTTATTATACACAAGCAAATATAAACAGACTTTTAGTACTCCATCCTCCTCTTTGAATGAAAAAGTTAGCGCGCTGCATTAACTACTTGGCATCTTGCTTCCCCCCCCTCCACATATGTTGAAATTCTTTCCATATCAGTGCATGCAGGTCATCACATTCTTTAAAAAAAAATACTTATTGATATTTCATCATGTGTATTAGCACGATTTTGTTTTATAGTCCCATATGATGAAATTTGTGTTGTTTGCAGCCTTGTTATTACAAACAGTGCTAGAAAAGAATAACCTTATACATATGTTACTTCACACATGTGGAAGTGTGTCTATGGGATCAATCACCCAAGTGGAATTGCTGGGCCTGAGGCCATATGCATTCAGAAGTGTGACAAACTCCCTGAGGGCGATGCCAATTCACACTCTCATAAGGCATGAGTGAGCGTGCCTGTTTTCAAACAGCTTCATCAACAGAAGGTTCCACAAACTTTGGATATTTGCCAATCTGACAGGAGAATTTTTGGTATAAATTAGAATTTCTTTTATTATGAGAGTTTGAGCATTCTTTTGTATGTTTGAAGCCACTTTTTAAAAAAAAATATTTATTTTTTAAGTATAGTTGGACACAATGCCTTTATTTTATTTAATTATTTTTATGTGGTGATGAGGATCAAACCCAAGGCCTCGCTTAGGTGAGCGCTCTACCACTGAGCCACAACCCCAGCCCTGAAGCCACTTTTTATTGTCCTTTTCCTGGGAACTTATAATGGTCTGGATGTATTACCCTGACTCTGCATGTGTCTGTCATCCAGAAAGAGGGCTTGGCTGAATAGAAGCTTTGAATCACATTTTCTTTTCTTTTTTAATATTTTTTAATTGTTAATGGACCTTTATTTTATTTATTAATATGTGGTGCTGAGAATCAAACCCAGTGCCTCATACATGCTAGTCAAAGGCTCTACCACTGAGCCATGACCCCAGCCCCTTACATTTTCTTTTCTTGAATATCTTTAAGGTATTGCTCCACATTCTGCTGGCACTGAGTATTGCTAGAAAGAAACCTGAAAACAATTTTATTTCTTTTTTTTTGGCAGGAGGCGGCGGGGCATTTTAAAATTGGTACATTATGGTAGGATTATACATGATGGTAGGATTTGTTGTTACATATTCATACATGCATATAATATAGTATAATTTGTAAATATTTTTTCTTTTATAAACTATTTCATTTTTGTGGGGAGATACTGGTTGCCCAACCAATTCTTGGCCTTTATAGTCCAATAGTTTTGGGGGGATAAGTTTGAATCTGTTTTCTCTAATATGTGGTATGATTTGACTTGAAAGGAAGTCCAAATCTTTTTTTTTTCAATATCAGGAAAGATTATAAAGTTTTATATCTATCTTGAAATATATCTTGATCTCAATTAGTAATCCCGAAATGTCCAGTTGGCTTGGTATTCTTCTTCAAGGATCCCAATTTTTTGTGGGGTTGGATCTCCTTTGGCTGTCTTAAACACTATCATTTTCTCTCTAATCTTATACTATCTAATGTGGTAGCCAGTATCTAAAACATGACCATTTAAGTTAGTTATTTGTTCAGATTTTGCTGCATCAAAAAAAAAAAAAATTAACCAAATGTTCTTTCCTGTATCTCAGACCTGTTAAGCAAACTCATTTTCCCTTTATCTGCTCTTTAGAAGATTCTTCTAGAATCTAGAAATTCACTAGTTCTGATGGTTTTTTGTTATCTGGCAATATATTTAATTCATCAGCAAAATTAAAATTAAAACAAAATTAGCTAGGCATGGTGGTACATGCCTGTCATCCCAGCCAACTAGGGAGGCTGAGGCAGGAGGATCTCAAATTTGAGACTAGCTTCAGTGACTTGGTGAGACCCTGTCTCAAAATAAAAACAAGAAGGTCTGAGAATGTTGCTCAGTGCGAAAGCACCCCTGGGTTCAATCTCCAGTACCAAAAATTGATTAATTAATTATTTAAAAATTTAGTTCTTTAGTGACACTAACCTCATTCCCATGCTTGATAGCCATGTGCAGCGAAAGGTTACCATATGAAGACAGCATATATATAGATTTTCATCATTACAGAAAATTATATTAAACAGAGCCACTCCCTTAAACTCCTTTTGTTCCATTTTATTTTGTTTGCTTTTGTTATCTGTTCTTTTGTCTGGTTCTTGTGTTTTGTTTTGTTTTTTAATTTTTTATTAGTTATAGAAGATACAATGACTTTATTTTATTTGTTTATTTTCTATATGGTGCTGAGAATCAAACCCAATGCTTCACAGGTGCCAAGCAAGCATTCTACCACTGAGCCACAACCCCAAGCCTAGCTCTTTGTCTTTTCTCTCTCCCTCCCCCCCCTCCTCCCTCTCTCTCTCTCTCTCTCCCCCTCCCTCCCTCCTCCCTCCTTTTTCTGTATAGGGACTCCCACAAGCTAGGCAAGTGCTCTGTCACTGAGTTACATCCCTGTCCCCATCTTTTTTCTTACAGTATCTTCATAATGGTGATGTGCCCATTCTTTAATCATTGCATTTTATCCCATGAGTTGAAGTTTTCCGGCCCCGCCATTTATAAGAGGTCCTTTCAGTGAGGGTATTTTCTGAGGACCTGCCACCACTGGGCCATTTCTCTATTGTCCTTTAGTTGTATTGTCCTTCTACCCACATGGTTTCTGACCAGCTGCTTTCTGCTGATGATTTCCAGCTTTCTCAGCTTTGTGGTATGTAGAGGATGTAGGTTGCTCACTTCAGGGTGAGCTCTTACCCACAGGAAATGCAGTTTTTCTAATATTTTCTAAGCTCTGCCACCTATGCTCTGGTTCTGTTCCTCTAATCCCCTGTGCTATCTACTGCACTTGGCCCCCATGCAGTGGCTTCTGTGAAGCTTTTGGTAGCACTCAGGCACTTTTATGTCTACAAATCCTGTGTCACTCAATCTTGCTGGACACGCAGTCTACTGGTTTTTACGCCCTCAAATATCTTGCAGTTTTTGTAAGACTATTGCCATCCATCTGAGCTGGCAACCTAACACTGGGTTCATAAAATCTGAGTATTACAGTAACTTAAGAAAACATTGAAGGGGGCTGGGGTTGTGGCTCAGAGGACAAGTGCTCGTCTAGCACGCATGAGGCACTAGGTTCAATCCTCAGCACCACAAAAGAATAAAATAAAGATATGTGTCTACCTATAACTGACAAATAAATATTAAAAAAAAGAAAAGAAAACACACAAACACATCTTTTCAAAATCCAGCGATGGCTCTGTGACCTTAGGGGTCCATGGAAAGAGGAAGAGCCACTGGAATTCTTTATTCTTTATTTTTTTTATTTTTTTTTTTAATTTTTATTTATTTATTTTTTTTTTTGGAATTCTTTATTCTTATATAAAGAATAAAGACACACAAAGGGAGGTTCCAGGGAACATTCTATCCCCAAAAGGGCAAAAGGGTAGGATTACAAAAGAACAAGTGGGTATAATTCAACCCCATTGGGTGATGCCCACTCCTGGAGCCACATTTTCCTTATCTGAGTGGAGGTAAAGCCCAATGTATTGCGGGGTACAATAGCTGTTCAGCACCCCTTTACTCAGGACTTACAGATGTGCACATAGTTTGTGTCCAGAGCGGCTCCCAACATAAGACATCTTCAAAGAGAGATAAGTTGCTTTCGCCAGTCCCTTTTGACCACAAGATTTGACCTTTTTTATCCCCACTCATCAGACCTTTACATTATTATCATCTTACAAACTATTTGTTTAGCTTTATCTACATTAAAAAAATATTTTTGACCAAATGTTGTTTCTCATTTCTCAGACCTGTTAAGTGAACTCATTTTCCCTTTATCTCCCTTTAGAAGTTCTACAATCTAGAAATTCACTCATTAGAAATTCCTTCAGAGAAGTTCTGTTGGTTTTTTGTAATCTGGCAATATCTTTAATTCATCATATTTCTTGAAAGATTATTTTCTGGTGTCCAGTTTTAAGTTGATAGGCATTTTTTCTCAGCACTTTGAACACTGTGCCAATATTCTGGAATTTATTGTTGCTATTGAGAAGATTGTTCTTAGTCAATTTATTGTTCTTTATCAGATGATCTGCCTTTTCTCTTTTTAAAAGTCTTCTCTATGTTCTATGTTCTTGGTATCTTTCTTTTTTTTTATAGTATTAGAAATTTTAATCTAGCTAGCTGTATATTGAAATAATGTGGCTTGGACAAAGAGGATTTATTCAAGGGATATATGGATAGCTCAGTTTAAAATAATAAGTTAGACTGGAGTGAAAATCAAGAGGAAAAAATATAATTAACCCAACTGTTATCTTCTTTTCCATCAAATTGATGAAGTCAGATAAGCATTCATGCCTGGGGAGGAGCAGAGCTCTGACATAGGAAGCAGAGAGTATTCCACCGCTTAAGCACAACTCTCCTCATATCTGAATGCGAGAATCAGGTAGGATGTATTTCCTAAACATTATGCATCCTTCCCATCCTCGTTTATGAAGTAATGGTAATCATGCTTTGTAGATGGTAGAGTATCTTGCTGTAAGTCAGACTTGATGAAAACTCGAACGTTCCAGAGGTCTTAGTCCATAGAATGCTGGCTCCATTCCTCAGGGCTCAAGGTGAAGTAGGACATCATGGTGTGTTAGAGTCTGTAAACAAGTCAAGATGGCTGTTCTTGGTATCTTATTGTGTTTAGATGTGGGTGTTTTTGCTTTTGTTTTGTTTTGCAGTGCTGGGGATTGAACCCAGGGCCTGATGCATGCTAGGTAAATGCTCTACACCAAGTTATATCCTCAGCCCTTTTTTTATTTTTATTTTTTAATTTTGAGACAAGGTCTCACTAAATTGCTCAGACTAGTGTCAAACTTGCAATCCTCCTGCCTCAGCCTCCTGAGTAGCTGGCATCTTTCTTGGTACAAATTCTGCATTCTGGGTTTGAGGATTCATATCCTTCATCTGGTCTGGAAAATTAAAATTACTTGTCTGAGCTTTGCTTCTCTATGATCCCTTTATTTTCTTCTTCTATGACTAATCATTCTCTCATATTTCTTAAACTCTCAAAGTTTTTAAATTTATTATCCCTCTAGGCTTCATTTTGGGTCACTGTTGTTTACTATAGTGTGGTTTCACTTTTATTTCTTTAAGCATTTTATACATTTAAATATATTCTATGGCAAGTAAAGAAGCCAGACACATATAGGGCAAAATTCCTTCATATAATCATCTGTAAAAGGCAAAAGTATAGGGTCAAAAATCTGGTTGTCAGGACTGAGACATGGGGGAGAAAATTGACTTCAAAGGGACATTAGGGAATTTTGAAGGGAAAGAAAGTAGTTGATATCTCGATTATAGTCACAGTTACACAACTGTACACTTGTCAAAATGTATTGAGCTGTACACCTAAAAAGGATACCTTTTACTCTATTAAATCATACCTCAATAAATCTGATAATTTAAAAACAAAAGAAAAAATTGTATGTGTAACCACAGTTAGCCACTATTGCGTGCCAAATATAAATAGTGCAAGTGAGGAAGAGGAAGAAACCAATTCATTAAAACGTATAAATATATAACAAATAAATAAAGAAATGTGAGTAGAGATGAGAGTCTCTATTCTGTAAATTTTGTTTAATTGCTTATGAGGTTGTCCTCAGTTTGTGAGACTTTTCCCCTCTGCAGCTTGTGCCATGTTCCCTTTGCTTTCACATAGGAACTGAGAAAGTTGGGGTTTCTTTCTTTTTTTGGTATGTCAATTTTTACACAATTACTCATCAAATATTTATTTAGCACCTTCTATCTTTGAATATTTTCTGGTAGCTGGGCACAGTGGTGCATGTCTGTAATCCCAACCACACCAGAGACTGAGGGAGGAGGGTTGCAAGTTCAAGGCCAGCCCGGACAACTCAGCAAGTCCCTGTCTCAAAATAAATTAAAAAATAAATAAAGGTGGGGTTGGGGCTGGAGCTCAGCAGTAGAGTGGTTGCCTAGGGCATGCAAGGCCGTGGGTTCGATCCTCAGCACCACATATAAATAAACAAATAGAATAAAGATATTGTGTTCAACTATAACTAAAAAATATTAAAAAATAGATAAAAATAAAAATAAAAAATAGATAAAGGCTGGGGATGTAGCTCAGTGGTAGAACATTGCTTGTCTGATTCCCAGTTCCAAATATATATGCACACATATATAGTCTTTATATATTTTAATTTAAAAATATACATATATATGCTTTAATTCACTCTTGGGGAGCTGTTACAGTGCTTTGGGTTCTTCTGAGCCACCATCTTCATTTGTGAGTTGGGATGTCTTACCAAATTTACCTTCACAGGGTAACTGGACCTTTGAAATTCAGTCCTAACAGGGTCCAGGACAAGATCAGATCCAGAACAACAGGGCTGAGTTATGTTAAGAATATGTTAAGGGATCTCACAAAAATAAATGGAGTAGAGAAAGAGGATGCAGAGGCAGAGAGGAGGGGAGGGCATGGGGTAGTACTGGGGAACGAAATCTACCAAAATTATGCTCTGTCCATGTATGAATACACCACAATGGATTCTCATTATATAATGCATTAATTAAAATAATAATAATAGAAGGGAGATCCAGTAGAAAGTGCAGGTCAGGGGGGAATGAGATCAATCAAATTATGTTCTGTGCATGTACAAATATGGCATAATGAATCCCATTATTATGTATAATTTTAATGTACCCATTTAAAAAAAGCAATATTAAAAAAGATTCTCCCACCCTTGCTCTGAAGCAGCAAACTTCTTTCCCCTTCATGGACAGTATTAGTCATCCCAATCAACAATTTTTTTTTCCTAATCATGTGTGATTAAGAGCCCCAAATGACCAGCAATGGAAACATAATACTCTAGTATCCCCAAAACCCAAATCAGCAGCGCCCCAAGTCATAGAGATGAGAAGCAGTAATTTGATGAGTAAGTCATTAGACCTCATCATAAAAGGCACTCTTCCACCTCCACCCCATTGTTCCCATACCTACATATTCTAATTATAGAAAAGGGAATATGTACACATACATTGGTTCATGATTCAGATCACGTTATATATCCTGCATGCCAGCACCCCAGCCTCATGAGATATTGTCACTGTTGGAGGCACAAGTGCCTCTTTAATAGGGCTTTCTGCTGTTCTATAGGGCTCCGCTGGAGAAGGCATGATGGGAGAATGAGTAACACATTCATGCCATTTACTGTGTCTTCAAAATTGGCTGGAGCTTGCTCCTGTGTTTCACACCCCTTACAGCTAATGATAAAAGGTTTGGAGTGCCCAACTTCATCGCTTGTGGCTCAGACAATTCAGAAAAGGCAGCTTTGATATCAACATTGGGCTCCCCAGGACCTAGGAGTAAGAGTAGAGCAGTTTCTCAAGGTAAAAATGATCACTTGCTTATGAGGCTCTTCTGCATCACAACAGGGGCCTCTGCTGTGACTCCTGTTGACACCTGTCACAGATTCCATATCATAGTCCCAGCTGCCACCCATTCAGGGAACACCACGGGACACAATGGGTCATAAAGGTCAATAAGAGTTCCCTGCATGCTTCACAAGTATGACCAGAATGTATTGCCCACAAGAAAACCCTGAACTCAAACTATGTTAAATAATGTAAAAGTCCCTCTGTTCAGTGACTTTGATCTCAAGCTGGCTTCTCTCAGAGTCACAAAGGACCACAGTAATTCCTTGGAACATGCCCAGACATAATAAAGACTAAAGGAAAAAGAAAGGCTCCTCCTGCCACCACTTACCTGATAAGAGTGGTTTGTTTTAGAATTGAGGAAGAATTTCCTTAACATCTTCTTGTCCAGAACTGATGGCGTATCTGGTCCTAAGCCAGTCACTGGCAAAAAGAACAAGAGTACCGGGGCTGGGGATGTAGCTCAAGCGGTAGCGCGCTCGCCTGGCATGTGTGTGGCCCTGGTTCGATCCTCAGCACCACATACCAACAAAGATGTTGTGTCTGCCGAGAACTAAAAAAATAAATATTAAAAATTCTCTCTCTAGGGGCTGGGGATGTGGCTCAAGCGGTAGCGCGCTCGCCTAGCATGCGTGCGGCCCGGGTTCGATCCTCAGCAGCACCACATACCAATAAAGATGTTGTGTCTGCCGAGAACTAAGAAAAAAAAATAAATAAATGTTAAAATTCTCTCTCTCTCTCTCTCTCTCTCTCTCTCTCACTCTCTCTTTAAAAAAAAATTCTCTCTCTATCTCTCTCTCCTTCCTCTCTCACTCTCTCTTTAAAAAAAAAAAAAAAAAAGAACAAGAGTACCGTAATTGGCTTGGAGACCCATCATTTGGGGTGGAATGGATTTTGGAAAGTCAACCACCTTGACCACTAAAGATTCAAACTACACTCCTCGAATATCTCTATCCCTGTGCTTCTGATGGTTAAGTATCACTGCATGGCCACTGGAACCTCCTGATCCTGTTCAATTTAGGTATTCCATCTCATTTAAAGTGATTTTTCGAAGACAGTGACATCCTCATTGATGCCTTAAGCCTTTGATGAAAGGATTATCTCTTTGCTTTCCGAGGCCACATACCTGTATATATGTGTTATTGGTGGTGGGATTACATAGGATAAATCTTCCAACGTTCTTGTCTTCCCAGTTCTTGAAATTTCTTCTTCTGTATTATAAGAAACTCCTGGCATCTCGACTTACTGTGGTCCATTGTTAAGAAGTGGAGGCCAGGGTGGGTCTGAGTTTTGCTTAACCAGCTAAGCAAATTGTTAGAGCTACTCCCAGCTGCTAGCTTAATGAACCTCAAACTGTAAAGATACCCACATGAGTAAATTTAGTTCCAAACTAAGTTGACAGTGCTCCTCATTTGGTGGGCTGACACAGAATCCAGGTCTGCTAAAAATTAGCAAAATCCCTGTATTTGACTTGAACTTATATCTCCCAGAGCATGCGGGATCTGCCTCTAATACGTTGAGGATTGGCTTTCTCTTGTAAGGAAAGGGGTTGGTCGTATTTTCCAGTAAGGGAGAAACTTCATCAGCTAAGCAATGGAAGTGAGTATTAAGACTCAGTGCAGGAGGGTTTCTGTAACGACAATCTCTTCCACCCAAGTTGTCGCACAAAGAACACAGAATATTCTTCTCAAATGAATTGAACTAGAGATCTGGAGGGAACTAGGGCAGCTAGTGTGGTTTGGGCACCTCAAGTAAAGCCTCATTCTGGAATTTGAGGACTTCCTTGTAAAGTAAGATCCCCCCATCTTACCTAAAGCAATAGCGACCCCTCCCCTAGTACATGTCCCTGGAGAGATGTTGTGGTTACCACTTTTACAACATGAGCAGAAAGCCAAAGGTCATCAAACAAAGAGAAAGTCCTATAGCACACAAATGGAAAACCAAAGTAAAAAATGGAAAAAATCGGGGCTGGGGATGTGGCTCAAGCGGTAGCGCACTCGCCTGGCATGCGTGCGGCCCGGGTTCGATCCTCAGCACCACATACCAACAAAGATGTTGTGTCTGCCGAGAACTAAAAAATAAATATTAAAAACATTCTCTCTCTCTCTCTCTATCCTCTCTCACTCTCTCTTTAAAAAAAAAATGGAAAAAATCTGACATCAATACAATTCAGGAAATAGAGTAAACACAAGAAATAATCCATATTTTCAAAGATACAGCTTTTTAAATAAAAATAAATCATAATGTCATGAAAAAGGAACAAATGGAAAAATGAATTATTGAAAATTAAAAACATAATTGCTGACTTTAGGAGGATAGTGGCAGCATCTTTTTAAAAGCTTTATTGAGGTATAATTTATTTGTTTTTATTTTATTTTTTTATTGGTTATTCAAAACATTACAAAGATTGCAGAATCACAGGAAGTGACTAAGATAGTCCAAAGAGTTCTATGTATGTTTTACCCAGTTTCCCCCAATGGTTGCACCCTACATGATTGTGATACAATATCCGGGATTCGGCATGGGTAGGAAGTGTGTACTGTTTTATCACATGTGTAGATTCATATAACAACAAGGCACCCAGGATACAGAACTATTTCATCACCACAAATATCTCCCTTACCCTTCCCTGGCCCAACATCCTTAATCCCTGGCAGCCACCAATCTGTTTTCCAACCCTATAATTTTATCATTTCAAGAATGTTGTCTAAATGGGAATCACACAACGTGTGACCTCTTGAGATTGCCATAATGAATTTCTCCTAATGTTCAAATAAAAACAGAGTAATTAGATAGTGAAACCAAAACTCGTAGATGATACTTAGAACAAAACTAGGTGACAAACCACAGAAACCAAGGAGTGGGGCCAAAACAACAGCCCAGCCCTGCACAGAACCTGCATCTATGGGAGAGGAGCAAGGGGAGAACGGTGAGCCGTTAGTCAGCTTGTTATCACTGGGACAACAAGACCTGACCAGAACAAACCCGAGGAGGAAAAGTCTACTTTGGGCTCTCAGTTCCCAAGGTTCTGTCCATGGTCAGCCAACTCCATTGCTGTGGCCGCAGATGAGGCAGAACATCATGGCGGAAAGGCCTGGAGGAGGAGCTGCTCAGCCAGGAAGCTGCGCAGGGCAGGGCCACAGACAGATCTAGTCAAGGCCACACCCCAGTGACCTATTTACTACAGTCACATCCCACCCGTCAACAGTTTCCACCCCGTGGTCCATTCAAATGTTTAATCCATCGAGTGGATAATCCACTGATGAGGTTACAACTCTCCTAATCCAGTCTTTTCACCTCTCAACATTACTACACTGTCCCATGCATGAGCTCTTTGGGGGAAATTTTTAGATCCAAACCATGGTGTGTCTGAAGGACCCAAGGAAAGGAGACCCCCAAGCAAGTCCCTAAAAGTACAACTGGAAAGTGAGTGAGGGCATTCTGAGGACAGCTGCAGAAGGCAGGACGAGTTCTGGCCACCCCAGTGGCTGGTGAGTACAGGACCATCCCAGGAAGATCCAGGGCCGAGAAGCTGAGCACTATGTACTCATGAGAGTGGCCTCCCAGGCGCTGGGCGAGGTGGTGCACCCTGTAATCCCAGGGGCTCAGGAGGCTGAGACAGGAAGATCGTGAGTTCAAAGCCAGCCTCAGCAATAAGGAGGCGCTAAGCAGCTCAGTGAGATCCTGTCTACAAATGGAATACCAAATAGGACTGGGAATTTGGCTTGGTGGCGGAGTGCCCCTGAGTTCAATCCCTGGTACCACCCTGCCCCCCCCCCAAAAAAAAAAAGAAAAAAGAAAGAAAAAAAAAATGTTGAGAGTGTCCTCCCAGGACCTTCACTTTGGGGAGAAACTGAGGAGTGGAATCAAAGTCTAGCAGGTCAGGGACAACATCAGGACCAAAGGACACACAAGAGCAAAGTGAAATCCAAAGAGGTGGGGACAGGAGCCAGGAAATCCCAGAAAGTAAGCTCCCATTTACATGAGCACGGCACAAAAACAGAGGAGAAAACTCAGAAGTATAAAAAAATTATTTGAGAGGCTGGGGATGTGGCTCAGTGGTAGAGCACTCGCCTAGCACGTGCAGGGCCCTGGGTTCAATCCTCAACACCACATAAAGATAAAGACATTGTGTCTAACTACAACTAAAAAATATTTTTAAAAATTATCTGAGCCTCTCTATGTTCATAGAAATTAGTTTTATATAAAACAAAGCAACAGAAAAATATCCAGATGAATCCCATACAAAATTAGTACAATAAAACAGAATAATATGCAGAATGACATCCCTCGGCTAATGAGCACACTCCAGGAGGAACCCACATAGTAGAAAAAAACTAGAGCCTACTATTATAGGTTACAATAATAACCTATTATTGTAAAACAAGCTAAAAGACATTAAAATAGAATCATATATAATATGGGGGAAAAGCTACTAGATTTAGAAAAACTCAGCATGAATGACAGAATCCAGAATTAGAAAGGAAAGAATAATTTAATAAATGAAAAAAAAAGGAGAATGAATAACACATAGATGATCCCCAAGAGAAATATAAGGTGAAGGTTTGTAAATTTTAAAAGGAAGAAGGGAGGGGCTGGGGATGTGGCTCAAGTAGTAGCGCACTCACCTGACATGCATGAGGCACTGGGTTCAATTCTCAGCACCACATAAAAACAAAATAAAGATATTGTGTCTGGGCTGGGGTTGCAGCTCAGTGGCAGAGCACTTGCCTTGCATATGTGAGGCACTGGGTTCAATTCTAAGCACTGCATAATAAATAATTAAATAAAATAAAGGCAGTCTTTAAAAAAAAAAGATATTGTGTTCACCTAAAGCTAAAAAATAAATATTAAAAAAAAAAAAAAAAAAAAAAGAGGGGCTGGGGATGTGGCTCAAGCGGTAGCGCGCTCGCCTGGCATGCATGCGGCCTGGGTTCGATCCTCAGCACCACATACCAACAAAGATGTTGTGTCCGCCGAGAAGTAAAAAATAAATATTAAAAATTCTCTCTCTCTCTCTCTCCCCTCTCTCACTCTCTCTTTAAAAAAAAAAAAAAAAAAAAAAGAAAGAAGGGAGCCAAGTGAGGTGTAATCCCAGCAGGCCTGTAATCCCAGTGGTTTGGGAGGCTGAGGCAGGAGGATTGCAAGTCCAAGGCCAACCTTAGAAATTTAGTGAGGCCCTAAGCAACTTAGCAACTTAACAAGACCCTGCCTCAAAATTTAAACAAAACAAAACAAAATAAATTGAACTGCCGCAGTCTTGGCTGGGCTCACACCTTGTAGATTCAAACAGCAATTCTTTATTCCCGAACTCACACCGGCCCTCTACAAACAAGTTTGAGGGAAATTCACTTTCTGCTGCCAAATTCACGTACTCCACCAGGCTTTGAATCCCAAATACTTTCTGAATTCCACGAGAACTCAACGGGAACTCAGGCAGCAGGATACGCCCTATTCCCAGCAGGAATAACCTTAAACCTAGAACTGCCCTAAACCCAGATTGTCCTAAACGGGGGAACGCCCTAAACCCAAGGAGTGGGATACTTCCTAAAATCTGCAGGATACACCCTAAACCTGGATCCGCCCTGGTCCTTGAGCAGGGTCACCTTTCTCAAACATACATGCAATGTCACAGCGAATGTCTAAGGCAAGTCCATTTCTACGAGTCCTTCCTCTAAGCAACATGGGGTACGCTGGCAAGGAAATTTCGATGCGTCATTCCTACTTGGCAATGGCCCTCAGCATTGAACAGCAATAGAAATAGCTTCAAAGAGAAGGAGAAGGTGGAGGAGGAGGAAGAGGAAGACGAAGAAGAAGAAGAAAAAACAGCCATATCATGGCAGCTGGGGTGGAGCTTGGTAGGGCACATGCTTAGCACGTGTGAGGACCTAGGTTCAATCCCCAGCAGAAGAAAGGAAGGGGGTGGGAGAAGAAAGATTTGAGAGGAAAAGGTAGCAAATATTGAGGACAGACCAAAAAAAAAAAAGCGAACATACATGTGATAGAAATACCATTAACATTAGAGAATAGAATAAACACTAAACTGTAATCCAACAAAACTTTTCTGATATTAATATATTTTTTTAGAAAGACATTTTCAACTACACATGGAGAGAGCCAAATCTCCATCCTCTTCTTGCACCTCGCCCCCAACCTGCGTTCTGGGTTGCAGCATGCCCAGTGCTGTGAAGGTAAGGGACACCCTTTACCAAGGTGTCTCTGTGCTGTCACCAGGTAAATCCCACGCCTGAGGAATCTTTCCCCATTACTGTACTTGGCACATGACAGCATGTCCCAGAACTCATTTCTATGATCACTTTCTCCATGAGCATCGCCCCGCCTCACTCCATCCCGGTCAATGTCCTTCTCTGTGTCTGTGACACCCTGTCAGCCTGACTTCCGGCTGAGTCTTAGTAGTCTTACTCCAAAACTCTCCTCAGGTGCCCTTCACCTGACACAATCCTTGGCCACCAGTTACCATTAAACTAACACCAGATAATGAATTTGGTGTAAATTAGTATTAGAGAGAGAAAATTGTTCGACTGTTATTCCATCTGTTAAGGAGGTATGTGAGGAAGGATGCATCACCATATTGCAATTTTACAGACTTTATACCAGGAACATGTTTGCCCTAATCTAGCAAATAAATTAATACTATGACACCAATTTATCAGAAAAGGGGATCTTAAATAGACAAAATTTTTAAAAATGTATTAGTAAATAATATGATGATTAAAAAGGTGATGTTTTCATTGATGATGAAGGAAAAATAGATGCCAAAAGAATGAATATTTAAAAAAATATTTTGCATTGATGTTTCAAAAGCCTTCCCCCTCTGTGTTCAGACCTCTACCTGCCAGCAGAGCCAGAATAACAAGAATGACCGCTCTTGTTAAAATGACGGGAAGACCCATTCATGTCTCGGCTCCTTTTACCTTAAATGCTTTTGAATAATACACTTCTAACAAAGAAGGTGCCAGACACTGATGTTGACCCTCATTTAGATACGATCTAGGAGGCAGAGCAGGCAAATCTATTGTCTTCCCTCATCCCCATAAAAAAAATGCCACACTGGGGTACCCACAAGAGACTATGAAACCTGGAGAGCCTAATTTGTAATCCAGTGTGATGTAGTAACACTCAGTTGGCAAGGAATTCATGTTTATGGCTGGTCGGAAGAAGCGGTTACTCCTCAGCAAGGTTGAAATCAGTTGAAAGAATAAAAATAAAGTTTGAGTTTTCTGGACACCTGAATCATGACCAGACATTTCAAATATGCTACAAGAGGAGGATGTACCTTTTGTCCACTGTTCTTCCCAGACATGGGTAATAATTCCCATCTTGCTGAAGTTATTTCTTGTGGTGATAATCATTTATGATGGAAAGTTGTCATCTTACATTAGCAATAACTTGAAGTTCATATCCTCACACTTTATTGGTGCTTTTTCCAAATGTTTGCTCCCCCAAGAACTGTAGTTCATCTGCTAATGTGCTTGCCCATCATACTGGTTCATGACATCTTCCTGACATTGGTCGCTTCTTGCTTGCCACTTCATCTAATGTCATCTCTAAACCTGCTTAATTCTGAATCTCCTCTCCAAGATTTACGAAGATAACAAATATGACCTTAACTGCATTGGTTCTTTAGGAAACCACACGGAAACTTCTTTATCAAAGAAGAATCCATGACTTATGTGCCCTTTCTCCTCCCTTTCGGCCTGCACTTTTTCTCTTCCAATTTGAGTCAAATGCCTTTACAATTTAACTCTTAACTTTTGTCATGTCCTCAAAAAGTTGGATGTAGAACTACCATAGGACTCAACAATCCTACACCCTGAAGAATTGAAAATAGGTACTCAAATCAATTTTTGTATGCAAATGTTTATGTCAGGACTCTTCACAGTAGCAAAAAGGTAGAAATAATCCAATGTCCATCAATGGAAATACATGCATACAATGGAGTATTGTTCTTTTGTAAAAAGTATAAGGTGCTTCTGGGCATGTGTCACATGCCTGTAATCCCAGCAGCTCTGGAGGCTGAGGCAGGAGGATCGCAAGTTCAAAGCCAGCCTCAGCAAAAGCGAGGCACTAAGCAACTCAGTGAGACCCTGTCTCTAAAAAAAAATACAAAATAGGGCTGGGGCTGTTGTAACAAAGGTTCACTAGATTCTTTGATTATATCCCTTGTGGTTTTGAAACTTACATGGTTTTTTTCTTTTTCCCAACCTTCTCCTCCCTGATCTTCTTTTCCCTGATCTTTTCCTTCTTAATCTCTCTTTCCTAATCTCATTTTCTCTGAATCACCTCTTTAAAAATCCTTGTTCCTGCTGATGGGCAGAATTACAACTTTGGGGACAGGAGTCCCCTGTGTTTCTCCTTTGCTAGCAAAGCAAAAAACTTTCTTTTTTCTCAAAATCATCTCCTCATCATTGTATTGGCATCAGGGACAAGAACTAAGCTTTCAGCAACAATGTGGCCCATGGTTGAGTGTCCCTGAGTTCAATCCCTGGTACCTAATTAATTAATTAATTAATTAATTAAAAGGAAGGGGGAGTCAGTCGGCTGCCGTGTGGCCCGGTGAGGCGGCAGCCGAACTCAGTTCCCCCAAAATTATTAAAGCAGGAAAACTCAAGACAAAGAAACCCAATAAGGCCAATGATTTCAGTGATATGACAAACTGGCCAACACCAGGAGAGTTAGTGAGCACTGGATCTCAGAGTGTCATCAGCCAAGGAAATAAGTAGCCACAAATTAGAAAAGAAAAAGAAGAGAAGGTTGAAAAGAGGAGTAACAGTGAGAGCAAAGAAAACAGGGAAACAAAATTAGATGGTCCTATTGAAAATGTGAGTGAGGACGAGGCCCAGCAAGCAGTCAGCAGAAGAGATTAATAAACACAAGTGGGTACCACTGCACTTAGACGATGAAAGACCAGAGTCAAAAGAGACCTGGATCCCAGAACAGCTCTTGGTGTCAACCTGAAGCAAATAAGTCATCCCATAACAACAGGAGAAATGACACACGAAGTTGGAGGCGAGACAGAGAAAAAAGAGATGATCAGGATGAAGTGTCCAATGTGAGGAGTGAGGGGGGTAATATCCGAGGTTCCTTCAGAGGTGGAGGAAGAGGACGTGGATGGGGAAGAGGACCAGGCAGAGGAAACCCTCGAGTAAACTTTGATTATTCGTATGGTTACCGAGAGCATGGTGAAAGGAGGGATCAGCCATTTCAAACAGAAATCAACACCACGATGATGTATTACTATGATGACGGTACGGGTGTACAGGTGTATCCTGTGGAAGAAGCATTGCTTAAAGAGTATAATAAGCATCAAATTGAATATTACTTCGGTATAGAAGACTTGGAACCTGACTTCTTTCTTTGGAGAAAGATGGATGAGCAAGGTTTCCTGCCTATTTCCCTGATTGCTGGATTTCACCGCGTTCAGGCTCTCACAAACCTTAATCTCATTTTAGAGGCCCTGAAGGACAGCACAGAAGTAGAAGTTGCGGATGAGAAAATGAGGAAAAAGGGGGCTGGGGATGTGGCTCAAGCGGTAGCGCGCTCGCCTGGCATGCGAGCGGCCCGGGTTCGATCCTCAGCACCACATTCCAACCAAGATGTTGTGTCTGCCGAGAACTAAGAAAAAATATAAATAAAATGTTAAAATTCTCTCTCTCTCTCTCTCTCTCTCTGTCCCCCCCCTCTCTCTCTAAAAAAAAAAAAAAAAAAATGAGGAAAAAGATAGAACCAGAAAAATGGCCAATCTCGGGCCCCTCCACCCAGAAGCGTGCCACAGACTGACTTCTCTGGGCTGATCGATTGTCCGGAGTTTGTGCCAGGCCAAGACTTTTGCTCACATACAGTCAGGGCGATGATCTACTGAGGCCCTGGCTGTCATCTGATGGGGATGTGCAGTGGCGCAGGTGGCTCACTGAAATGCATTGTAAATACTGGAACAAACCGGGCTGCAGAGATGGAAGCCACCAGACTGCCTTCCATGTGAGAGTGTCCACTGCCGACCCCCGGGCAGCACGACAGTGGAGATGACCCCCTCTGCCACGATGGATACAGAGCCGGGGACCACTATTGGTATCCCAGGAGCTGCCTGCCCTTTTCTGTGTGACTGGACTTAGACGGAGTGGCTACTTTTATTTGCAGAGGAAGCTAATTATTATCACAGAGGAAATACTGCAAGGTTCTGTCTTTTGTTTCCAGACACATGTACTTGTGTCCAGGTCAATAAAGCAGAGAAAGAGAGGACGGCGAAGCCTTTCACAGCTTGCCAGGCCCTTGGCTCTTGGTCTGCCCTTTGCCATGGTGAACATTGCATAACTCACGTGTTAAGATGTTTCACAGGGACTGTAAGATTTATTAATGTGGACATTTAAGGGGTAAGAAATTGAAGAAATAAACAAGGGTATTTTTTTCCATTATTCTTCAAAATGTATTTTTGATACATCAGTATAAGTCCTGCCCGTCAGAAAAGCATTAATGATGGACAGTTTCACAGAAATTTTTATCTCATATTTCTTTGTCAGCCCTGTGCTTCTAATCACAGCAAGCAACTTGGGGGCAAGTGTTTTAAAAAGTTGAAGAAATGTAACATTGTTTGTTTGTTTGTTTGTTTAAAGATATAATGGCTGATTGTTAAATTTAGATTTATTTATTGTGTAAACTTGGGTCCAAGATGACATTTTTAACCAGCTTATGAACAATCATTGGTAAGTTGGATAAATATAGAAAATACTTTTTCCACAGGGATAGTTAATTTAGGTCAGTCAAGTTGATGATGCCTGTCCATTAACCATTTATGTATTATTAATAAAATTACAAGAATAAAATCAAAAAATAAAAAATAAAATAAAAGGAGGGGGGAGAATGGGGGATAATAAGAACGTACGAGAGTATTTGTTCTGGTTTGTGTGAGGAAACTTAGGAAGACATCACAATGAAATGATAGGTCAGGAGTGGGTGGAATTGCAATTCTCCTACTAGAATTAATAAATGAATTTGAAAAATCTATGTCAACTCCAGAGATGATGAATATGTTATTGATCTTCTGATTAGTCAATGACGTTCAACATTTTAAAAGACCAGCTGCAATCTCTAATACTGAGATTTGAGACATCACAACACGAGCGGGTTTCCGTGTCAGCTTCTCAGTCATCTTCAGCAAGCACAACAAGCTTAGGCGGACCCAAGATCACTAGGAGTTCTAAGAAAGGCTACAGAACAGAGAAGGCAGCACTGTGCACAGCAACATCAAGGGAGATTCCAGTGCTCCCATTCACTGCCCAATCACCAGGGATGACAAGAGGAGGGATGCATGTGAGTCACATCAGGTCAGGAAAACCCTGGGGCCCAGGGTCCCTGAACCTAAATACTCTCCTGGTCACCGAACTCCCAGAGGGAGGGGGCTGAGTTCCTAATCTTTAGTGCAGTTACCATCCTCAATTTCCCGGGACGTAAAGCAGTCCTGAAAGCATGCCTGGGCCTTCCTTGGATCGGTGGTCAGCACATAGCTACCTGAGAAGAACCCTCATTCATCACCAACGAGTATGACTCGCCCCTGGCTAATCTAAGGAATTCAGAACAAGGTCAAACTTTCCTCGTATGGCCCTGAACTGGAGAGAAAGATTTGTGTCCCAGCTGTGAACACTCTTTCCAGACAACACCCACAGAGCTCCTCGTCTTTCCCTGCTTGGGCTCTGCCAGGGTCTTGTGTGGCACAATGGTGCAGTTGGCACTTTTTGAGATGTTGGCAAACGATGGAGGGAAATGCCAACCTGTAACTCAGAAGAGAAGGGTCAACAGACACTGACCAGTCAACAATGAGGCAGAACAAGAGGAAGAAGATGAAGCAGGAATTACGGCCCAGCACGGGTGTTGCCTTTCAGGAATCGACAGGTGACGGGTTATGAGGCTCCATCCCTCAGGGTTCCCCCACCTGGTGTTCAGCTTGGAGTAGTTTGTTGTCCACCTTACTCGTTGATGCTTCCCTAAGTCAATATTGAAGATTGGTTCAATAATTGTTATTATTATTGTTATTATTCGATATCAGGGATTGAACCCAGGGGAGCTTATCCACTGAGCCACATCCCTAGCCCTTTACATTTTTTATTTTGGGACAGGGCCTCACAAAATTGCTGAGGTTGGCTTTGAATTTGGGATTCTCCTGCTTCAGCCTCTGGAGCCATTGGAATTACAGGCATGTACGTGGCCTCTGGCCTTAATTATTCTTTTCAGGGTTAAAGTCAAGCATATTTAGTTCTTGTTTCTCTTTTAAGGTTTAGATTAGGCACATTCTCAGTCCAGAGATGCCCTTCTATAAGCTATACGCTTGTACACTATAAGCTATGAGCCCTTCTTCAAAGATATAGGCACACACACACACAATTCAAGTTGTTTTTCCTCGAGCATGTTTTGTTCTGATTTTCTCTCTTTAGCATGTTTTCTCTGAATTTTATTTATTTATTTTTGTAGCACTGAGGTATTTGATTTTGGGCAGGGTCTCACTAAATTGCCTAGGCTGCTTTTTCAGCAAGAAGCATCTTGGAGATGTCATCACCTATTTTCCCATAGAAATTGACAGTGGGGGAAACGTCACAGTGGTCCACTTTGTGCTTTGAATATAGCCCTTGCTGCTCTGCCACTGAAATTTATTTTTAAGATGGACATGTTTCTTTCTCTTCCTCTCTCCCTGCTCCTCCCTAATCTCTCCCTCTTCCTAACCTCAGGGGAACACATTACCTTTCTTCCTTATCTCAGGCAGATTTATCTGTCCCTGAGTACACACCCACCCTAGGAATGAAATAATCCAGACTTTGGGGAATGGCACCAGAAGATCTCAGAAATGATTATCTCCCAAATTAACCAGTGAATTCCAACTCCAGCAGAGAACACATGGAATGTAGCCTTTGAATCACCCCTTTCAAAGCTCCTTGTTCCTGCTGCTGGGCGGAATCAAAGCCCCTGGAACAGGAGTGTCTTGTGTTTCTCTTGACTAGCAAAGCAATAAAACTCATTTTTCCTTTTTCTAAAAAAAAAAGGTTGCCCAGCATGTCATGTCCTCAAACCTGTGATCCTCTAGCCTCAGCCCCCTGAATAGGCGGGATCACAGACATGTGCCACCACACCTTACTCTGAATTTTATTTTTATGCCCCAGGCCTGTCACATCACTGTGCTATCATGAAATCTAACTTATCTTTTACAGTTGTACTTTTGGTGTTGTATATGAAAACACTGTAGTGAGCTGAACTCTCTCCCAAAAAAGTATGTGGAAGTCCTAAACCCTAAGCTCTGTCACTGTGACCTTATGGGAAATACAGTTTTGCAGATGTCATCAGGTTAAGATAAAGTCACACTGGAGTTGGGCAGTCCCTAAATCAAGCAATGGGTGTTCCTGTAAAGAGGAGATTTGGAGATAGGCACACAGAAGGATGGTGACCACGGGGAGACAAAAGACAAAAAATTGGAATAATGGAGCCATCAATCAAGGACTGTCAGGACTGCCCGAAGCCACTAGAAACAAGGACAAGGACAAGGGAGCCTTGCCTAGAGCCTTCAGAGGGAGCCTAGCTCTGCCAGCACCTGATTTCCCAATCCTCGCCTCCTGAACTGTGAGGGAATAAATTTCTGTTATTTTAAGCCCCCTGGTTTGGGGTAATTTGTTTTGATACCTAGCTTAGGAGACTCATAGATACTCTTTGTCTTAGCTGGTCAAAATTAAACACATCAGACAGAAATTACATGAACTGTTCAGTGGGTTGTCTTTGTAAGCAGCATACTTAATCAGAACCAGTAGTTATTTACAAAATCCAGGACTTAACAAGTCCTTCAAATGCATTTCATACTAACATTATTTTCAAATGCGATAAAGTATATTGTGGGAATGCAAATGATCAATCCCAGGAAGAAAAGGCAAAGCTGAAGAAACCAGTTGAATTGTCCCTTCTGATATGAAAGATGTTGCCACTTGGCAGTGGGTAATGGAAACCCTTTTGTTATAAAAGTTTCCTGGCTCAGGCTGCAAGAAAAAACAATAAAGAAACGGTTGATTAACATGTGAGCACTGTGTCTGAATTTAAGTCAAACAGACAGGAATTACAGTCTATTCTCATCGGCCTTAGGAAACTAGTGCCTTCTACCTTTTGTGACGTTCACCTTCCTTCCTTTGAGACCTTGAATGGCGATGTTCTGAGGATTAGGTGAAGTGATGGTTCTGTCCTAAAGCCAGAGAACACAGCTGTGAGACCAGACACTCCAGAAAACTGAAAAAGTAATGGGCCTTTGCTGACTCAGGAGGATGATTGCTAAGGCGAGAAGACAACTGGTACCTGAGAAACAAGGCAATGCGACTGCTAAAATGTGGAAAACTGATTTCAATGGCCCATAAATTTCCAAAATGAAGTTGAAAGAGTGATAGGCTCTGAAGAAGAATGAAAACCACACACATTTCAAGTCAGTATCACATAGGAGAAAACCTACATGACTTTGGGTTTGGTGGTAAATTTTTAGGTATAATAACAAAGGTACCATCCATACAAGAAAAGATAAATTGGACTTCTTTAAAACTGAAAATATCTGCTCTGTGAAAAACTGTTAAGACAATGAAAAGATAAGTCACAGGCTAGGAGAAGATATTTGTAAAACACATATCTGATAAAGGGTATGCATCCAAAATATACAAAAGATTCTTAAAATTAAATAATAAGAAAGTAAACAACCCACTGGGTACAGTGACACATGCCTGTAATCCCAGCAGCTTGGAATGCTGAGGCAGGAGGATGGCAAATTCAAAGCCAGACTCAGCAACAGCAAGGCACTAAGCAGCTCTGTGAGCCCCTGTCTCTAAATAAAATACAAAATAGGACTGGGGATGTGGCTCAGTGGCTGAGTGCCCCTGAGTTCAATCCCTGGAACCCCCCCCCAACCCTCCCCCCCAAAAAAAAGAAAGAAAGTAAACAACCCAATTTAAAAATGGGTAAGAGCTCTGAACAGATGATACCTCACCAAGAAGGATATTCAGTATGCAAATATGCTATGAAAAGTTGTTCAACACAACATATCATTTAAAAAAATGCAGATTAAAGCAAGATACCATTAAATGCCTTTAGACTAGCTAAAATCTGAAATACTGGCAAGAGGAACCCTCACTGCTGGTAGGGTATAGCCACTTGGGAAGATAGTTTGGCATTTTCATATGAGGTTAAACAAAGACTTACCATACCACCCAGCAATTTCACTTCTCAGTATTTACCCAAATGAGTTAAAAATTCCTGCTGCCTCAAAAACCTGTGCACAAATGTTGATAGCAGATTTACTCATAATTGTCCCCAAATGGACGTCAATAAGATGCCCCTCTATGAGTGGCTAAACAAATTGGTACATCCTTACAACAGAGTCAGTGTGCTAAAAAGAAATGAGCTATTCAGCTGTGGAAAGACACAGAGGAACTTTAGATGTATAGAAAAAAGAATTAAAAGCCTACATACTGTATGATTCTAACTGTATGACATTTTGAAAACGGCAAAACTATAAAGACAGTAAAAAGATCAATGGTTGCCAGGGGTGCAGGAAGATGGAGCAGTGAACAGGCAGAGCACAGGCTTTTAGGATGGAGAAATGATTTTGCATGACACCGTGATGATAGATGACATAATGTATTTGTCAAAACCCATGGAGCTATGCAACAGAGAAGGAATCCTAATGTAAATTATGAGCTTTAGTTAATCAAAATTTATCAATTATTTCAACAATTGGAACACATATCCTTTCACACCAACACAAGATGACCATAATAGGGGAAAGTGTGTGGGGAGGGAAATGATGGTGCATGGGAACCCTCTGTACTTTCTGCTCAATTTTTCTATAATTTTTTTCAATTTTTGCAAAAATAGTCTATTTTTAAAAATCCTTAGCTACATATCATGTTCTTTGACACAGTGCAATTGAATTTGAAATGAAAAATAAAAAGATAAATTTGCAAGTTTGAAAATGTAAAAATGACTATAAATAATGTATGGGTCCAAACATATGAAGATTTAGAAAAAAAATGATTAATGTAAAATTAAGATAGCCATAGCAAATGTTATGGGATGTAGCTCACAAGCGAATTTATGGTCTTCAATACATACAGTAATCCCTCATTATTGAAGGAGGGTTGGTTCCAGGACACCCCAACATACACCCAAATCCTTGAGTGCCCATCTCACATAAGCCAGTGTAGTATTTGCATGTAACCTATGCACATCTTCCTGTATACTTTAAACTATTCCTAGATTATGTATAATACCTAATGCAATATAAATGTCATGTAAATTATTATTACACTATATTCTTTATGGCATACTTGAAAGAAAAAGTCTGCAAATGTTCAGTACAGTTGTAAGTTTTTTCTGACTATTTTTGATCAATGTTTGGTTGAATCTGTGGGTATAGAACACACTGATAAGGAGGGCCAATTGTAACAGAAAAGGAGAAAAACTGAAAAATAATGAGCTAAGCATCCACTTTAAGAAGCTGGAAAAAATACAGTAGAATAAACCTTAAAAAGAACAAATCTAAAAGCAGAAAATAATTTTTAAAAAGAAAACAAGAAATAAATATACAGTAGAAGGTATCCATAGAAACAAATGTTGATTTAAAGGACTTAAAAAAAATCTTCTGACAAAATTCATTAAGAGAAAGACCCCCCAAGAATGAGGTTAGAAAAGATGAATGAGACATAACTAGAGACAGAGCAGAGATTTTTTTAAAATCTTAAGCCAAAACTATAAGAATATTTATGCTAGTACATCTAAATCAATCAATCAATCAAATTGCCTACAAACGGCAATTAACCAAAACCAATTGACAGTCTTTATTTCTTCAACATCCATGTTTTTTAAAAATTTCTTTTATTTTTTTAAAGATGTTGATAAACCTTTATTTTATTCATTCATTTATATGTGGTGCTGAGAATCGAACACAGTGCTTCACACATGCTGGGCAAGTGCTCTACCACAGAGCCACAAGCCCAGCCCTAATAACCATTTTTTTTTAATGTGAACACTCCAAGAGAACTCTGATTTATTCTTATTTTTTTATTTATACCAGGTACACATCAGTCTTAGGAGAGGTGGCTCCCAATTCTGACACTGCTGAAAAGACAAAGCTTCCCAAATCTTTTCTGTTTTGATGCATGGGGTCCCTGGGGTGATGGCGGCCAACTCTGACCACAAAGTGACAAGCTAATGCCTGAAGATAGCAAAGTGAAAAGACTGAAGCATCCTGTGTCCCTGCTTATCTGCACCAGCCTTGGAGCATCCCTCTGGATTCCTGATAGTGGTGTGCATTGGAGTGCTGCCGGGTTGGTGGGAGCGAGGGGGAGGACTCTGCTTAGATCAACATTAGGCTTTGGGTTCTCACTGCCAAAAGTATTCCTAGTGGAGTATACAAAATTAATGGAAAATTTAAACAGACCAATAACCAAGAAAATTAACTGAAAATCGAAACACACACACAGCCTAAATAGTTTAATAGTAATCCTTTCTGGATTAATAGGCCATTCTGCATTATTAAACCAATCCTTCTTGGTTTAATAACCTCTTATTCTACTCATGTAAAGAACATATCGTTTCATTATTGCACAAACATATAAACTCTTCCAGGTAAGAAAGAGAGCTTCCAAAATCATGTTATAGACATAATATACCTTTTTTTTTTTTTTTTTAGAATTAATCAACTGAAATCAGTATGGGGAAGGAAAATGGCACATTCAAGTCACTTATAAATGTGTGTGTGTGTGTGTGTGTGTGTGTGTGTGTGTGTGTGTTAATTATGACCAAGGAGAGTTTATCATGGGAATGTAAGGATTAGAAAATCTATTTAACGTATTCATTGTATTAATAGATTTAAGGAAGGAAAACAACAAAAAATCATCTTTACAGAGACCACATTTAATATAATTTAACAGTCACCTGTAATTTTTTTAAAAACCAGAAAATTAGGGGAGAAAACCATTTCCTTAACTTGATAAAGGTCATTCACTCAAACCCAGCAAACATTCACACATAGAGGAGCATTTTAGGAGAACCTCTTCTGAAACAAGGCACAGTTGCCCACTATCAACTCTTCTTGTTAACACTGCATGGGGCTGGTTTGAGCCTGGGGCATCAGCAGTGCAGCCCTGGGTTGCAGAGTGAGATGCTACACAGTCTCAGGTGCTTCCTCCTGAGGGGTCGAGACGAAAACTCAATCTGAATGTGGATGGCACGGATTTATTTCATGTCTCAGGCTCTCTGACTTAGTGTTCCTTCTCCCCCATTACAACCCTCCCTTGAGGCTCACACCCTTCAACTCATTATTGTGATATAGACCCAGATCTGGTGTTAACCCTTCCCCAGGGCTTGCTATTGGACAGAGTAGCCAGGAGATAAAAGTTCACAGACCAAGCTAAAGAGGCAGCTGAGGAGCACAATCTCTTTAAAACAGCAGGGTTGTGGCTCAGCGGTAGAGCACTCGCCTAGCACATGTGAGGCCCTGGGTTCAGTCCTCAGCACCACATAAAAATAAATAAATAAAGGTTAAAAAAATAATAATCTACATTTAAAAAAACGCATAAGCAACTGGATGACAGATGCCATTAGAAGGTGATGAAATAAAATGAATGAACTGAGAGTTCAGAATAAACAAAATAAATACATTAAAGATGCTGAGGGCCATTACCAAGTAGGAATGACGCATCGAAATTTCCTTGCCAAGCGTACCCCATGCTGCTTAGAGGACATTCGATGGGACATTGCATGCATGCTTTAATAAGGTGACCTTGCTCAAGGACCAAGGCGGATCCGGGTTTAGAGCTGATCAGGTTTGAGGAAGTAACCGGCTCCTTGAGTTTTAGGCGTTGCCAGTTTAAGATAATGGGTTTTAGGGAAGTTAGAGGTTGAAGATTATTGCTGGGATTAGGGTGTTCCTGTTGCTTGTTCCCGTTGAGTTCTCGTGAGATTAAAATGGGATTTGGAGAGAGCCTCGTGGAGTAGGTGAATTGTGCGGGTAGACGGCAGAACGAGATTGCCCCTGGACCTGTATAGAGGCGGTGTGAGAGCTGGAATAAAGAATTGATGTTTGAACCTACAAAGCTGTGTGGTGGCTCGTGATTCTGGTGCCAAGCCGAGACATTGGCTTTGGCATAAAGAGGATACTAACAATACAAAATGTAAGAAAATGATATAGATATATATGTACTTTCCTTCACTGTTATTTCTACCAGTATTCAGACATTTTGAAGCTCTGGTATTAGGTTCATGCACATTTATGATTGTTGTCTTCCTGATGAAAATCAATCCTTTTATCTTATGAATATACTTCTTTATCTCAATAACACTTCAAGTCCTGAAATATTTTTTGTGGAATGTACTGTTATCACTCAAGCTATCTTATGCTTACTGTTTGCATAGAACATGATTTTTCAGTCTTTTTATTTTAATCTATCCATGCCTTATTTAAAGTGCTTCTCATATGAACAGCAAAAGGTCATGCCTTACTTTTATATACCCTCTATAGCAATCTCAGTCCTTACTTGAAAGTATTTAAGCCATTTATATTTAATATAACTATGAATATTGTTGGATTTAGGTCTTCCATTTTCTGCTTTCTCTTTATTCAATTTATTATGTATATATTATACATATTTATGTATAATAACATATATATTTTTTCCCTTTCTTGCCTTCATCTGAGTTAATTGGATATTTCTATAATTATTTCTATTTTAATTTTTCTTTTGCATTATTTTATTATATTTGCTCTAGGTAAAAGATTTCAGGACTGTGAATATAGTTTGTAGAATGCTTGCCTTGCATGCACAAAGCCCTGGGTTCAATACCCAGACCACAAAAAAAATAATAATAATAGATATACTTAAAATATTTTTCTATCCCATTATCTATCTCTTAGCCTTTTAGATCCTTTAGATCTCTTATCTGGTGTCAGGCAGTACCTCCTGGTCCCTTTTAGGAATTAAATATATGTTAGGTGACTTGACATTATTCTACAATTCACTGAAGATATGCATATTTTTCAACTATTTTTCCTCTCTGCTATTCAGGTAGTTTTAATTTTATTGCTTTGTATTCAAGTTCACTCTTTCCTCTTTCATTTTCAATATTCTATTCAACTTATCTAGTGAGAATTGCTGTTTGGTTCTTTCTTATAGTTTCCAGTTCTCCATTGAAGTTGCCCATCTGTTCCTTCATTATGACTATAGTTTCTTTTAAATCCTTGAACATACCTATCGGTATCTACTCTGAAATCTCTGCCTACTGATTCTAATATATGAAGTATTTTGGGAAAGATTTCAAATGACTGCTTTTTTTTATTATTATGGGTCACATTTTCCTTCTTGTTGGCAAGTTTAGCCATTTAAAAAAAATATTATTCACTGCTGAGAACATAGTGAGAAGGGAACCAAAGATCCTTTCCCCCTTGAACAGGAATAATTTTTCTGGGTTTTCGAAGAAGAAGGAGAAGGAGGAGGAGGAGGAGGAGGAGAAGGAGGAGGAGGAGGAGGAGGAGGAGAAGGAGAAGGAGAAGGAGAGCTCTAACTACAAAAGTTGGAAGGAGTCTGGGGCTGGCACAGCACTGAGAAGACCACATGGTCTTAGGGTTGAGGATAAAATGGCCAACTCAGGGGAGATGGGGTGAGAGCTAGGTGGGCGCTAGAATTGTGCAATAGGCCACCTCGATTTTTCTGCAGAATAATTTTTAAAAACAAATTTTTATACTGGACATAATAGATAACACAGTGTAGAGAATCTGGATTTTATTATCTTTCTCTAAAGAGTCTTATTTCCAGGAAATTAACTTGGCAGGCATAAAATTTCTGTGTCCCCTGGTATGGGCAGCCACTAAGCTTTCTGTTCAGTTCTTTCATCTTCCACTTTTTTCTTTCTTCTTTTTTGTTTTTTGGTTTCATTCTGTTTTCTTCCTGCTGGACTGGCTGTGGAATCCCCTACTCATTCATAGGTCAGGAGTCAGCCAAGGATTTGTCCAAATTTTATATGCACTTTTAAGAAGCCTCGGTGGCTTCTTCCTTTCTTGGATTTCCTTTCCAAACCCCCTTCTCTGACTTGTCAAACCAGTAAGACTTGCAGCTTTATACTTGAAATCTGGCCATCCTGTGCTACTACTTCTGGAGAGTGCCCTCAAGCAAAATCCTTTCAATCACCAACCTTACCTGACTGTGGCTCTCTTCTTTCAGTGATTATAACTCTCCTCTGCCTGCTTGGGATCACTCAAGTGCCTTCAGATAATTGTGTTTTTTTGTTTTGTTCAGGGTTGACAGTGATTATAACACCACACCAGCTCCTCTCTCACCGCTGGAAGCAGAAGATCCAACTTTTGTGAAACACTGAAGCGAAGGTGTAGACAGGTAGAGATTTCACGGGAGGATCCGGGGGTAGAGCCCCACATTTATATTCATCAACAGAGAGATGGTATTTAAACCACGAGAGAAGAAGCCCTAAAAGAAGAGCATAAATAGAAAAGGCAACCAAGGATAGAATAATGGGGCACTCCAACATTAGGAGGGAGAGGAGAAGAAGAACTGGTGGAGGAGACTTCGAAGGGAAAAGTCATGTAGGGGAAAATTCTAAACTCCCAGAGACTCAGTTTTCATACCTGTAAAATTGGAATGATAATTACTTCACAGTTATGTGAAAATGAAGAATGATTGATATACTTAAAGTACCCAGAAGAGAGCACCTAGAAAACATAAAAAAGAAAAGAAAAGAAAAAAGAAAAAGAAAGCAGTATTGGCTATGAAAGATGTTTATTATACTTAGTTTTCTTATTTTATGCAGAGAGAATGAAGATCCCTCACATCCCTCACCAGAGGCCCAGGGATGGAAGAGACGGAAAGAATCAACAAAGGAGAAACAGGTGAGAGGGGATACTCATCCCACCTGGACTTTGTAGATGGATCAGCACCCAAATGGAGGAAGTACAAAAATGTCTCCACCACCGCAGGACTCCTCCCCTTATCATCCCAATGGATGAGTAGACAATCTGGTGACAGGCGGTATCTGCAGGTCCCTTCAGGGAATATGCACCACTCCCATGAAAGAAAACTATGAATCAAGTCAAAAGGGAAAGCTTTTCATTATTTATTTATCATTGCTTATTTCTATTTTTATCAGGTTATTTATAGGGCTATAAAACCAAAGTATAAAATAAACATTCATGAGTCCATAGATATAAATAGTTGGGAAAAAAAATCTCCCCCATTCAGAAGGTCTCCAAATAATTTATGTCGTTGTTTCTTCCTCAAGGAAGTCAACGGTAAACCTCCTCTGCAAGTGTGGGCTGGGATTACTGCCTTATTTCTGAAGACTAGTATGGAAAGGGAAAGAAAATAACTTTACGGTGGAACAAATGAGCAAGCACTACTGAGCCAGGTGATGGAGGCCAACATCAGCAGTGACAAAACATATAGAGAGCATATAAACTTGAAAGGGTTTAATCAGAGTAACACTATCCCCGTGGTCTTTCTCCTTAAAACACATTACAGCAGTCCCATCATGAGAAAAATAGCAGATAAACCCCAAAGTGAGGGATATTCTACAAAAGACTTGACCAGTACTCCTCCTTTTTGCCAGTTCTAAGAGAGGACTGTAGGGGTATTTCACTGTGAAAGAGGACAGGAAACAGGAGCAGCAGGTGGACTCCTGGTCACATTCCAGTGAGTTGGGTAGAAACTATGGAAAGATCTCAGGGAGAAGCAGACGGACCCATATCCCAGTGCACCTATTTTTTTTAAATTGATGCTTAGGCTGAGCACAATAGAGGTAGTCAGACAGTGAGCAACAATGGATTTAAAGAAGAGATGAAGGGAGGAGGAGGAGGTGACAGAGGAGTGGGGGGAGGAGGAGGAGGAGGGACAGGAGGGGGAAGGGAGACAAGAGATAGAGATACTCCATTAAGAACAGTTACTCTCTCTGGATGTAACAGCATTTCACAATGTAGCCATCTCAGCTTGTTTTCCTGATCTCCAAGGACAAAACTATCATCTGGTTTCCCACTTGTTGCTTACTGGCATGAATATCCTTCTCTTATGAAACACGAAATGACTGGTGAAGAGGTGAAATGCAATTCTTCTTGACATACTGTTCCAAGGCCCGAACTATCTCAAAGATGAAGAGAACCAATGGAGAGACTTTCTTCTTCTCCTCACAAGAAAGAACAGTGAAGAATTCTGGAAGAGTTTCTACTTTGAAAATTTTCACATGAACTAAAGGTTCTGGACCAGCCTGTTGGGATGGGGCCTTAGATGGGAATAAGGCTGGGTCTCCTCTGTGGGTTGGTACTGTACCTAGGCAGGTCGAGCACAGGCTTGGGAACAGCAGCCCTTTCTGGTATTCCCAAGAGCATTGTCTTGTCCACAGTGTTTTGAAGCACTTACTACCGCAAACACATCAACAGTAGAACAGCTAACATTGACTGCACTCTGTGTGCCCTTAATCCTCACTAGTCCTATGGCCTCAGCTTCTCTAAGATTCTATTGTGGAGAAGGAAATTTGCTTAGGGGAGTAAAATTCCCTGCCTCTTAAACAATGGTGTGATAGTTACTTCTGTTTCAACTTGGCTATGCCCTGTGCCTGACTCTTTGGTTATATAATCTTCTAGATGTGGCTCTGAGGAAATGTTGCAGATGAGATTAACATTTACAGCCAGTTGGCTGTGAATAGAGCAGGTTACCTGCCCTAATGTGGGTGGGCCTCATGCAATCAGGTAAAGCTTTAAAATAAAAGTTGAGGCTCCAGGAGAAGAAGGGATTCTGACTCAAGACAGCAACAAACAGGGCCTGGGTTTCCAGGCTGCCTGACCTGCCTGAGGAATTTCAAACTTGCTAATGCCCCCATTATCATGTGAGACACTTCCCTACAATAAATATCTCTTGATAAATAGTAGATAGAGATTAAATACAGATAGAAAGATGATTGATTGATTGATTGATAGGTAGGTGGATGGATGGATGGCTAGATGGATTCACAGGTTCTATACATTTCCTGTTGGTTCTTTTTCTCAGAAGGACTCCAATTGATACATGTAGCTAATAAATGACAAACTCAGGACACAACCCCAGGTCTCTTTGGATACAAAGCCCATGCTTTTAAGGGCACAATCTGCTGTTACCTCAGACCCTCCCCAAGAGGCTGCAGATCCAGAGCAGGCAGGAGCAGGTTGTGTTCTGACTGCACAGACTAACCCTGACCTGGATGGGCAGGGGGAGGCCCTTGGTCCTGTAGGCAGGATGGAGCTGCCTCTGGCTTTTAAGCAGGGGGAATGAGATGTCTCGGTAGCATTAGGAAGAATAATCTGGCAACAGAACAGGTAAGAAAAGGGAGACCCCAGAGGGAAGAATCTCTGCAGTGGTGCTGGCACAGAGGGGCCTGGACGTGTGGGCATTCCCACGCAGGGCTCCTGAAGACATAGGTGAACAGGGGAGCAAGGTGGAGCAGGCAGAGGCCAGCAAAATAGCCCATCTGAGTAGCCCAAAGGTGAAGGGCACAGGGACCGGGTTAGGGTCCATTGGGAGCTGGTCTGGGCAGGTTATTTAGGAACATTAAGTGGGAAGAGATGGGGTGGCGCAGGGTGGGAGTCTGCAGAAAACCAACGAAGGCAGATCTGGGCTAGGCAGGTGAAGAAGGAGATGCAGTGGGCTGAGGGCCTCCCTCTCTGAGTCGGATCAGCAGCGGGAGGAGGTTAGGCCAGTGGTGGGAATTGGAGAAATAGAGCCGAAGGGCACTAGGATATGGCAGAGGGGCTCCCTGGCAAAGGGTTGGTTGCAGGGCCTGAAGATGTCCTGCAGACACTGTTGGAGAAGGTAGAGAGTCTTGGTAGAAGCAGGGTAAAGACTGAGGGCAAATGTGAGGTGTTTGCTCAGGAGCCAGGGGGAGCAATCAGAGAGAAGAACACAGAATCTTCTCTTAAGACAGCTGGGCAGTGGTGAAGAACCAGTATGGGAATCCTTCCTTGGTGGAGGAGACGTGGTGAGCTAAGAACAGAACTGCTGAGGAGGACGAAGAGGAGATGTCAGGAAGACAGGGTGATTCAGAGGGGAAGAGGAAGAGTCCCCGCTTTCCTCGACTTCTCCCAAGTCCTTCTGTCTGGAAGTGAATCCTCAATCAATCACTAGCAAAGAAAAAAAATAATCACCCCTTGGTTTAGAGCATCCTGGGATGCCCCCTGGAGCTGGAGGGAAGGCCCACCTTCCCAAGCAAGCTGCAGCCTGAACCAAGTGTGGGTTCCTTAAGCAGGACAGGACAGGAGCTGATGGTAGGTGACAAACTGTCAAAGAAGACCACAGTGAAGGTCCACAGGGCTTTTTTGGTGCAGGGTGCTGCTGCCCCAGGCCCCCACCTAGGACACAGGAGTTTCAGCCAAGACCAGGAAGCCTGAGTTTTGGCTCCAGCCTCCCTGAGTGCACCCATTGGCCTCTTCCTGGACTTCGCTGACAGGGAGCTGGGCAGAGTCCCAAATGAACCAGGCACTTATGGGCCTCGTTCTTCTTCTCTCAGGAGAAACCTCCTCTCTAAGCCACGGTGCTTTTCAAAAGCACTTCTCTCCTTCACCCCAACCTTTCCCTGTCCTGGAGTCCAGGCAAAACATTCTCACTAGTAAGACATTTAAGAAAACAGAGGAACAGGTTTTTTTTTCTTTTTAATTTACTTTTTTAGTTGTAGTTGAACACAATTCCCTATGTTTTATTTATTTTTATGTGGTGCTGAGGATCAAACCCACTGCTTCACACATGCTAGGTGAGTGCTCTACCGCAGAGCCACAATCCCAGCCCAGAATAAGTATCTTGCTGGCAACTTCTTCTCTTGACCTCTTAACATGAGTCTGTCCCAAGGTCTGGTGGCACTTTTGTGCCTATGGTGGTTGGGAGGACAGGCAGTAATGCAGAAAGAAAAAAATAATAACATAAATTAACCTTAATAAGCGATCATGTTACTTGTCATCTAATGCCTCAGGAAGCAGGATCAAAATGTCAAGGCCAGACGCAACTTAGTGAGACCCTGTCTCAAGATAGAAATAAAAAAGGGCTGGCATATAACTCAGAGGTAGAATGTTTTTGAGTTCAATCTCCAGTACCAAAAAAAAAAAAAAAGAAAGAAAGACAGAAAAGGAAAGAAAAGAAAAGAAAGCAACCATGCCCCATGTCATGGGAAGAACATCATGGTGGTAGACACAGGGGCCTGGTCCCAGTCCCTACTCTGAGCCTTCATAGGAAGTACTTTAGGGCAGCAGCATGCTAACCATGTTGCAAACTAGACATAGAAAACTTCTGAAATTCCATTTTAAAAAAATGCCCCAGGCAGACTGATCCCCACCTGGTTAGAGGTACCAAGCTCAGGGAATGGGGCAGAGTTGCAGGCACCCTGGGGCAGAGTAGCACATTTCCTACCTGCTCCTATCATACAAAGGGAGGGGTCAGGTGTTGTTAAGGATTAACAGAGAATACCTAAGGTCACATTTTAATACCTAGAACAGGTGTTCTTATCTGGAATGTTAAGGAATAGCAGAAAAGACTAAGGCCAGGTTTTAATATCTAGACCAGGACTTCTTATCTGGAATTCATGAACCATAAAACACAAGGCCCATGAACTCGGATCGAAAAATATCACCACTTTATTTCCACTCACCCCGCTTTTCTCCATTAGGAATGAAGTTAGAAAACTCTAGTCATATTAGCAGCACCAGTAGAAATCACAGAGCTTCTCCTATCCCTGTAAAGCTGTAGGTGTCCCAAAGCATCATTTAGATTCATCTCTACTTCAGATTTATAGTAGTGAGTAGGCCCACCACTAGCTCTTATAATTAGATGTGCTAATAAAGAAACCCACGAATTATCACATCCCACAAAAAAAAAATTTTTGAAACTTTTTTGATAACTGGATCTCAGTACAACTTTCTTTGTCATCCTACGTATTTCATGCATTTAAAAATATTGTTTTGAGAAGGGGATCCATGGCACAAAGAAAGGTCAAGAGCCCGTGGCCGAGAGAATCCCTATTGCCACTCAGCTATTACCTGGCCCAGAGTGAGAGCAGCTGCTCAGGTGGCACCATCCCTGTTCTTCAACTCCCCACCAAGGGCCTGGGAGTGACCAGGACTGTGACAACTCACTGGATATTCAGCTGGACTGAGTGACGTTGGGCTATGACTGCCAATGGGAAAATCTGGAAATCCCCATCCTCCTCTCAGGGGATTTAGGGGGACCAAGGACGGAGCAGAGCTCACTGGGGATGAGGAAGGGCATGTCCCAGGGAATTTTTTCCCACTGAATGGAAGGATATGGAAGCCATGAGAGGGGAGAAAGGCTGGCAAGAGTCCTCCTTCCCCTGCTGGGTTGAAGCACAGCCCAGGCCCCACAGCCTGGTAGAGGGCACAGCCATTTCTTTTTTTCTGGTACTGGGGACTGAACCACTTTACCACTGGGCCACATCCCCAGCCCTTTTTATGTTTTATTTTGAGACAGGGTCTCCCTAAGTTGCTCAGGGCCTCACTAAGCTGCTGAGGCTGACCTCGAACTTGCAATCCTTCTGCCTCAGCCTTTTGTGTCACTATACAGGACCGGGGCCACTGTACCTGGCTAGAGTAGACCACAAGCCATTCCGATGTGCCAGGAGAATATTCAGCCTTGTCCCCTTTCAAGCCAATTTCCAGTCCTGGAGGCAGTTGGGGGCAACACCCACCCGCTCACCGTGGCCAGCAGTTCCCGTTGGATCCTCACACTAGGCAGGCCCCGCCTTGGGACAACTCAGCTGAAACTGCTCTCAAGGATGATCCAGGCCGCAGTGGCCTTGGGAGAGGGGCTGTTATTGTGAAAGGACACCCTCCAGCTCACAAAGGAGGGAGTAGAGGGCTGCTATAGAAAGTCCCCAGCCACTGTGTTTGTTTCCTTGTGTATTCTGCATTCTGAGCCACCTCCTTAGCCACAGGGCAAAGCCCCACCTCATCCACCCAGGCCTGGGTCACGATTCCTGTCCTAGGAGGTGCTGCCAGTCAAGAGCAGGGAAGCCTCAGCACCCCCATGCTTAGCCCTTTTGCCCTAGTCACCAGTCACCTGTTTCCTGTCGTGCTGGCCGTGTGCCCTGGGAGCAAGGCCCAAGCCCACCAGCTCCTCCATGTTGTGAGCACCTTCTCCCCCCTTGGGGAGAGTTTCTCAGGTTTGAGATAACTGTGAGGGAAGGGACCAAAGTTTAATCCTGGAGTGAGGAATGGACTGGAGGGATGCTGAGGGGTGACAGGAGTTTGGGAGAGACTTTCTTTCAGGGTCACCCAATTCTGCCTCCTGTCACACTCTCTGCTGTCTTCAGTATCGCCCTGGTACTGTAATGCCAGATTCGTGGGACCCCAATAGACCTCCAGGAGCCGAATCCGATGCAATCACACAAGAGTCTTTATTGCAAGCTCGAGCCTGGACTCACAACCGTTCCCGACACAGCAGTCCCAGGGAGTGAGCCCTGGTCCTTTGTTCAGTGAGATATTATAGGTTTTGGGGGATACTCTATGCTTCACAACATCACACAGCAAATCATTCCATACTTCGGGAAAATCGAATAACAACTCTTAACATTGATTAGCACATTCACTGGCGGGAACAAGTTGGGTAGGGGTAATTGGTTAGTACAAGAGGGGGATTCCTTTGAACTGAATGGTTTAGGCCACGAGGGGTATACATGCTAAACTACATGGTTTCCCAACATGTTATCAACCACCATAAACTACTTGGGGTCATCTGGCATCCCAGGTATTTTCCCTGTCTCATGCTGATTGGAGGTTGCTAGGGGGGTTGCTATGGGTCCTCACCTAGCCTGAGTCAGGGACACCTGACTTGAAGATCTCTCCTGTTATTTGTAGATAAACACCTCAGCAGGGTGGGTATGTGCCTAGGAGCTCTGTGGGTTTTTCCAAGGACAAGGGTCATGCCCCCTTCCTTGGACAGGCTTTGCTCTGAGGTAGAGGCTGGTTTCCCAAAAATGGAGTCACATCAGTTTCTCAGTACCACAACTGGTCTGATTGAACAGAGACATGATGTACAGGACCCTGGGACACCATGCATTCTTGCATTCACAGATATTGGTTCCGAGCAGGGGTTAGAGTGGGCATTGGAGGGGGGAGGCCTACCACACACACTGGACATGCTACTCTCAGAGGGCCTGGGGCATGAGGAAGCTCTGTTCTCTGAGGGAGGCCTGAGACGGTCTCAGAGAGTGAAGATTTCCCTGGGTGGAGGTGTTGCCGAAAATTCGGTCCTTGTCCCTGATGTCAATCCAATAACCAGGACATGGTTTTGAGAAAAAGGAAAAAGACGGTTTATTGTTTTGCTAGCAAAGAAGAAACACAGGGGACTCCTGTCCCAAAGGCTGTGATTCTGCCCATCAGCAAGAACAGGGGGCTTTTACAGAGAAAATGAGATCAGGGAGGAGATCAGGGAGGAGAAGTTTAGGGAAAAGAAGATTGAGAAAAGGAAAAACAACAACAGCCTGGAAGTTTCAAAGTCACAAAGGGTGTAGTCAAAGCATCAAATGAACCCCTGTTACCGAGAGGGGTAGAAGGCGTGCTAAGCAGAGGGAAGTGCAGGCTCTAGGCCTGCTGGGGAGATGCAGTGTGGTGACCTATGAGCTGGGCTGCACTGAGTAGAGGGCTGAGTATGTGGCACTATCAGAAGAAGATGAGGTCCTGCAGCTCAGCACATTTGGGAAGCTCTGGATTAAAGAAACTAGAACAGAACTCTATTTCTTTGGGACTTGTCAGAGCCTTTAATCTGATAATGTGTGGGCTGAGTTTTATGGTGGACCCCAGGACTGGTTGTCCTGCAGCAGGCCACACTGGCATGAGGACCATGGGAGGCAGTGAGATTGGTGAGGTTAGAGAGGGTGCTGGAGGCTGTGAATGCCAGGCTGAAAAGGTGGGACCCTTTCCTTGGAGCTGATGAGGAGTCTCAGAAGAAGACTTAGAAGAGTTTAGATTCATGGAACCTGGGTCAGCTTAGTAACCGGGAAGGCCAGAGCTAAGGCAGGACGTGGGCAGTCCAGGCCAAGGACTTGTCCTGTATTGATGACCATCCTCTCCGTGGGAAAGAATGGCCCATGGACACAGCCAGCAGTGAAGGGGCTGGAGAACTAGGCAACCGGAAGGAGGCTAGGCAACCCCGGGTTCCAGATTTGTCTGGGGCCTTTGGCACAGTAGTCAAGCCTGCCTGGGTTCTTATTCTGCCTCCAGCACTTCCTAGCCCTTGGTATCTGACCTCATCTCTCTGGGGCCTCAGGGATTTTGTTGTTTACTAATCAACTTTATTTTTAGAGCCATTTTAGTTTTGTAGAAAGTACAAAGGGTTCCCCCATGTTGCACTGGTGTGATAAATTGTTACAAATGATAAACCAACACTGGTACATTGTTTTCCATCATTACCATCTTGCTCTAGTGTGGTGAATTGTTACAAATGATGAACCAAATCTAGTACATTGTCACCAACCAAAGCTTATAGCTGATTTGAAAGGGGCATTGTGCTAAGTTTAACAGAGACAACACATATACACTGTGGCAGGATGACACAGAAGAGTTTCACTGCCCTGAAACTGCTCCATCTGACCTCAGTCTTAACATGAAGCGAGAGTGAAGCATATATGACCCACGCCACCCCCCAGAACCGGTGTCTTCCACTTTCTCACCCAGGCCTCCTGACAAAGTGGTACTGAGATCAGCTAGAAGCTTCTCTAAATGTGGACTGACATCCATCAGAACCACTGGGCTTGAGTCAAAATGAGGGGTCCTCGTTCACATGTGTGTTCCAGAGTCTCAACTCCAGGCCTGCTGAATCAGTATCCCTGGGCTAGGCCCAGGAATCTGCATTTTAACACGTTCTTCTGATGCAGGGGGATGTTTGAGATCCACCATGCCCAGGGCGGGAACTCCAGAGCAGGCTCCTGACGAGTGGTACAAATGGGAATTTATTAAAGTTTTTCAAACCTGAACAGAAGAACCTTAGGCATTGTCAGGTTAAAGCTCTGGAGAGACAGGCCATCTCCCTAAATGGGAAAGGAGCAGCTTGGTTTGTCTTAAGCCAAGCAGCAGCCCATTCTGCCTTCTACAGCTCCCAGTCAACAAGCCACTGCCGCTTCCTATCCAATCGCCTCTTGTTCACCCAAAATAACCTGGATGCAACGCCTCGCCAGCTGCAGTTCCCTCTGCAACACTCTTCCTTTAGCAGCCAAACACATTTGGCTCTACACAGAGCACAAGGCCTGAGCGCAGGACCCAGGAGGGGGTTGAATGCTGTCCCCCCACCAAAAAAAAAAAAAAGAAAAAAAATCATATCCCCCTGGAGCCTCAGAATATGACTGTATTTGAGAATAGTCTTTGCAGACATAATCAGGATTGAGATGAGATCATGCTGGATTAGGGTGGACCTAGAAAATGACTGGTGTCCCCATATCAGAGGACAGACAGAGGGAGGCACAGAGAGGACCATGTGGACACTGGAGAGGGTAGAGTGATGCCGCTACAGGCCAAGAAAGGCCAAGGAGGGGCTGGGGATGTGGCTCAAGCGGTAGCGTGCTCGCCTGGCATGCGTGCGGCCCGGGTTCGATCCTCAGCACCACATACCAACAAAGATGTTGTGTCCGCCGAAAACTAAGTAACTAACTAACTAACTAAATAAATAAATATTAAAAAAAAAAAAAAAAAAAAGAAAGGCCAAGGAATGCCCGGAGCCATCAGCAGCTAAAGAAGGAAGGAAGGATTGTTTTCTACAATCTTCTGAGAGAGGTTGGCTTCACCAACACCTTGATCTTGGACTTCTGGCCTCCAGAACTGTGACAGAATAAAATTTCTGTTGTTTTACGCCTCCTAGTTTGTGGGTGGTTGTTACAGCAGCTCTAAGAAACTGATACAGCATCATGGCCATTGATGGGTGGTCCGACTCAGCCCAACCCTCTCAGCACCCCTACAGCTGGAAAGGAAAGGACTCCACACTCAGGTGATTCCCCAGACAGGCATTTTAATGCAACTCATTTTGATCAGAGCTATTTCCTCCCCAACAACACCACTAAATTCTATCTGGCCCCATGCCTAGGTCTGGGGAAGGCATTTCTATCTTCTGCTTGAGAGGCTATATATAATCTGTGAAGGGTTGAGACTTTAGTAGTGACAACTAAATATTGGTTCTGGGGCAGTGTCTGGCTGGTGGCGCCACGTGGTAGTCCCCTGGCTCAGCCGGGGGCCTGGCTGGAAGAGTCACTGCAGCCTCATGCCACTCCGGCGCCGCGAGTCCTTCCGGGCAATGGGGCTGAAGTTCACGATCTCCTTGTAGATGTGCTCTAGGAGAGACAGGGTGATTTCAGGTGAGCGGGAGGATGCTTAGGAGGGAGCCCAGCCCACAGCCCGCATGGAGCAGGAGATCAGTCCAAAGAGAAGACACACAGGAAATCATAGCCACTTGGAGGGAAGCAGGCAGGAGTCTCGGGTGGCAGGTGGGGCCAGCAGAAGCCAGGCATGACAACAAGGAGACAGGCTGAAGGCAGAGAGGGAGGAGCTGGATCCCGGCTCTTACGCTTCCATTCGTCCACTGTGAGCTTCTGGTGCTCTAAGGCATCGTCAAACGGCTGCTGGGCCTCAGTCTCCTCCTCAGGGTCCCGGAAAGGTTCAAAGAAGGGGTGGGCCAGGGCCTGTGAGGCCGTCAGACGCTTGTCCACGTCCAGTTCCAGCATCTTCTCCAGCAGGTCTGTGGCTACAGAACAGCCGTGAGCCTCCCACCCCAGGCCTGGGGGAGCCCGCCTGCCAGGAGGGACTGGGAGGCCCCTGGGGACCAAGCCCAAGACTCACCCTGAGGACTGGCGCGTGGAAAGAGCTGAGTGAAGTCCTTCTTGGGGCTCTGTGGCAGGGCCTGGATGTAGGATTTGGCCTAGAAGATAGAAAAGCATGGGATTCCTCAGGCCTCAGAGTACCAAGCGGGGATTTCAGAAAAGTCCCAGAGCAGGGTTGAAGGTTTAGGCTGGGAAGAGGGATGCTATGGGCAGACACAGGTGAGCCCCCATTCCAAAGGCCCCCCACCCACCTGGCCCTGAGGTTAGCCAAGCCCATAGCCTAGGCCCACTCAGGCCATTTGCTACCCACCGCTTTGTCATTCAGCTTCTGCACAAACTCTGCGCCTGGCACCCCAGTCACTTTCAGGATCTGGGTCAACTGGTCCAGGTCTTGGCAGTGGTTAAGGTGCCCCCTCACTCTCGGCTGATGCGTCAGAGCCCACCCTCTCTGTGGCCATGGTGCAGGCTCCAGACCTGCCTGACCACTTCCTGCTCTCAGGACAGGAGGCTCAGCCTTCAGACTGTCTCCAGAGGTCTTCCCGACGGGCCAGGCCACGGGCCAGGCCAAGAAGGAGGGGTCCCTCCTGAAAAACGCTGCCAGAGCACATGGACCTCCTAGCCCTCATCCCTCTCAGCCACCCTTATTTCCTTATCTTCTCCCCCGACCCTGGCACTGCCAGCTGAGCAGGACAGACTCCATGTCCCCTGTGCCTGCAAATCTCCATCGGTGTGGGGAGTGCATCCTCTACGTGGTAGTGGAATTTAAGGGTCTCGTTTTCATTGTTCTGCTCGTCTGCATTTTAAAATTCTTCTACAGACCGTGGGTATTACTTTTGCACTAAGAAAGACAGAGTTATTTAAATAAAGTGTGTCCTGAAGGAATGGTCCCCGGTTGCAGTCTGGTGTTTCCAGGAAAGGATACAGTCTTTCCCCTTGAACAGAGTTTTCCCGGTCAGCATTTCAGCCATGATGCAGCCGACAGACCAAATGTCCACTGCAGAGGGAGGAAGGAAGTGTCACCTGGCCCGTCTGACCAGACCCTGCGATCAGTCACACAGAGTAACCAGATGACCTCAGGGAAGCCGCCAGAGCAGGCCAGCCCCAGCCTCCACCCCAGCAGCCGACAACTGACCAGTCTGGTTATAATGCATCCAGCTGAGGATCACTTCAGGGGCCCGGTACCAACGGGTCACCACGTAGCCAGTCATCTCAGTATCTGCAGGCCGTGCCAGCCCAAAATCCAGGATCTAAGGCTCAAGGGACACAGGAAGAAGGAGCTGGCAGAGCAGGCGCTCTGGAGCAGCTCTGAGGAGCTCCTGCAAGAAGGGGCCCACCCCAACCCGGACTGGGCCTGTCCTCAGCCCACTCACCTTCAGCTCGCAGTCCTCGTTCACGGCCAGGTTGCCTGGCTTCAGGTCCTGGGTGGGAGGACACAGAGTGAGCACTGGGCTGAGAGACAGAGACAGAGCTCCTTCTGGCTCTGCCACCCCCAGCACGGTGGCCTTAGCCAGGCCCCTTGCCCTCTCTGGACTATTTCCTCGTGTGTCAAATGAGGGTTACACTCAGTGTTATCTAGGGACCCATCCAGCTCTACAGTCTCCTGATTGATTCCTGAAGCCTGACACCCCAGCTCAGGGCTCACTTTGTAACAATTCCCCCACAAAATTTTCCACAATACAACAATTCTTCCATATTCCGTGTTCCTGAAAATCCTCCTCTCTCCCCAACTCTCCCAACTCCCTAGTTGCTAGAGGACCCCACTCTTCCAGGAGTGGGTCAGGGACCCCTGAGAACCAAAGCAGAGAAAGCACTCACCCTGTGGACAACCCCAGCCGAGTGGATGTACTGAGTGGGAGAGAGAGAGAAGGGTAAGTCTTGCACTCCAGTTTCCAAGCCAGCTCAGCAGGCCGCCTCGTAACCTCCTTCACCCATTAGGATGCGCTCCCTCCAGCCCTCCCTGAACCTTGGGTCTCAACACCAAGGAACCCTCTCTGCCATCCTCATAGCCCCCACCCACCTTAAGACCTTTGAGCATCTGATACACCAGATACTGGATCTTCTCCTCACTGAACTCCATCCCCATGATCTTCTGCAGGTCTGTCTGCATGAAGGGCATCACCAGGTAGCTGGAAGGCACGAGGACTTCTTGGCACAGCTCCAGCCCCCACCCAGACCCAGGTCTTGGCTCAGAGGTGGGGCACAGTGGTGGGGACAGAACAGAGCCTTAGAGAGGATCTCAGGCAAGAAGGTGTAAGAAGAATCAGGCTCATATGGGCCTCAGGGCTCCTGGCTTCCACCGTCCCTGTGGCAGGCTGCCCAGTTGGCAGAGCTCAGGGTAAACATGGCTTTGGAGCCTGCTCAGGAAAACTAAGTGGAGCTGTGTTCCCGCTCTTCAAAGGTGCCCTCTCCTTGCCTCCTTCACACTCCACAGCAAACCTCAGCTGGGAGCTAGAAGCATCTGCCAGTATTTCCTTCTGTTTCTGTCCAAATGTCTTCTCTCTCAGGGGTTCATGCCCAGCTGAGCTGGCACCGTTAACAATTGTCTGCCCTTCCAAGAAGGAAACAATACAACAATTTTCAGGAAGGTGGAAGAAGAAGGTGGCTGGGGTGTTGCACCCTCTTGTGGGATTACAAAACAAGTCGTGGTCAGCAAAATGTAACTGTTACTCAAGGTAGTAACAGCAAAATTCCAGAACAAAAGACAACAGATTACCATACAAATATTTTTTAAAACCAGACATAGTGGATGCCATCTCCAAGGGTCCCTAAATTCTTGAAGCCACCTTCTGCCTGACCATACCACCTCCTCTCTAGGACCTTGTTCCACACACAATCCCTCTGCTATGTCCTTCACTTCTGCATGAACCCTGGTCCTTTCTTCTGGCTCAAAACGTTGCTTAAGTTTTGCAACTTTACTGCTTTTTTTTTTTCTTTTTCTTTTTTGGTACCAGGGATTGAATCCAGGGGTGCTAAGCCACCAAGCCACATCCCCAGACCTTTTTTATATTTTATTAGAGACAGGGTCTCGCTGAGTTGCTTAGCGCCTTGCTGTTGCTGAGGCTGGCTTTGAACTCACAATCTTACTGCCTCAGCCTCCCAAACTGCTGGGATTACAGGCGTGTGCCATCAATGCCTGGCAACTTTGCTTCTTTAAGTGACCACTACTTCTTCCTCTCTTGCCACCAAACTTCTAGAAGGGTGTTCCATACTCCCTGACTCTGCATTCACACTCCATTCCCTGACAACCTGGCTTCTGTTCCTGTCCTATAGCCACATTATTCATCGACCACCCCACAAAGTCACCAGGATCCTTTTCTTCCTGTTTTTCCTTTCACAAAGTCCAATACTCCTTGAAAATTCTCTGCCAACTCCCCTCTTTCTCTAATCAGATATATATATATATATATATATATATGGGTCTCACTAAGTTGCTAAGGCCTCACTAAATTGCTGAGGCTGGCTTTGAAGTCAAGATCCTCCTTCCTCAGCCTCCCAAACTGCTGGGATTATAGGTGTGCACCACTATGCCCAGCTGATCAGCTTTATTTTGATTTGCTCATCCTTTTCTACCTTCCCTCTAATGTGGCTCAGAATCACATTATCATATCATGTTTTATACCTGTTCTTGGGCTTCAACTACCATCCAAAGGTGATTATTCCAAACCAAATCTGTATCACTAATCCAATCCATATCATTAACCCTGAACCTCTCCTGAGGTTCATATTTATTTGCAACTCTGATTAAACACTTGAAAGTTCAAGGTTCTATAAAAGTGAAGTGTCCAAAGTGAAGTTCATTATCTTTTCCCCAAGGTCTGTTCTTCCTCTGCCTTGTATTCCAAGCAGGAGCCCAAGCATCTCCCTACCTACACCTCCTCAGCCCCTGCATCCCAAAAGACACAATATTTTTTAGTGCTGCCTCCCAAACAGGTGTCAGGTCTGCCACCAACATCCCCTTCCCTTGGACTGTAGATCCAGGTCTGTTCCACTGGCCTCCATGTCTTCCCTCCTCCCTGGAGGTACTCCCTGCTGCTTGAGCATCCCTCAAATTGCATCTGACCACATCACTGCCCTGCTCCAAACCTCCATGGACTTGTGGCTGCTTGTGGAATTGAGTCTGGACTCGAAGCTGGGCCGAGCCAGCTGTTGGCCTTCACTCACATCCTAAACATCACAATATTGTCAATCTGTCGCGTCTCATTCAGACAGTGCAATAGCAAAGCCAGACACTCAACGATTAAATGTCCTGATTCTGTATAACTGGCAAATACCCCAGAGGCAGCCAAGGGTACCTGATCCTCACTTCAAGCTAGAAAAAGGCTTATGGTCCAGAGCTACACCTAGGTCCCCAGGGGGAACGGTAAAGGGAGACAGTGCAAACCCTGTGGGGATTGGCAGGGATGCCTTTGTGGTGGTAAAACTGGGTAATAAGCAAAGTAACTGTGCAGACAGCTCCCTACCAGGCAGGTACCACACAACCCCCCCCCCCCATTCTGCCTGCTTTTCTTCCACTCTGGGCTGATGCTACCTCTCCAGAGAGAACCTCACCTTGACAGCCCACAGGCACAGAGACTGCCAGGGCAGCAAGCCCTCCACCCAGGAAAAACCATCAGGATATTCCCCCAACTTACTGCTGAGCGGCAAGCAAGACCTGCAATTGCCCAGAACTCAGCGCAGCCTTACTCACAAGTCATGGAAGTTGCGCAGGGAGGAGGCTGGGGTGAAGACATCCAGGAGCCCAATGACCTGGGAAGGAAGTTGCCAGTGAGGACTGGAAGTCATTGCCCCTCCTCTCCACTCTGTCTGGGCCCCAGTCTAAAGAGCGCCCATCCTGTCCCGCTATACCACCTCGAGCAAGAAGCAGGTCCCCAAAATGCTTGGAAGCAGTAAAAGGGGCAAATCCCCCCCAATCTGGGAGATAGCCTGTGTTAAACTATAATGGAGAGTCAGGCTGGGGAAAGGGGGAGGTAGGGAGAAGACAAAGTGGTTGCTTCCACACCTGGTGTTCAGGTCAAGTGGCACAAACTCACTCGACTTAAAACCACGAGGGTTAAAAGAAGAAAAGGAGGGAAGGGGGAAAGATGTCTCAACCAGCAGGCTCCTGATCTCGACCTTGGATCTCCAGCCACATCTGTCCTTGCCTGCCATGGGGATAGTTCAGTCAGAGGCAAGATCACCCCTGACTGAAGGCCACAGAGGAGGGGTGTGCTGAAAGGGATGGGACTTAAAATGTACAAAATCCTTGGCAATCACTATTTTATTCGCCCTCCAATCTAGGTATCCTGGAGGGAAGCCCTGTTGCCAGGTCCAGAGCTGGATCATTGGCTTTTCTGGTTGTTTCTATCAGACCGGATAGCCTAATGGTCATGTACTCAGTCTGGTTGGCTAGATCCAAATCCCAGTTCTGCTCTTGATGAACCACATAACCAGGAGTCTTTCTATGCTTCAACTCCCCCATCTGTGACACCGGGGCACTAATATTTATCTCCTTATGGAAAGGATAATATTAGTCAATTCATGCAAAGATGTTACAACGTACATAGAGGGCAGTTAGTGCTCAATAAGTATATATTATTGTTGTTATCAGGGTCACTGCAGGGCCGTGGCCGGCCGTCTGGGGCCTCCCTCCCTGCCTTCCCACCACCCAGGTTCAGCCTACGTTCTCATGCTGCATGTGCTTCAGCAGCAGGAGCTCTCGATAAGCCCGCTTAGCGAAGATCTCAGACTGGAAAGGCCTGCTCAGCTTCTTGATGGCCACCTTCTCCCCTGACCGCTTGTCAATGGCGGAGCTGCAGGGGCATAGGAAGGTCAGCGGGCAGCGGGTTTCCTCCTGAGTACCACCTACTCCAGATCCCGGATGGTACCTCCTAGGCCACCCTCACCTCTGCACCCCAGACAAGGCTAGCAGGCTAGCTGGGAGGATCCAATGCCCAACACCCAGAACTTGGAGTGCAGCAGGAAGCTGTGGGAAATGGGTGGCAGCAACGGGGGCAGGGGAAACACACCAGGGGGCAGAAACACTCTTTTGCCTACAGGATTCAGGAATCTCACTATGCAATTTGGCAAGTTCCTTCCCCCTCTAGGGGCCCCGGTGGACTCAGCTGGAACGATGGGGATTTGCCCCATGAACTCTGGAGCCCTTTATGACATTAGAGCCTGGAGCACCCATCCAGTCCTACTTCAACCCACAGAGAACCCACGCAGCCACCCCTGTGCATGGGGTGGCCCCGAACCAGATTGTGCCGCAGCCTGAGGCTTCTCTCTCCTTCCCTGTCCGGCCCACCGCCCCTTCCCGGCTTCTGGAACGCCACCCCCCGGGGGGGTGGGGGGACGCTGGACCCTGGTGTCCTCGGGTAGTGCAGGGAAGGGAAGAGCCCAGGGCGGTCCGGGAGGACCCAGGCGTGCGGGGCGCCCGCCACGACTTGCTGAAGGAGCACGGGCGCCCGCCGAGCTCCCGCCTCGACGCCCAGGCGCCCCCCGCGCCCTGCAGCGGCCACGCAGGCCCGGGGGTCTCACCACACGGCGCCATAGGCCCCGCTGCCGACGTGCGTCGGGCACAGGTAGGTCTTGGGCAGCTCCCAGGCGGTCTTGTTGACGTCCTGCTTGTAGAAGCCCTTTTTCCGGGTAAGGCTCATCCCGGGCACCCAATCTCGGCGGCCCCAGCGCGGCGGCTGCGGTGGCTGCCCGCCGGGATCCCAGCGCCCCAGCCCGCCCGCGGTCCCCGGCCGATCCCGCCCCGCGCCACCCGCTCCTCCCCCGCGCCGGGGCGGGGGCACCGGTCGGCGACGCGTCCACCTGCCGGCTCGCCCAGGTGCGCCGAGCGCCGCCACGCCCTGGCCCGCCTCTCGGCCCAGCGCACCCACGTTTCCGCCCGACACGCAGCGTGTGTGGCCCCGAGGCCCCGCAGGTGCGCCGCGCCCGGGACTGCAGCCTGCTCCGAGGAAGGGGCGCGCCCGGCCGTCGGGACCCGGTGGGAGCGGACCAGACCCGAAGAAGCCGGGCCTCGGCTGCCTCCAGTCCCGGTCTCCGTGGGACGAGCTGCCCCGGAGTTTTGAAGGCGATTTGTGAAAACAAACTCCCACAGATAATGGGGTTCTCATGAACCCCATGACACTGTTCTTCAGCTTCGGCCATGACACCAACTCGTTGTCCTCGTCGTCAATTTTATTTCCTCCACCCCCGTCCCTCGGCTACCTTACTTTGAAGCAAGACCCAGGCGTCATTTCATTCATATTTTTTATAACGATCTATTTTTATTTATTTACTTTTATATGGTGCTGAAGATTGAACCCAGTGCCTCACACGTGCTAGGCAAGTGCTCCACCACTGAGCCACAACCCCAGCCCTCATCCGGAATGTCTTCTAAATCTCCGAATGATAAAGATTTAAGAAAACCAATAATCACAATATCATTCTCACACCTAAAATAAACAGCACTAATTTACCACCTGTCCACACAGATACATATTTCCAGGTTTGAAACACAGATTTGGTGGGCTTCCTGATGCCCCATGAGGACAATGACAAACTAGAGCCATGCATGAACCACTTGTGACTAGTGGCGCCCCCCAAAATTCTTTTTTTCACATTAAATCTGTAGGTTCTCTGGGCAACAGGATAAGGGGCAGAAAATGGTGACCTGTGGACTTGTGGAAGGGGCAGGGACCATTTGCTTCATTTGTTAGAGAGAAAGTGTGTCTTTAAAAGGAAAGGAATTTGTTAGATGCCTTGAGCAAGCTGGGGATCTGTACTAGGAAGCCCCCAATTCCTGTGTCAAAACACCTCCTACAAGGTCCTGTGGCATTAGGCACAACCTGAAGGACCATTTGGGGGTGGATGGGGGATGCAAGATCCCCCAGAACTGTGCAAAGTTATTGTGGGCAGAAAATCTATCTTCATCTCTGGAACCAGGATAGAATATCAATAAATATATGGAGAATGAAAGGCAGAAACAGCCCATTTCTTGTTTAATAATATATATATATATATAAAATGAACACTTGTGTTTGCCATGTGCCAGTCATTATTTTAAGTGTTGTACATACATAACTCAGCCATGGTAAGAGGCCATGAGTCAGTACCATGATTAGCCTTACTTTAGAGATGAGGCACCCAAGGTAGCAAGAGGTTAAATAGTTTGCCCAAGGTCACACTGATGAGGCAGAGCTGGGTGAAGACACAGGTACAGGCTGATTCTAGAGCCCAGACTCTGGGCTACCAGGATATGCAGTATCTCTAGGAGGAGAAGCATTGCTCCTTAAAGGAAATGCCTGTGTTTTAATGATCTGCCTCACCTACACCATATAAGGCTGCCTACTGACCAAACCCTGCCTCCCTCAGGTCACCTGCCCTGTGTATCTGACCCATCCCTTCCCCCTTTCCTTGCCCCCTCTTCTGCTCTGGCCCTGAGACACCTTGGAAGGAGAAGGGAAGGGGTGGAGACATGCCTGGGAGTGCTGTAGAAGTTTGGGACCTTTGGGTTGGTGGCATCAGTGGAAGATGTCCTGAGTCTGAATTGAGGGTGGAATTCTAGAAATCTGATTCTAGGACTGGGCACAGACAAGAGAAAGTTGTCCAGAGAAACTTAGGGGTCTTGTTTGTTAATTTGTTTTGTTTTGTTTTCCCCAGGTAAAGGTTCCAGCAGGAAAAGGGGATGGTATTTGGACCTGACCCTGGGCAGAGGCTGAAATCGCTCTGTGGTGTGGCAAAGAGACCCAGGAAGGTGAGGAACGCTGGGGACACCGTCCCTGCCCAGGCAGGTGCAGTCCTTCCAGGGCACCAGCTGGCTACTCTGGCCATGGCTCTGGACACCTCTTGAGCAAGGGTCAGGAAGTGACTCAGGCCACACTGACTGTGACTCTGATGACACTGTCCCCCACTTTGGGCCTTGCTAGACCTGTGTTTACTCAGCAACTTGGCAGCCTTGGAGGGAAGGGCTTAGAATCCAGTCAAGGAAGTCAGGAATGGAAGGGGAGGAGCAGGAAGGTTGCTGAGGACATCTTGGTACTCTACATCCCCAAGCCCTGGGCTCTTCTCCTTGTCTCCAAGGCCCCTTTGCTCTTCTCCCCAGACACTGCCTCCTTGTTGTCTGTTGGTTTCTGCCCTATAATAAAGAGGCAGGGGCTTAGGAGACCAACTTTGGTATAGAGACTTATGATGGCAGAGCCGTGGGTCACAGCCGCTGCCCAGCAGCAGGAGAGATTATACAGCATATGACTAGCCTGGGGTTAAAAAAAATGTATAAAAATCTAGAGTGTGGTTGCTACTCTACTGAATGCATATCATTTCTATATCATTGTAATGTAGAAAAATCATAAATGGAAATATTTGTGTATTTAGAGTCTAAGGTGGGCAACATTCCAAGTAAAGGTAACTATAGTCTTAACCATGGTCAGTTAGATAAGGGCTTTCATTGCCTCCAGCCACAGGTTGCCAGAAATGCACCTGAGGTGTACAAGCTGAGTGAGTTACTCCTCGCAGCAAGGGAGAGCATGTGCTGTGGGGATCTCAGTGAGAGGGCATTAGGAAGGTTTTAGAAGGTTTGGGTGGTTAGGGAACTTGGGGGAGAGCTTAAGGCAGTGAGACTTTGTTCTGGACTGGATGCTGTCAAGAAGTGGAGCTCATTCTGCGATTGGGTGTCTTAATAAATCTTGCCTAAGGAGGGCAGTCTAGAAAGAGACAGAAGCTTTAGCTGGTAAAGAAGAGTTTTTTAAAAAAATAGTTCACACTTGAAATCACAGTGATTCGGGAAGCTGAAGCAGGAAGAGGATTGTAAGTTCAAGACCAGCCTCAGCAATTAAGCAAGACCCTGTCTTAAAATAAAAAGGACTAGGGACTTAGCTCAGTGGTAAAGTGCCCCTGGGTTCAATCTCAGTACCAAAAAAAAAAAAAAAAAAAAGAAGAAGAAGCTTTTACTCTGATTCGCCATATAACAGGAGAGTGTTTGGTCATTTTTGTGTTTGGACACTATTCATGTTTTGTCTCTGTTTAGATACATAATTATGAATCAGTCTGTTTTTTGTCTTGATCCATCCTGGTGACAGATGGCCTTGTTGGATGTTGATGTTTATGAAACTGAGTGGGCACAGACAGGACCAGGACTGTGCTGTGCCAGGCCTGATCTGAGCCACCAAGGCTGGCTGAAAGGACCTGGGAGCTCACACATGTCAGAACTGCTTTGGTCTGTTATTCTCAAAGTACAGATGAAGAGACTGAGGCCCAGAGAGGCTTAGTAATTTGCCCAAGGTCACATATGACTGAGAAGGTGGTGGACATTGTTTTCAAACCTGGATTTTGGCTCCCAGGTCTGTACATTTAAGCACCAACCAGGTTGCCTGTTACCCAGCAGGCGCTTGGCTGTCATCCTAGGGCTGTGTCCCAAGCTAGGCTGTGAGACTGGAGGGCAGGGGCATGGTTTGGGACTGATGGTTAGTTTCATAGAGATCGAGACAAAGCTCCACCTGATCATTAGGCCACATCTCTCTACTGGCCACCCAGACTCCATCTGCTTGGGAACACAACAGCCCCTCAGACGCCATCTCTGTCCCACACAACAGTGCACGTTCTCACACTGCTGGCAGGGGACCTCCACCTGGGCCCCAGGGGGATAGAACAGGCCAAGGGAGTCTGCATGCTGTGGCCCTGCTCTGAGAGATGCCAGTCCTCTTGTGGAGCACCCAAAATGCCACAAAGCAATGGAAATTGCAAGAAGTCAGGGAGATGCAGGAGAAAGACAGCATGTGTGAGCTGCCCTGTGACTTGTTGAGCTGTGTGACCTTACTCAAGTTAGTTAGCCTCTCTGTTTCCTCCTCTGTGAAGTGGGAGTAATAGCCACAAGACCATTATGAAGACCAAAAGAGATGCCACGAGATGGGCCTCATTCAGGGCCTGCCAGATGCTCCTTGTCCAACAGGCTGTGAGCAGGCCCAGCTCTGCCCAGCACTCCCACCGTTTGGTGGTTTTGTTTCTATCCCAGCATCAGCCCTCTACTCGGCTCCAATCCACATCCAACTCCTTTGTTAAGTTTTTTTCCAAGGACCCAGTGCAAGGATTAATCCCTCCAGCTATTCATCCCTCCAGCTCTCATGTACTGAGAGTCCACTGTGTGCCAGGGACTGATCTGGGTGTGGGGGATGTAACAGAAAAGGAACAGACCAAACACCTCCCCCTTGGGGCTGGCGCTCCAGGGGGAGGCAGAGAAAACCAGCAAACACCTGGGTGGTGTTGGGTTGGATCACACGAGATTTCTGATATTTAACAATTTCATGTGATTTGATCAGATGCTAAGTCGGGCTGCATTAAATGCTATGAAGAGAATAAGTCAGGGTAAAGAAGGCTGGGTAAGTCTGTAAAGAAGGGCTGTTGGTGCTGGTTAAATGGGGTGGCCGGGGAAGGTCTCTCTGGTGACATCTGAGCAACCCTGATGGATGAGGATGAAGCCCTGTGGATATCCGGGGAAAGAGTCTGTTTTCCAAAGGAGCAGAGAATTCCACCAACCCAGGTGGGAGTTTCCCACTTTGTTCCCACATGGCCCTGCAAGCATGTGTCCCCACCTCCCATCAGGCCTCCAGCTCTTCCCTCCAGCACCCATCCCTTTCCCCAATTCCAGCAGCTTCCAGAAAGTTCCTTAGGGATCAGCTTGGAGCGCCTGGGGATTCTTTATCGGCTTCTGGAAACCAATTAAGAATGCACCCAGGGTGAAGAAGCTGTTCTCCCCAGTACCTCTTCACCTTCCTGGGGGCTCGAGCTGTCCAGCAGGCTTAAGGCCTGAGCAGAACATTCATCCCACCAACAAAATAACAGATACCCCTCTTCTCCCAGGAGACCCTAAACCACATGAGCCCTAAACCACAGGGCCCTTGCTCTACCTCCTGCTCTCAGCTTCAGCAGCCCCTGGTGGAGGACAGGGGTAGGGACAAGTGTGCTGAGGAAGCACCTCAGCCAGACTTCCCTTCTTCACACCCCCCAGCTCCGCAGCCCCTTCCACTCCTCCTGCACCTGCGCCAGGATGGTCCCTCCATTTGATCCCATGATGGTGTGGCTGGGGACGTCTGCTGGGATCCTCAGCCACGCCTGAGTCTCCTCTCCTGTGACCTTTGCCTTGTCCTTGATAGCCTTCCTCACAATTTTAATGAATCTGCATGTCCCCTGTGAGGTGTCTATCTCCACCATCACACAATGACTCTTGATGGCGAGGGCAGTGTTCTTGTCACTGTTGGACCCCCAGCACCCTCCCTGGCTTACAGGGCATAAATATTTAGTGAGTGAGTGAACTGGAGATGACTGTCTCTTCTGGGTGCAGGAGGGGATGAGGAAGATGGGGTTGAAGACCCCAGTGGTGGAACTGAGGAGGTGCTAGTAGGAGGCGTCTGTTTGAAACAGGTCAGCTGCAGGTGTCGGGATGTGTGGTCACCTGTTGGTTGGTACAATTGAAGGCAAGCCCTTGTCCAGGCGTCGTGGCAGCCCGTGTGGGCTGGAGCACTGGCAGCGAGCACAGGCCAAGGCTGCCTGGAGCCCGCCATGCTGGTGTGGGCCTGAGGTGCAGCAGGCCCGGGCTGAGGCAGGCCAGGGCGTGCTCACCTGTGGCACAGCAGCTGCCAGGCCCAGGCCCAGTGCCAACACCTGCTCCATACAGCACGACAACCCTGAACCCGCCCCTCCCCAGCCTCCACAGTCAGCCAACACCAACCTCCTGCTTCCCTATGAGCAGCAGGAAAATAGAGCAGGGCACTCCAGGACGGAGACCTGAGCACTGACCAACAGCGTTGCTACTTTTCCAGCACTGGGTTAGCATAAATTTGGACCAACCGTGTTGACTTGCGTGCTATATAAACCCCAAGACTAGCACATTCAAGTGGCCACCCCGTGGGGTCCCCCTTAAACTTGAGAAAGTTCTTTCTTCTTCACACTTAAATGCATCTTCCTCTGGGGATTTCATTCTTTGAATTCACAAGAGGAGAACCCAGAAAGAAGAAATTGATAGTGAGCTTCTGGGGTCTGCTGAAACACTGGAGGGCCCGGCTTGCCCTTCAGGGCTCCTACACGCCACTCAGTGGTAGCGGAGAAGAATCTGGCTTTGTCTGCTTCGCCCAGGAGAGCTGATGCCAGCAGGCATCCCCTGCCTTGATGAGCAGCTAACACAAAGGCTTCCTCAGCTGCAGAGGCCTGCGACGTCTGAAGACCCCATCTGCCAGTAGAAGCAGAGAAAACTCTGGTTTTACAGTGTCCTGGAACTCTTTTGGCTTTGCTCTGTTCTTTTCTTGCTTCCTGAGGTGAGGTCTATGACTGTGTGGCTCTCCAGCAGAAGGCTGGACCGGTGTGTGATAGCAAAAGAACCAGGTGTACAACCTGATTGGGGGGGGTCTCTTCTTCACCGTGAATCGCCTCACACTTCCATTCCAAAGCTGGACCTCCCTGCCTCCCACTCCTCCCACTGAAGCTCTGGACAGCCAGAATTCCTTTGGAATTCCCCTCCCTCTCTCACTTCTTCCCTCCTTTCCTCTTCAAGGAGGTGTTCCAGAGTGAACTCCAGGCTCACCCCAATGCCCTGTGCATTTCCTCCCAACCCCATGGCCTCGAATGTCCTCCCTACACATGTGCCCAGGCTTGGTGACGTCCACATTCTTTGGGTGAGCTTGTTCTCCTGCAAGCCAGTGGGGAGGGAGCTGAGGACCGGAGATAGTCCGAAATCATGCCACTGCATACCGCTATGTGACCTTGAGCGGGTGAGTGCATGTCTTACTGAGCTTCTTTCTCTCAGTAAGATGGGAGAAGACCAGCTCCTAGGCGGGAAGGAGACTGCAGGGTTGCAGGCATTATGCAAGGTGTCCTCTTCCATCCTTTGGGATCCTCCTCATCAGTTATGCCCTTAGGTGGCCTCATTATGCTTCAAGATCTTTCATATCTAATTTATGTCCTTATCGATCAGCTGTCCTCAACTACTAGAGTGCCAGGTTGATGAGGGTAGAGGCTTTGTCTATTTTGTTCATTGCTGAATTCTAAGAACCCAGAAGCGTGCCTGGCACCTGTGACTGCCTGAGTGGCAGGTGTGTGTGGTGGGGCCTTTAGAGATGGATGCTGTTAAATTTTTCTGTGCATCTGTCTCGTGGGAATCTAACATGTTGGCCCAACTCACTTTTGTGCCTTGGGCAGTCCCATCTCCAATGACCTGTCAAACTATGGTAACGGGTCACCATCCTGGCAGGACTTCTGTGTGCCCTGCCCCAGTCAGGGGAGAATGTGCACCTCAGCACTCTGCCTCTGCAGGACAGAGGCCTTGGGCCTGGCTGATCATCCCCTTCTATGGAAGCATCCATGTCAAAACCTGCAAGTGGAACCCAGGAGCTCTGTGCACCCCTGTCAGGGTCCAAGGGCTGCCTGCTGTGGCAGGGTTTGGGACTCTGATTTCAGCCCTACCTCTAATTTGCTGTGTGACCTTAGGTAAGCCAGAATGCCTCTTTGAATAATCAGTTTTTCTACTTATACATATTTAAAAAAAACAGTACACAGAGCACTACTTACTTAGCATTTAATCATCCTAAGAATCCTCTAGATGGGTCAATAGTATCCCCCATTTTATATAAAACAAAAATGAAGCACAGAGAGCTGAAGTGACTTGCCCAAGGTCACACAGTGAGGAAGAGCTGGGATTGGCACTGAGGCAGGGCTGAAACCCCGTGCTTGGCAGCACCGTCTGATGCTGTGGAGGGCCATCTTTGCCTTTCAGAAATCTGAAATTAATTCTCCCGAGGGAGCCTCGTTATTTGGCTGCACACTCACTTTCCTGAGGATCCCATCTGGCTTCCCTAAGCAAGAGTCTCCCCTTCCGTCCTCCTCGTATCTACTCACTGAATCTGTCTCCCTTCCAGGAGGAAGCAGCTGTGCTGTCTGAAAGACAGGCTCTGGGTCAGGGTGCTGTGCATCCCCCCCCCACCCTGGCCCACTGCACTCTAGCAGCCCGGTGTCACTGAACACGCAGTTGAGAAGAGACGCACAAAACCCCACCTCGAGCGTCACAGCGAGAGAGTTCCCTCACACCACCGCCAGCCCACGCAAAGCTGGGACAACAGGGACCAGAAAGAGCTGCGGTGGGCACACACCACCAGCTGCTGCCTGAACCTGGTGGCTGAGCTGCCCTGGCAGCTCCTCCCTGCCTCACAGGCCCTGTGTGGCCTCCCACCGTCACCTTTGCCAGAGGCCATCCTTCCTCACTCATCTGGTCCCCTGGGAAAAGGGAGCACCTGCTGGGCAGATTGGGAGAGCAAAGTTGAGGGGTGACCAGCAGGCCAGTGGCCACTGGGTGGTGATCCATCTTCCTGATCAGGGCAGCCCGTCCGCCCACCACTCCCCACCCCTGCAGCTCCCAGTTGCTTCCAGAACAAGGTCTCAACTTCTCAGCTTCCATCATCCTGGCAGGCCTTTCTTACTCATTGGAGCCTCCCCTTGTCTGTCACAGACGTCCTCCATTCCAGTCACCTCCCTGGTGCTCCTCACTCGGCCCTCCCACCACACCTGGGCGGAGCCCTGTGCTGCCTGTCTGGAAGGTCATTTCTCTGTGGGCCAAGGACAGGGAGGACCCTCATTCCTCCAGGCTGGTCTGTAGCCCCTCCTCTGGCTGGCCGCGCCCCCAGGTCACTTCCTCCCTCCTCAGGCTCCTGGAAGACCAGGCACCGCAGGCCTGGATTTGGAATTGCCTTTCAGACCACACTAGGTTACAGGTTTCGTCGAGGGCAGGAGTGTCTCATTTCTTCTCTGTGCTCCCAACCTGCTCAGCAACGTGGTGTAAAGATTTCATTCATGCCACCAAATTCCGCCCAGCAGCTGTCAAGACACTGAGGGTACATGGACAAGCGTCACAGCTCCCTATCAGGGAGCCAAAGGGAAACAGAAAGCTACACCGTCACCCGTAGGTGGGATTGTCAACGGTGCAGGCTTTGAGAACCATTTTAACAACGTTACAGAATGTGCCCGTCATTTATCCTGATAACTCCATAGCTGTCAAAAACAGACAAGGGGCACACACTTATCACTGTAGAGTTTATCTATTAACAAAGAGAAGTTTCCAGCATTATAGGGGGTAAAAAAAAGAACCAGGGAAAAAATGCCCCGATGGGTCATCCCAGATTTGGAGGGTATGTCTGGGTCGGGCTCACTGAACACCTACAGAGTAAGTTGAGGATGAAGTTCGTGGACTGATGGGGGCAGGGCAAGAGAGAGGTCCTCTTCAAGGTAGGCCCCTGAGCTCATTCACACACATGCCATATTCACTTCTGCTATTTTAAATATAAAACATTATAGATATCAATAATTATTATAATAGCAGTGGCAGAACTTATAGTTCTTGCTATGACCTGCTCCACAAAGGTGAGTTCATTTAATCCTCATACAACCCAATAAAGAAGGTTCTATCATGATTATTGTCCCATTTTACAGATGTGATAACCAAGGCCTCAAATGATTCAGCATCTTGCCAAAGTTACACACAAGTAAGCCAGGGAGCTGGATTAGACCCCAAGCCATCTGCTATGGCCCACTGAAGCCCTTTCTTCCCCTCCCCAACCCCATGCCCAGGCTGGTGTGTATCTTTCCCACACCTGCTCCTCTGTTGTGCTGTGTATGCATGTGTGATATCAGACTGGATCATCCAACTTCCTTTTTCATTCGATTGTTGGTGAGATCTGCCCATGTTGAGTCATTGGGCTCAGGGTTTCTCAACCTCAGCACCCCTGATATTTTGGCCCGGATAATTTTTTGATGTCGGGCTGTGCACTGCAGAATGTTCACTCACATCCCAGTGTCAACCCACTAGATTCCAGTTGCTCACCACTTCCCCCAAGTGTGACAGCCATAAATGTTTCCTGGGGCACAGACTAAATGGGGCAAAGGAGGCAAAATCCTTCTAGTTCACCTGTCTCCTCTGCTGGGTAATAGTTCATTGCCTGAATGCACTAGAATGATTTCCTGTTCTATGGATGGTTGAGTTTTTTTTCCCCATTTTTTTTCCTGCTATTACAGATAATACTGAGTGAAAAGTCAGTTCCTTGCAAACATGAGGAAGTTTCTGTAGAACAATTACTCAAAGTAGAACAAACAGCAGGGTCATAAGCTGTGTGAAACTCCTGTCCTTAACTAAATCCTGCAAAACTGCTTCCCATGTATGGAAGTTCGACAACGTGTAGTCAGACTCCTTTGCCTTTCCCTTTATGGTTTCTGAGTTTTGGCTTCTGAGTTTTGCTTTGAAAGCCCTTCTCCACTGAAATCTTTCTGGAAACGATGGTGGCTAGAGGAAGAAAGTAGCTGTCCAGGTTTCAATGCGGTGTCCCGAAACAGATCACTGAATACCATGCCTTTATGTTTGTGCTTTCATCTTAAAGGTATGTATCTTTTCAGATTTAGGAAATTTTCTAGGAATTACAGCAACCTTTCAACAGCTACTATTTCCAGGTAGTGAGATAAGGGATGCTATCTGGCTACACTGAAATTTTCTTTCGACAATAATCATGTTTTATTTGTCATGAAAAAATTCTAGTTAAGAAAAAGTAGTGTGGTAAGTGCTTTGACACCAAGAAGCTCAGTGCAAGTCACAGAAACACTGGGGAGGGAGCCAGAAAGTGGGAGGATGTTTCTTAACCATGAGCCGGGTGGGGCGTGTGGGGGCAGAGCAGGGACTTGGGTGTTTGCTTCCAGATGGGGACACTCCCCGCCACAAGAACTTTGTCAGCAGCCATTATCAGATAGTCATTGCCTCTGTCTCACCAGGAAGAACTGTGGTTGGCCAAGCGTTCTGTGTAGGACCATCCGCTCGGTCATGCCTGAGCAGTGGCCCAGAGGAATTGGGTCTTTATGTCACGGTGGTGATGACCTCACACTTCACACTGGAATGGATCAGGTCTGGGCAACACCCAAGAGGAATTCCATGTGAATTCCCAGTGCCTGTCAGCTGAAGGTGCTCAAAGGTGCGTCTGGCCCAGACATAGTCTCCAGCAACTGCTGATCCAAGGTTCTGCTTTGGGGCCCTGGAGGGTGGGGGGGTGGGGGGGTGGGTGTTACAGTCATAGTTCACAATTGTCTTCCCCCATTAGAATGTCAGCTTCATGAGGGTGAGAATTTAACTTTTATTCTTTTCCATATTTCCAGTGCCCAAAACAACAGAAGAGTAGCTATTTGTAGATAGTTGAATGAGGGTGTGATACCATAACGACTTCCAATGATTGTCCCCTGTCTTTTCCTTCAGATGTTTTCATTTTAAAGTGGGAGATGGAGGAGGAATTATCCAAGAACTATCTGGACACCATGGAATCTTTTGATTCTTGTCCTAATTCATAAAATTGCTGTGCACCCAACATGTCACAAAACGAAAACAGGATGTAGCACAGAGAATTAGAATCCAATTCTCCCAATTCTTGTCTCTTCTTAAACAAGAAGAATTCCAATAGAGTATGGTTTGTTCGGCAGGGTGGATAATCTGTATCTATTTGGTTTCTTTCTTTAGATGGTCTATTTCTAAAGATTGTTAATTGTAAAAACAGGAAGTAGAAGACAAGATGATCTGCAAATGATTAAAAGATGATAGTCATCTACTGATGTGATCAATAAAGATTGGTTACCTACTGTGTGTCAGATGCCATGCTCAGCAACATTAGCAAACAAGTCACAATACATGCCCTCAAGAATATGCAGTCTTGAGCTTATATTAAACACTTACTGTATGTCAAAGGCTTCATATGCCTTAACTCAAATATTTAATTTTCACAACCACTCTATAAGGCAGGCTCCAAGACTAAGCAACTTGTCCCAAGTTTGTACCAGCAGGAAATAGTGGGGCTGGGATTTGAACTCAGGCCTTTGATTGCAAGCCTTTGTCCTTTGTGAGTGAGATGCAAGCTAACTGGGATCTTGAGTGACCCTGACATACCAGACACACTGAAACAAAGCAGGGTGACCAGTGTCACCACTGATCAATGCAGAATACAGGGAGCACATGGAGGGCAAACCTTATCTAGGATTGGGTGGTCAGGAAAGATGGGCAGGGGGAGTGATGTCGAGGCTGAATGGAGGAGGGTAGAAGGAGGGGGCTCTAGGGCAGGTGCAAAGGCCAAGAAAGAAAGCAAATGCGTTGTACTAACTGCAACGTTGGTGGCATTGTACAGACAGAGCAGGATGTAGAGAAGAACCAAGGGCAGTTACAGGAGGCTGGAGAGAGAACCATGCTGATTTTTAGTTGAGATTAGAGGGCTGGCACACACTTTTTTGGCTGAAGGGGAAGGTGGCTTTTCTCCAGAGACTGGAAGTGCCTCTCTGTCCCAGATGAGGAAGCAAGCAAGGGGGAAGGTCCAGGGATGAGGACCAGAGGCCTAGTGTGTGCTGAATGAGACTAGGCACCTAGTACCCACCTATGGCTGCCACGGACTTCTCCCCACGGTGGCCAGGAAGTCCTGAGGAGATTATGCTGAATGAATATTTGTCTTGGATTTTCTTTCAAAAACCAGTAGAGGCCTGGGTCAGGCCAATGCCATCAAACCGTTAGAGCTCAGAGTCTTTCAAAGTTGATATTTTGAGTTGAACCCACCCTTAGTTGTAATGTGATTCTGGATGAGAATTCGAGAGATTTGTATTGAATACAAGTACAGTGCTGCAAATCGCCTCACATACAGTAGGAGTTCCATAAAATAACCACCCTCTAGTAGGGAGGGAGGGAGGGAGGGAAAGTGGAGGGACAGGAAGTCAGGTCTGTCCTTCAGAGTGTTTCACTTCTCAGGGCTCCATATGTCCCTTGAGTCATTTTGTCTGTCCGCAGTTCTCAATAGGTGCATGTTGGAAACCCATGGGGTCATTTCTGGATGTCACACTGATCGGGGGTATTCCGGGGGCCACCCGTGCATTGTAAGATTCTCACCATCAATTACTTCATGTCACAAACATCCTGCTGCACATTCATGTCAATGGGGAAAAAAAGAACTATTTATGATTATCCAAGTTGAGACTGTAACTTGATTTTACAAAGAAAACAATTTTTTTTGGTATTCACATACTAAATTTCCCAGGCTTGCAATTGAGTAAATTCAAAGATTATAAAAATTGTTTTGTTTGAAATTTTACCCAGAAGTGTTTACCAATTCCAGAAAATCATGACTACCGTCAGTCACAGCATTTGAGTTGCCAAAGCAACACAACTACCTTGCTCTGCACTTACCGCTGTCACAGTCAAGGTGATGGTCTACAGGAGCAGGAGACTTAACTGCTTTATTATGCCTTTAATGTTGTTCTGCTTAGGCATCTACATACTGAAATGTTTGTGTTTTTCTTTATTCATCATTTATATTAGATCATTGTATTTTTGTTGAAACCATGAGTACATGAATTATATATGACTTTTGCCTCAGGATTTATATAAGGGATGTTATGAAATATTAACTATGCAGAGGGTGTTGAATCCAATGGGGCTGAGAACTGCTGGTCACTGTCAAGGATCTAGGCTGGGCCTAGGGTTTTACATCTTTTTATCTCTTGCCACAACTGACACTCAAAAGGTGGTGACATAATCTTATTCTTCAGTTACAATATTGGATTTAAGGCAACTTCCTTATTCAACTCTTGTTCACTTCAAGTAGATTCACAATACAAGAGAATCCGATTGGCTGTGAGTCCTCAGACCACAACTTCTAGTTTCAGTATCAGGCGATTTCCATAAACGGCCTCTGGACTAACTAGTCCTCAGGAGCTCGGCTCCCAATTGGCTCTCCAGGCTGACACTGTTCCTGGCTGTAGAGCACCCCAAACTCACCCTAACAGGATGGTCTCAATGCCCCCGTCAGTCAACTCAAGTGAGATGCAACCTAACCAGGATCTTGAGTGTGCACAACAAAACTGGCACACTGAAATTCATTTCATTTCCTCTTTCCAATCACCTGAAAGCTAGAAACTATTATTCCAAGGTTACCTACTTGATAAGAGGTCAAACTAGTTTGAACCCAGGTCTGAGCCTTCAAAACCCAGTATTCACGGTACTCCATAACCAGCCTAAGAAAACCCTGTAGTCAAACTCCACTCTAATCACCAGCTCTTCTGTGGCTACAGCCAAAGAGCTTCTGAACAAAGGACGACTTAGCTCACTCCACTCCCACCACCACTGCTTTGTTTTGTTGAGAAATGAAATGGCCTTAACCCGATACTGAATTTTCCTCTGAACTAAACATCTTCCTTTTTCCCCAAAATGATCTACTCCAGTCTTTACAAGGGCCATTCAAATTTGTACTTTCCTTCCAAGATACCAAACCACTTCTTTATGTTACAACTGGTTAGTGAGAGTTAACTCTTAATTATATTTTTCAAGAAGAGGGGCTTGGGTACTCTGTCAGAGGAGAGGGAGGAAGCTTTAGATGAGTGATTTCCAACTGAGGATGATCTTGCCAACTGCAGGACATTTGGTAACATCTAGAGGGATCTATGGCTGTTACAACAGGTGGAAGGGAACATGTGTGCTACTGGCATCCAGGAGGCAGAGGCCAGGGGTACTCCCTAACTCCCTACAAGGCATAGGACAGTCCCTCACAACAAAGGATTATCTGACCCAAGATGTCAATAGTGCCACAGTTAATGCCCAGATGTCAATATCCTGCCTCCTTAAAAATACAACCTCCCAGTGGGGAAGAAACCATCGAGTCCTCCCAGCTGGGTGGAGAAGCCGCCAAAGTAGTGAGAGAACTCTGCCTGCCAGAGGCCTGATGGCTGGGCACAATCCATTACTAGTATGTTCTGTCTTGAAAAGCTGATTCTAACAGGAAAAACTGAAATTAGCGATGGCCTCTCGGGTCACATAGAATTTAAAACTCTTTTGCATCAGGAAAAAAAAAATTCTGATTACCACCCCACAAAACAAAACAATAAAACTCCCAAATTCCACAGTATTTAAAAAATAAAATTAGATAAACAGCATAAAATGTTAAGAGCACACAATTCCACTCTCTAGAGCTGGTCAATAGCAACATAAGAGGGTGTGCCTCTAAGTTTTTCCCAGCCATGTGCAGATAGATGGAGCATATGTAATCCGAAAACCTGAAATGCTGTCATGTTGGAATGTCATACTTGACCCTCAAAAGCCTTAGATTTCTGATTTTTGGATTAGGTTGGGTACACTAGTAAAGTCTATGCAAATATTACAATACTTGAAACACTTCTAATCCCAATCATTTTCGATAAGGTATACTGGCTTGGTTTGAACTTAATGTCCCCCCAAGTCTCATGTGTTGAAGGTTTTGTCCCGTTGATGGCACTATTGGGAGATAGTGGACACTTAGGACATGGAACCTAGTTGGAGGAAGTAGCCACTGGGTGTGTCTTTGAAGGGTCTATTAGAATCCTGCCTCACCCCCTCTTCCTTCCTCCCATGGAGTGAGCAGCTTGGCTGTACTATATATTCCCCACCAAGATATGTCTGCCTTGCCACAGGCCCAAAATGTTGGGGCTAAGTGACCTCTGAATATGTGAGCCAAAATAAATCTTTCTTCCTTTAAGTTGTTTACCCAAGTCAGTTTGTTACAGTAATGGAAAGCTGACTGATACTCAAGTTGTGTTTTCTATCAATAATAAATGGGTAAGAGTATACTATAATTTGCCACTTACTTTTTGTCCTTTGTAATGTACCTAGCACATTCACACATGCCTAGCTGCATGCTAGGCTATTCCACTGCCCAGATGTCCATCTTAGTCAATCAAGTCCTTATTGATAGACATTTAGGTTACCTACAACGTTTTGCTAGTACAAAGAATGTGGCACCGACCATCACTTTTGTGCACTCGTGAGGACTTCTGGAAGTCTAAATGCTACGTATGTTATTAAAACATACTGAATTGTGGATAAAAGGGGTCTTCATTATCAGCATATTCATTAACAAAAGCCTTGTAGCTACCAGGTTGTATAGAGAAGTGAAAGTCACTACAACATGGAGACATTCGTGAATGAGTTGACTACTTCTCTATAGTCCTTGCTTCATAAGTATCTAAACCCAGAGTGTATCCTGCCCCTTGAATTCTAGTCTTCTCTTGGTGTGTATAGTGAACATATGACAAATGATGCAAATACAATGCAGATTAACTGGAATAATCACTAGTCTTACAAACGATGTGGATTTGATGAAGTTGATAAATGCTAGAAAACTGCTCAAATATCAAGCAAAGTCACTGAAAAATGGAGATCTGTAGACTCAGGCCAGTCAACAATAAAGGGAAAGGTGATGAGGTAGGTGCCAACAGCTGCTTGTAAAAAAGGACACTGTGATGATGAGGAGATTGAGAGCCCTACACAAAACTGAAGAAACCCCCAACTTTTGGGGAGTGTGTCTGGTACTGGTTATTGAACCCAAGGGTGCTTTACCACTGAGCCACATCCCCAGCCCTTTTGTTTTTATTTATTTAAATCTATTTTTTAGTCGTCAGTGTACCTTTATTTTTATTTATTTATATGTGGTGCTGAGAATTGAACCTAGTGCCTCACACATGCCAGGCAAGTGCTCTACCACTGAGCTACAACCCCAACTCCACCACACCCTTTTTAATTTTTTGAGACAGCATCTTGCTAAGTTGCTCAGGCTGGCCTTGAACTTGCAATCCTCCTGCCTCAGCCTCCCAAATGGCTGGGATTGTAGGCATGTACTACCACACCTGGTAACCTTTTTTTTTGGTACCAGCTATTAAACTTGGGCATATTCAACCACTGAGCCACATCCACAGCTTTATTTTATTTAGAGATAGTATCTCACGAATTGCTTAGTGCCTCATTTTTGCTGAGGCTGCCTTTGAATTCTCTATCCCCCTACCTCAGCCTCCTGAGACACTGAAAAGGCACAATCCATTTTGCAAAATATATTTTTGCAATATTGGCTTCACTGGAGGAACAAACCCTTGTACCTCATGTGACAATTTGGGTCCTTTTCTCTTAGGGCAGGAATGGAGGCTGTGGTTGATCTGCTTTCTATCTCTGCCATTATCCTCAGTGGCCAGCCAAGGACTGGCCAGCACAGGAGGAAAAAACCCAAGTTCACACTCTCAAGATCCTCCCAGGCTGGGCCTCACAATCCCCCTGAGGGATCTGTCAGGTGCCATTCCTAGGACACTGAGAAAGGAAGCATATCAGTCAGGGCTCTGAGAACTTTTCTGTGAGACCCCATGCCCTTTATGATGCAATTTAGTAGTTCTGTAGAGTATTTTTAAGGGCCATGAAGACAAAGTACAGTTATAAAACACATTTGCCTAAAAGCTTTATAAATTATGTTATGCAGATATATACACATTCAACCTCCTCTCTAGTAATTTTAAAAAATAAAAATATACTGTTTGTAGTCTTAGAATGAGCAAGTTGATTTCATTTTCTAAACATGTGGAAACTGAAGCTCTAGGCCAATAATCAGTCAGTGTCTGTTAAGGGCCAAATGGTAACTAGTTTGCATTTTGTAATCTCTGTGGTCTCTGTTGCAACTACTCAACTGTCACTGTAGCACAAAATCAGCCACAGACAATATGTAAACAAATGAGGGTGGTTATATTCCGATAAAACTTTATTTATGGACACTGAGATTTGAATTTTACATTATTTTTCACATGCTACAAAAAATAATCTTCTTTTGATCTTTTTCAACCATTTAAAAATGTAAAAATCATACTTTGCAGGCTACACAAAAACAGGTGGTGGGTGGGATTTAGCCCTTGGGTCAGTTTGTTGACCCCTGTCCCATGCCACTTTTACACATAAATGTGATGCAGACTCTTCTGAGTAATACCTTATTTGCTCTTTGCTCTACCCATCCACATCCAAGATCCATATTATTTTGACAATAGATGTACATGTATAAGGAGCTCTCTAATTATTTTCTAAATTTTAGGACCAATAGTAAGATCTGCCAGAAATGAATGCCAGGCCACAGTTGAAATAACATTTACACAATGCCATATTGTGTACTAAATAAAAACAATAAAAAAAAAACAATAAATCTGAGAAACTCACTGAATTTGAAAAATAGGCTTTATTTTTACCAGTGGTGTTACCTGACATCCTATATGGCATAAATGATTACAGCTGAGTTTACGAACACAGATAAAATAGCAGTTTCCCTCTGTCTCTTTTGTCTTCTGTTTAGAGAAATCAGGAGATGGGAGCATCTTGCTCAGAATTCCAGGAGCTCTTCCACCGGCTCCAGTCAGAGTCCAGGCTCCAGGAGCACTCAGCTTCCTAACACGTATGTGGTCACATGTGCAAAACCCCCCCTCCTTTTGTTTTTTTAAATAAAATATTCAGAGCAGTATTTCTGTAGGAAATCACACTAGCATTATAACCAAACATGGCTGATGAAATTCATCTTGCTGCAGATGGTGAGGATTTGAACTACATATAAAGGAGATGTTCACTTTCCTTTAAAGGGAGCAGAATCCCAGGTGAGGTGGACTCACCATCAGCCTGCTCCTTCCTTCTGGCTCCAGTTGACTCAGGGGCTCTACCCTGTCCCTGTGGAGCACGTATATCACTGCACAAATAGAGAATGGAGACACCTTGGCCTAAATACAAGATTTGTCACATAGCCAACGCTAGAATTAGCTTTTCACTTCCTTATCACACAGAAAGCTTAAATACATGGGCCCTTGTGTAGCACAAAATGCCTGAAATTCAGAAAATTATGAAAACAATTCTTCTCCACCCCTGAGGATATTTCATCTTTATAAAGGTGAAAATACAAAATATCAAAATAATTTGCCCTTTCTCCCCCATCAAAAGGAATCACATTCTCAAAGGATTCCTGCAAAATACAAAATTCTGAAACAAAATTTATTTCTCCCCAAACCAAGATCAAGAAATTAATCAATGTTAAGCTGCCTAGAAGACCCTTTTCCATAGAGGGGTGGAAAAGACACCTTGTGACTATTTTATTTTTTTTTAATAAACATGTTTAGAGAAAGATAGCAAAAGGAGTTCCTGGCCTCATGAGCTTTTATTTTTCGCTTTGATTTTCAGCACTGGCTATTGGGAGTAAAGAGAACAACTAATTTTCCAAAGTTTGGGATATTCCTGGGAAAAGCCCTCGTCTTGTCCATGATAGTTCCCCAAAAGTCTGTTGAAAATCAGACGGCAAGACTGAAAATGCTATACATCCATCTATTCCACTTCTTTTCCCATGGTTTTTACATCAAGAGCACCTGGAGTATCAATTGTGTTCAACACAAAATAGCGCTGGGGGCCGAAGAGAGGATGAAGTCACTTTCATAGCATCAGCTAAGGTGACACAGGGCTTGACTACCCAAACAGATCTTCACCGGCAGACTTGCCTGGCCCAGGGCCTCCTGAAGAGAACGGGACAAGCAGCTGTGCATGCTCAAACAGCGAGACGTGCAAAACACATCCTCACTCTGCTAGAAATAAAGAGCACACAGGAAGCGCACCGAGAGCAGGAACTTGCATCTGACTGCTGGGGCCAATACTCAAGAGACCTCTGCACAAAAGGTGAGGGGTGAGCAGAGAAATGGCAACAACACCTGGGGGTCAGTGAGAAAGAAAAGCACATATATGCATGCGCACACGTGGCCGCCTCAGAAGCTGCCTGGTTACTCCGGGCTCACAGCCCTGTCTACTTGCCTGGCTCAGAACTTCAGCAGCTGCGGTCTTTTAACCAACTACACTTTCTTCTCTCCTCTTAAGGCACAAACATATTTACAGTTTCAGACGTATTCTCTCAAGTTCTGAGGCCCATACTAAGCAAGTTACTCACAGGCTGGCGCACGGCAGCCAGTTGGTCCTTTTTGGCTGTCTGCGTTGCTGGGGGGCAGACAGAAGGTGTGAGCCTTCTTTCTGTGCCACTGTGGTGTGTGATCTAGTCTACCCCCCTACCATCAAGGTGGGGCCACAGGAGAGGCCAAAGTGGCAAAAGCATGACCAGAATAGGGGACATTTAAATTTTTTTTCCCTTGCATTTAACATATCCTTAACAAGATGGCAGCTCTTATCTACCTGAGCCGACATTCAGAAAGAGCAGGCAGAGGCTGCCTCAGAGCATCCACAACTCCATGTAAAGTCACTGTGATCATAGTTTGCTCAGACTATGTTACTCTTCCACAAAGACAGACACGCACATGCACACACATTAACACACACACACATGCACGCTGCACGCACACACACGCACCCCTTCCACCATGGAGGAAATCTTTGCAACAAGAGGCACTTGAATGATATTTGGAGAGTTCCCGTGAAAAGGCCTTCCCCTCACAGTGAAGTGGGATCAACAACAGAAACCAGGCGCTCAGGACTCCATCTCTTCTTGGTCAAGGGGCGGCGGCACAAAGCTGATGACTTCATCATAGGTCAGGCCTGGAAGGTGGGGAGGAAAAGTAACATGTGAGAGTTTAGACTCTTCTTTTTGCTGGAAGGCTTTAAGCTCAGCTTCCTCCCATCCAGGTTAGTGGTTGGTTGAGCTACTTCAAAGAACTTCCTCATTACTTGTATAATCCTGGTGAAACACATGACTACACAGAAGCTCAAGGATACATGTATGAGAATCATTTCTTCTCATTTGTCTCATGGCTGTGTGTCTCTTCTTTTTAAAAACTCTCTGGGAAAAGTGCTCAAGGAAAACAGAGCACTCATAGCTGCAGCAGACAGTCCTGGCTTCTGAGATTTAACTAGAGTTCTGAACTTATATTTTATGGAAAGATTGTGAAAATGGACACAGGAGATGTGGGTTCCATTCCTGGCTGTGTCTTTAATGAAGTCTAAAGCAATAGATAATAAACTCTCTTTGCTTCAATTCTATCATAAAACTGTAAAATCACTCTATTCTTTACTTATCTTGAGATATGATCAATGCAAAAACTCGGAGAATCATTTCAAAGGTCCAGAGAGTGTGGTCATCTACAACAGACAGAGTCCATCAGAGAATAAATTTATTCTGCACTAGGGATCTCAACTATAAGTTTCAGTGAGTTGACTATAACCATTCATGAATTTTGATCTTTCCCAATGGCATTTGGTTAGTGGTTTACCCAGAAAAGATATTTAAATCTAAGTTCTCAAGGTACATGTTTATCTTGCTCTTAGGACTTACTTTTCCACTCATCTATTAGGAGGTCCCTGCTTTCAAAAGACTGATCGTAAGGATCGGCCACTGGTTCATCATCAGGATCGTGATACTGAGCAAAGTAGGCGTGTGCAAGGGCTTGGGCTGCAGTAATTCTCTTATCTGAGTCCAATACAAGCATCTTCTCCAGCAAGTCGACAGCTTTCAGTTTCATAGATTGGAAGGAAAAATGGAGACTTTTTAACATGTTATCAAAATTATGCTTTAGTAATAAGCAAACACAGTTTTTACCCTTTATATCCAAACAAAAAATTCTCCAAAGTATCTGATTTAGGATATATTATCCCTTCTTTCTTTTGCGTGTGTGTTTGTATTTTGTATTTTTAGAGTACATTTCTGGGCTGGGAGTGTGGCTTAATGGTCAATTGTTTGCCTAGCATGCAGGAGGCCTTGTGTTTGATCCCTAGCACTGCATATAAAAATAAAAAATTAAATAATAATAATAATAATAAAGAAAAAAAGGGAATTTATTTATTTTTAATTTTTTCCCATAGCTTTATCGAGGTAAAATTGAAGTGGAAAAAAGGGAAATTAATTTTTTTTAGTTATAGATGGACAATAACTTTATTAATACAGAATAAAAACTACAGTACAGTGGACACTCACATGTGCCCCACCCCATGCGAATTCAACAATTTGCATTTTATATTTTGTATATATATATATATTATTTTATGAACTATTTTAAAATTATAGATAATACTTTATATATTTTAGCACAAAAACATCTTCCTACATAACCATAATACTGTTGTTATACTCAGCAATTTCCAAACATCATTTAAAATCCTGTTTATGTTAAAAGTCCTCAAATTATGTTAAAGTCGCCTTTTACAGATCATTTGTTGGAACCAGGATTCAGTTATAGACCATGCATTGCATTTGACTTGGTTTCTATAGTCTCTCAATCTAGGAAAAAATCTCTTCTAACCCGTTTCTTCCTGTTTTTGATCTGGAAAGACACACTAGTTGTCTTAGAATACCTGTTAGGAATGCTCAGGTTCCTTCTTTGTGCTATCATGTACCTATACCCTTGCTTTTCTCTATCCCCTCAATTTCCCCAAATCCAAAAGTTATATCTAAAACATTGGTAAGAATCAGGTTAGACATTTTTTGCAAGAATGAGTCACAGGTAATGCTGTGTACTTGAGTGCCTTTAAGGCCATTTGTCCAACTGTTAATGGTGTGAAATTTCTTCAGTGGGTTAAAATGTTTCCCCTTTTCCCCAAGTAAGTAATCTGAGGGCATTTTGACACCAGGTGAAAATCAGTTCTTTTCACAAATGGCTTTTAGCATCTACTGATTTTCATTCCCAAAGGCAGTGATTTCATTAGGAGGTACAAAATGGTGACGCTTCTCATCTATCTGACAAGGATGCTCTGAGTCTTGGCACTTGGGAGGATGGCCACGGTGGTAACTCTAGTGAAGCAGGATTTTTGAGACTTTGCAAAAATCTCTTCTCATGGAGAGGGCGGGGAAGGGTAGTAAAGAGGAGGACAGCTTCCAGAAGAGATCAATTGTTGTGTAACTGGAGGCTGTGAAAACCCGTCTTCCAGCCTGAGTCCAGAGTAAACACAGGAAAACATGGGTTTCAGGAGGATACAGAATCAAAGTGAATGTCCATGGGTTGATTCAACTTCCTAAGCTTATACTTTGAAGTACTGGGAGGACTACCTGGATATATATTCTTACCATATTCTTTTCTTCTTAGAAAAAGAAATCTTTTGAGTTTTAAAACTGAACATGGATTACAGGGTAATTTGAGGGTAGAAACTGCCATGTCCTCAAAACCAATACTTTGATGAGTAATAAGGTTAGAGATAAGAAAATATATTTCTCAAAGATCTTTTAAAAATATTTTTAGTTATACATGGACATAATATCTTTATTTTTCTAATTCATTTTTATGTGGTGCTGAGGATCGAACCCAGTGCCTCACATGTGTGAGGCAAGTACTCTGCCACTGAGCCATAATTCCAGCCCCTCAAAGATCTTGATAGATATAAATAACAACAAAGGCAGTTTAAGTTTTAATTTGCATTTTGGGAAGAAGAGGGAGAGGAAGTCGGTGACTGACAACACAGCTGTCAATATTTATATCCTTGGTGCCCTCCTGCTTAGCTGATATCATGGGCACAAGCTCGTGATCAGTTACACCATGTCTGCCCGCCAGGCAAGGGAGACTCTACCAGTCTAGCACTGTTTGGCAACAGTCTACCACTGTTTGGTAAGAAATGTCTGAACTCTGAGAAACACAGTGTTGAGCACCAGATGGGCCAAAGCTTCCATTTGACTCGTTAGCAGTCTGTATTGCTAAGTGGCATCTAGTTCTTTTCACTGTTTAAATGTCATGGTTCCAGAGAATGTAATGACCTAAATAAGCTGCAGGACACACGCATCTCCCCTCCTCCAGAAAATGGAATTAAGAAGTCTTTTTTGAGGGCTGGGATTGTAGCTCAGTGGTAGAGCACTTGCCTCGCATGTGTGAGGCCCTGGGTTCGATCCTCAGCACCACATAAAAATAAATAAAAAAAAAATAAAGATATTGTTCCACCTAAAACTAAAAAAAAAAAAAAAAAAAAATTAAAAAGAAATCTTTTTTAAGTCTGTTAACAGAGAGGCTGACAGTAAGCACTGCCATGTCTAAAACTTGGGGCTGGTAAGATGAAAAAAATCAGGATGGAAGGACAGACAAGAAAGCTACCAGTACACATCTTCTCCCTTTCCACAGCCTCCTGGAGTACTTATGGCTTATAGAGAGCCTCTCACAGATCCTTGAACTAGATAATATGGCTCAAATAAATCACCCAAAGCCCAGTGATAGCATGCCAGGGCAGATGCTAAACTAAACCATACCCACGATGACCTACGGATTCATCCTTGAACAAGAGACTGAACCACCCGAGATCTGACATACTCTCTATCTCCAAGGCTGACATGAATTCATCCATAACTGCCCAATGCTTCAAAAAGCATGTGCTTCATATTGTAAGAATTACTGCAGCCACACTGAGACTCTTAAGTCACTATAAAGTACTTCAAAAGGTAAACTACCTAGCTTTTACCCCAGCTTCTGAAGAGGTCACCACAGCTGTCAGTCCTCAAAAGGGTAAAACTAAACTTGAAGCACAGCCACCAGGACCCTTACACAGAGAGATGACCCACGGAGACTTGACACACAGAGACGAAAGACCTACCCCTATAATGTAATCTTCAGTGAAACGGGAAGGCGGATTATGCTGGCTGTCAGCACCACTCCCCTCCCTACCCTAGGTAGGTCCTGGTCTATCCTCCTGCATCTAGCATTAAACATCACTATCCACTACACCCTCCTAGAATCAGGAATCAGAGCCTCAGGTAAAACTGCTTTCTGACATCATCTGAAATACACATCAGATCCCGGCTTTACTAGAGGAACCCTTTTGTTAGCCAAGGAAATACACATTTTCAGCTGTCATTTCCTTTTGCCAAAAATCCTGAGGTGACGGGGGATCAGAAGGAATATGGAGCCATTCCTTAAATTCTGAGATGGCATATTAGCTACACAGAGAAAATGGTTAAGCTTTGAGGAGCAGAGGAAGAAGAGGTGAGAGGGAGAGTATTCAAATGTGGAGGCAATCAGGACCCATAGCCCTGGACAGTTACCAACAGGGCAGAGAACACTGCAGGGAGCTCCCAGGAGGGTCTGCTAAACACCCATATGTACTTCAGTTGATTCTATTCTCAACTTGGGGCACCAAAAAAAAATCAATGGCAGCTGTGTACAAGTCTCGGGTTTTCTTCTGTATCTCTTTCTTCCTGCTCCCCAATCTTTTCTCCAAGATTCCCATTACTTTTTCTCTTTTCTTCACTGTACCAGCCCATTTCCCTCACCAAAATTTGTGATCTACAAATACATAAACATATAGTGTGATTTAAAAAAAAAATCTAACAATACAAACACTGATAATAAGATTTAATTAGTGGCACTCTATTTGTTCAAAAGGAGAAACTTTTCTTCAAATTGCTAATTTTCACAACCAATTCAATACCATGAAATGAGGATATGATCAACTTACCCAGGGGATTGGCACCAATAAATACATTTGCAAAGTTCATCTTGGGCATCTGGGTCAAAGACTGAATATAGTTTCTTGCCTGTAAAAACAAGGGTCTTCAGAATGACTTTGTTCAACAATGTGACTGCCCTTAAAAAGTCCTAATAAGGGATGAGTGTTAACTAAGAGTCTGTTCACTAAGCCCAATGTTGATGACAATTGTTGATATTAAAGACTTCTCTCTCACTGTCTCTCTAACTTCTCCACTTATAATCATCACCTTTATATATTCCTGCTCTCAGTTATACTTCACGTGAACAAGACTGCTAACGAATTCAGTTCTAAGTAGCCCGTTCTGAAAACAGCCTTCTTAAATAGCTAAAACTGCTAGAGTTGATATTGAAAAGCAGTGATCTTTCTGATTTGAAAAGAAAGTTATAGGAACTGGTCGTATACACACATGGTTGCAATCCCTTTCTACTTGAGTGTGTAGACAAAAAGAGGAAGGGAAAACAGAGGTAAGAAGACCTGTCTCTCTCTAGAGAACAGTCATCCCTTTAACAAAGATGAATAAAAAGGCTGCCTGAATATAACTGGAATAGAAACAAAGTCATTGGAAAGGGCCTTCTGTGATGCTAACCTGCTTCCCAAAATAATAAGGGCACCTTAGAAAGCAGTAGCCCCAGTAACCTCTGATGACAAAACTAGAGTAAGTTTAAATGATTAAGAATCAGTAAAGAAAACATCTAACCTTACCTAAGTATTCATATTATTTGTGTATTTTCTTTTAAATATAGTATACCCCTTAGTACTGAGTATTTGATAGTTTTTTTTAATTATTAATGATAATCATCTTTTGGTCATTAGAAAAAGAAAAAGCTGCTAATGATCTCTGGTTAACTGCCTCTGATGAAGTCACACTGTTGTCATACCCTAACTAGAGGCACAGGACTTATGAAGAAACAGTCCCTTGAGCACTAAATTCATAAAATCAAATAAAAGGAACATCATTTTCTATTTACAAGCCTACATTATATTCTCATTCTCAATGAGATGATATTTTATCCCAAATGTCAACATCCTGCAATATTACACAGGTGGTCACTGCCTTAGTAGTCCTCAAGGCACATGCAAGTATTCAGTGACATTAAAAACTGTGTTGGTTATACAGCAGCAATAAAATGAGGATGTGGTCTTCTGAATTAGACACCCCTGTACAGTCTATTTATTCTCACCTCATGGCTTGGCATCCTGTTAATGAGATAAGCAGGGGGTGTCCCCGTCAGACGCATAATCTGCTGAAGCTGGTTAATATCTTAGATGCCTAGTCAAGGGCATTGTTAAACATACAGTGCAAAAAATAACTTTCAACTCAAATTTTAAGAAAGGTCAAAAAGCCACCTCAAAACAAAAAACCTACTCCCCACCCACCTTGGTGAGAGCCCAAGGTTGCATGTTAAAGCATGCTTTGGTGAATGGCATGAGTTATTAGGCCTGTAGTCAGTGAATGACCATGCAGATAAAAAAATAATAATAATTTTCTTTGATGTTAACATCATCTTTATGGTTAAATATTTTAGATTCCCTGGAAACAGACTGCTCCTTGATCCAGGATGCCAGCCAGAGAACTGACTTCATGTAACTGACAGCCAACACCTGTTTACCTGTCAGATAAATACAGATGATTGAGAGAATTTTGATTCAACTTTAGACAAAATAAAATATCTGATATTCATTCAAGGAATAGTTTAAATTTTATGGTACAGGTTCTCCAAGGAACCACCTCTCCAAATGAAGATACAAGTGGAGTGTAGGTTGATGTTTCAAAGACATTAGTAACAGTACATTTAAAATACATGCCAAAAACATACAATGTTAAGTGAAGAAAGGGGAGATGGGGGGAAGTTAGAGGCTAATGGCAAAGACAAAGTCACAGGCCGCTGACAGTATCATAGCATGCCACAATTATCATTCCTGTTAAGTCTCTCCAATGAGTAAATACATAAACTTCACTTAAACAGCTGGGAGAAAATGGGCAAAACGTTCTGAAATTATCTGCAACAGCAGAACTGTGAGGTTTTCCTTACATACAAGCACATATTTAAGCTGCACTCCAAACTTCAGTTGTTTATTTATTTAGGTGCCAGGGATTGAACCCAGGGGCGTTTAACCACTGAGCCACATCACCAGCCCTTTTTTTGTATTTTATTTAGAGATAGGGTCACATTGAATTTTTGTATTTTATTTAGAGACAGGGTCTCATTAAGGCCTTGATAAGTTGCTGAGGATGGTTTGAACTTGTGATCCTCCTGCCTCAGCCTCTTAAGTCTCTGGAATTACAGGCACAAGCCACCGCACCCAGCTAAACTTCACTTTTAACTGTGCTTCCAATATTAACATAAATCCCTTCTTCCAAAATATGATAAGAACTATCAGTTTATTATGCATTCCTACTGAAAGTAGAAGTGATAATATTTGTTAAACCCTCAAAATAATTCAACAGACTCCTTTTCTATTCCCTTTCTTGAAACTATCAATTCTGTCCTTCAGCTGAAGCATTACCTTCAGCAAGAACCATGGCCAAGTAATTTCACTTTTTAGTGGCTTCCCTGAATAATTTTTCCACTTCAGCTCATTTCCTGAACTCAACTCCCTAGTGGTCGGATTACTGCTAATGCAAGTTTGAGATTGGATCTGGGAACAGAGCTGGGGCCCTGTGTTCCACTCTGCCTTTCCTGCTCCATAGGCCCCAAGATAGAGGCCAGCAAATTAAAAAAGCATTCTCACAACAAATGGTAGATTTACTTTAAACAACCTGCATAACCAACAGTACTTTGCATGCCAAGAGAAATAACAAAAGGGGGCTCACAAAGTAAACCAGCAAGAGCAGGTTACAGGTCAGGTCTAAACCATGAGACTCCCAACAACTTTTCTTCTCCTTTCTGTGAACAGTACTTTGCCTGTACATGTTCTGCTTTTGTCTCCTTTAGTCAAAATAGGTGATTTATCCCCCTGCTGTCAGATTAAGATTATATTTCTAAAGAAAAATGTGAATCAGGCTTTGCTTTTTTAGTATTTTTCTGCTTTCACTGGTTACTATAGGAGCTGGAATACTAATTAAATAAATTCTATATTTAGGCATCCACCATGACCATCTACTCCTTATCTATGGCACATCCTAACTTGTTCTCTAGCCATTACTGTAGTCTCTTAATCAGAATTTCTGATTATTTATTGATTGAATTTCCTCAAAAAATGTTGGCACCACTATTCATTACTTTTCAGGGGTAATGAAAACAGTTGCTTGCTTTCTGTTTACTATATGTAATGTAATGTCTCTTTTAATTTTTAAAATCTTTGAATAGTTTTACTCACCTGGCTTTGTTATTTTTCCATTCTGTACTCCACACATCATGTGCTTTTAGGACAAAAAGGTCACTAACTTTGGACAGTGTCACTGAGATCAAGTTAATCTTGCCTACCTTTTTGAATAAACTACTTTTACCCACTTGCCACAGCTGCATGAGGGAAAAGTCCTTTCATATTCCTATACCCACTACTGGTATTATTTGAGTAAGTTCTTTATTCTGAACCTCAATTTCATTATGCCCAATGTGTACTAGTGCTGTTGAAATATATGATATGTCCCATTTTCATGTAAGATTAAAGACATTTCATCATTAAGCTATGTAAATAATGTTTCTTTCTTTAAAATATATGATGGATTAATGATAGATAAGTACAATTTTACCCATACTTTGCATTTCAGAACTTCTTGTAACTAATAGCACATACTTTCTATAGGGCAGATGGCTAGGGTGGGAGAAGGGACTGAGAGAGTTACTAGTAGTCATTCCCAGGGAATTCATTTGCTATCTCAGTCTCATTAGCACTATTCATTAATTGAGCTTCTTCCAGCCTCTGTCCCCCTTATCCTTTTACTGACAATCTTTCTAAGCAAATGCTTTTAAAACAACGACAATCACCTGTCCTTCCTAAGCATCATCTCATTTCTTCTTTGATATACTCTAATCCAGCTTCTGCTGTTTCATAAAGGAAAAGAAACACCTTTCAGGTTGATATTGTGGTCAATAGTTCTGCTGATGATTTTCAAAATACTATACAATCACATGAGATTTACATTTTGGATCCTGTTATTATAACATCTGGGATCTGTACTCAGCACTGCCAAATGACTCAATGCATGACTTGGGCAAGTCACAGCTTTTCTGTGTTCTTACTTCCTTATCTTAATCAAGGAAATGAAACAAAATGAAACAGAACCAGCACATCCTTTTACATCCCTCAGAGTGGAAACTGAAAAACTATACTAGGCATCATGGTCCTTTTTTGTCAGGGACATGATAACAGTTAAACTCACCTGTTCATGCCTGCCTGAACCCCCTGGCAGTCTTCCCAACTGCGCAAAGGGCCCTTCTGTCAGAAATGTGGGAAAGAGAATCCAGAAAAGTGAAGCTGGAGCTCTATGGCTCTTTATTCCCCTTTTGTCCGATTCACTGGCAGCCAATAGAGGGGAAAATGGGGAAAAGGCTGGCTTTCATAGCTTCTCTCCTATCTCTGGTCCCCCAAATGACCAATAGCAGGAAATCATAACCAAACTAAGCCAGAGACACATTCCCATGGCTTCTGTCTAAATCCCTGCTTAGAGAAGAAAAGTGCTAGCTCTAAAGTCTTTTCTTGGGTTAGTCAATTAGTAATTACCAAGGAGAGCTATGGGAGGACGGATTTACAAATGTACTCCAGTGGGTCTGAGATGTCAGGAGTAGCAGTGTTTCCTCTGAGTGGTCCGAGGACCGGCAGGGAAAGGGAGGCTGGTTGGGAACATGCACCTTGTACAGGATGTATAAGTTGTCAACGCTAAAATAATAAAAAGCAAGTAACTTTTGGAAAGGGGCAACAGGATATAGACAATGTACATTTCACCCCCCGCCATTTCATTCTTTTAGTTATGAATTTACATGGTGAGGCTCATACTTTGAGATTGAACACTAACCAAAAAGTGAACAGAGCTTTTGAATATAAGTGAAACTTCTGTGAGAGATGAAGTCAGGGCTTGAAAACAGAGACACAAATTTTCTATAAAACTCTTGCAATGAACTTGAATCTCAAATCTCATTTTTACTAAGATACAATTGCCCACAGGAGGTTCCCATGATCTAAGTATATACCCAAACAGAGAGAGCAAAACACACTCATGCATGCAAGCAGGCACATGCATGCACACACAGATGTGTGCACACACACATACACACAGATATACCTCATCTTGGAAGTCAGCACGCAAAGTGCACACGTGCTTACAAACATACTAGGGTCAAAGTACAGACCGCAGAAGGCAAGAGGCAGAGATGCCCAACAGGGCAGATAATTACAATCAAAGCATCAACTCACAGACTCTGAGGAGATTTTCTTCAAAAGCTCAGCCCCTGGGGTTCCAACGAGTCTTAAAATGAGCTTCAACTGATCAATATCTAATGGTGGACTATAAAGGAAAATGTTGGGACAAAATAAAAATGAAAAAACAAACAATAACAAACAAAATAAAATAAAACAAACAAAATACCCCAAACACAAAAATTAAAAACCCCAAACCAAACCAAAATGTGAATTCATCTAGGTCAAGATTTCTGCAGGATGGCCACAAGTAGGACACATTCCTCCTGTACAAAGGTTCAAAATGCTGCCATACACATATTCAACTAATATTCATTTTGTGCATCTGTCAACACCATGTATTGGTAAAGAGGTGACTTTAGTGGGTCATAGCTAAAACACAAAGGCTCTACTGAGTCCACGCTTGGGCTACACCTACCTTCTCCCCTTCCCCCAAAGTATCAGTAGTCAGTCAAGCAGACAGTACTGGAAAGTCAAGGGTTACAGAAAAGAAAAGAGCGACAGAGCACAGGAGCTGGGGACTAGTCTATTTGGGAATATTCTCCTAAGGCTTGACCTAAAGGGCTTGTAATATGACGGTGTGAAGCCTTCTAGGATCTGGAAGCATGACCACTTGAGCTGCCCTCTAGCTCCCACACCAGCTCTAGTAAGCAGAGCACTGTGAGTGACAGCCAGCCAGCAGAGGGCACTCTCCCACTGCATGTTCTTTCAAGAGCACCATAACAGCTGAACAAAGGAGGCTGCAACCTTCTAAATGCAAAATAAAAATTGAATGCTTAACAAATTTCACATATCCCAAAGGCTCTAAATACTAACACTCAATGCCCAAATCTTTATTCTGGCAGCCAACACTTTGATGTATACTTACGTGTATGTGTGCATATTAACCAGAATTGCTACTTGTCCTATTGTTTTTAACCTTGTCTAAGAAAAAGGAAGTTAAAGGAGAAAAAAAAAATCACATAAAATAGCTTTTTAATATTTTCTGTGGGCATTTGAATAGTTTACTCATATTTGTGCTGCCATTCCGGGGGGAAAGAGGAGTGGAGGATAACTGTCTGACACCTGTCAGGTTTTTCACATGATTAGCTCCTTTTCAACTTTAGGTCTCAGCTTAAACATCACCTCTCAGAGAGGCTTCACTAGTCTGAGTGGTCTGAAGGCTAGAGAAAGAAGCAGCTCAGTTGGGAACACACCCCTGGTACAGGATGTGTGAGTTGTCAACTCTAAATGAATGAAAAAAATATCCCCACCCCCTTATTCCCGCTCTCCACACCATGCTTGGTGACATCATAGCACTTACACAGTCTAGAGTTACTCTGTGTACTGTCTGTAGCCTCTACTGGTCTGCGGCTCTGTGAGGGTGGGGGCCACCCTGCCTGTTCAACATCTGTTCCCAGTACCTAGCTTAACATTTAGTACACCAAGGGCACACAAAATAACAGAGGAGAGGATAGAGCAGGATGAAAGAAAATATTTTTGCTTATGATTATACATGTAAGGGCAAGAGGGTGTAACTTAATAACAATGGCTTCTGCAAGCCATAGTTGCCTAAGTTACAGTAATTACTTATGCAATAGGATGTCAGGCATCTTGTTTTTTTTTTTTTTTTTTTTTTAAACTTCCCAGATCAGAAATCTGCTTAAACAGAAGAAATTTCTAGACAGGAATCAACAAATCCCAACTCATTGCCTGTTTGATATAAAGTTTTGCTGGAATGCAGCCATGTTCATTTGTTTATATACTGTTTTTAGTTGCTTTCACACTAAAGTAAGTAAGTTACAGTAGAAACCACATGATTTCCAAAGCCTGAAATATTTACTATCTGGCCCTTTAAGAAAAGGTGTGCTGAAGGCTGAGGCAGGAGGATCCAAGTTTAAGACCAGCCTGGGCAACTTAGGGAAACTATCTAAAAAAAAAAATAAATAATGGGGCTGGGGATGTGGCTCAAGCGGTAGTGTGCTTGCCTGGCATGCGTGTGGCCCGGGTTTGATCCTCAGCACCACATACAAACAAAGATGTTGTGTCTGCCAAAAACTAAAGAAAATAAATATTTTTAAAAAATAAAATAGATAAATAAAAAATAATAATAATAAAATGGGCTGGAGATGTAGCCCAGTGGTAGATAGATCAACCCTGGACTCAATCCCCAGTTCCATAAAAAAAAAGAAAAAAGAAAGAAAGAAAGAAGAGAAAAGGTATGCTGGGTATGTTTAATTCTAACTTAGACACAAATGACTGTATTCTATAAAAAACAAGGATAATTAAAAACAAATCCATCCACATAAGTTATTTCTAACTTTGTCATCTACAAATGACAAAAAGTAGTGTGGTCTGAGGGTAAAATTTAAATACAGCTTTCTTAGTTCAAGGTGTGATCAGAAACTTTTTTTTTTAATATACCAGGGATTGAACCCTGGGGCACTTATCCACTGAGCCACATCCCCAGCCCTTTTAAAATTTTATTTAGAGACAGAGTCTCGCTGAGTTGCTAAGTACCTTGCTAAGTTGCTGAGGCTGGCATTGAACCTGCAATCCTCCTGTCTCTGCCTCCTGAGCCACTAGGATTACAGAGATACACCAAACATTTTTAAAAAACATGTTCATGGGGACAGAGCAGGAGTGGGAGTGAGATGGATATTGTCTTACCCTAACATAATCAGATTAATTATAATGGAAATCAGTAAAGGATTTGTTAATTTCTCAACCTAACAAAAATTTATAAAGTTCTCTCACATTCTCTTTAGGAACACTTAATGGAATTGTTATCCTTCTGAGAAAAAAAAAAATCAAACTAGACTACTTCAACTCTCAAACAGGTGGTTTTACAATATATACATCAAAATGAATCTATAAAAACTGTTGAGACTGGTACTGTTGCTAAAAAGACTTCTGAGTACTCAAAGGGAGTCGAATTTAATATTGCCTTTAATGGCCCTAACTTCACCCCACCCTATGTGAAGAAAATGCAGCTCCCACTGGCCATAGCAGCTCACTACACCAGCAAGCTGGGGACCCTGTGTCTTTCCCCGGTCTGCCACTGGGAGTCAACCTCAGGACTGGAGATTCAAACCCCAATTCCTCAGCCTCACTTCAGTGGCCCTGGTAACAAGCCACTTTTCTGACTGCCTCAAACTAACATTCCTGAATGCTTCAACTCACACCAAATATTCCAGGTACTTCTAAGCTTCCAAGTTTTTATTTATGCAAGTAATAAATGAGAATATCCTCCACTATCTCTTTGTGCCAGGCCTTTTCTCTTCCTATTTACCCTTCAAAATCCTCAAACAAGAACTCTGCCATTAAGTCTTCCTGGATATCTTGAATTTGAATTAATTCTTTTTTCTTCTAATAATTTATTAGTACCTTTATTATACTGTTTTTATCATTCCATTTTGTTTTATAATCAGGGACAGACATTTGTTCAAGTAACTTTTACAATTCACTTTTCACTGTCTGATCATTCTGGTTTTGAGGACTGGCACATTTCTACCTTCAGTACATTCAATGGAGTAGCCTGACGAATACTAGCTAACTTGAAAGACTTGCTGTAATATGCTTTTCAACCCCATTCTACCACTTCATGTTGTTCTCAAAACTCAGAATGACCACAGGCTATGGGGAGTATATATACAAAGTAGTAGTCCAGAAAAATTGCTTCACTTAATAATGGCCTAACAAAGATCCACTCTCTCACTGAGAAGTGTTTACACCATGGAGAGTATACAAATACAGTATCATGAATCTGTAAGGGTCATGTACACAGAGTTGATAGAACATAATAGCCAATGTTTAGGAGATTAGCAAACACATAATATAAAATGAAAATCTAGTTAGTATCTAAAAGCACTTGCATGAAGGCAGTCAAAGCATGCAAACTTCAGAAGAAATCACCATGGGTTTTCCAAAAGATTTCAGGCAAATCCACTGAAATCCAGGCCAATCTTCCACAGGACCAGCTACTGTAAGTCTACTACAATTTGTCCAGACAGTTAAGGCCAGATGGAGCTTCAAGTAGCTATACAGCAGAGCAAAGCAAAATTTACTACGTTATGACAGTTAGCTAATGCCAAAGCAAGCCATCTTTTAGAACAGGTTTTAGCACCTTTTCCCCTAGGCAGAAGACCATGTTTACTGTGCATTTAAAATGGGTTTTAATTATAATGATCATAAAGTCAAATTTTAAAATCATAAATCTCCAGATTTGTGTTTTAAACAAATGAAGAAAAAGATATTAGGCCTTAAGATTATGTTTTAGAGTAAGTTCTCTGTAACAGAAGTAAAAAGTAGTCAGAATGAACAGGTAAGGACAAACAACAAACAACAAAACAAACAAACAAAACCCCTAGGATAACAGGATAATTAGAGGAAAAGTAAAAGAGGGATGGATATTCTAATCATTTCTAAGGGCTCTAGGCATATTCCTAGAAAACCCCCACAGACCACAGAGTTGAAGATAAGCAGGATCAGTAGCGGGACCTGGCTGCTTGTGAGTTATAGTTTTCAATGAAATAAATCCACAAAAGGATAAATTACAGAATCCTTTGGGAGGGCTGAAGTCCTTCTAGTGACAAACAGGATGGACTCAAATGAAATCCAGCCTACTTCCTTCTCTTTTAGGTTGTCAAAGTAGTAATTTTCAATATAACTAATACACACACACACATTCTCTCTCTCTCTCTCTCTCTCTCTCTCTCTCTCTTTTTCTTAAGATATCCTAGGTTTATCAACAAACCTGAGAAGTGTAGCTTTTTCCAAAAATACATTCTCAAGTTAAACAAAAAAGGGCAAAATGACAATCTAATAAAATATTTTTCTTCTTCAACATTTATTACAATATCTGCTTTTAGAGTCTACCATGAAACTGCTTTTTTAAAATGAGGAAGAATGTTTTAAACCAAGTACTGAAAGTGATGGATAAATGTAACTGAGAAGGGGCACTCCAGCAGCTTGGGCTCAGCTGCCCACACCATCCCATAATCTGTTGAAGTGCACACAGGTGTTCATTATATTATTCTTTGTCTTCTGGTGTGTCTGAAATATTTCATAATATGCTTGGAAAAGATCAAAAGAAGAAATGAGTAACCACAGAATTAACGGGACAATTTAATATACCAAGAAAATGCACATGAGCAGAGCAGCAGACGTCCTGTGAAGTGGACTATGTGACTCAACAGCCCCATCGTCCTCCAACAGATGTAAGACCATTTCTATTAAAAAAAAGAAGGGGCGGGGCTTTCATACATGAAGGGAGCTTACTTGATTACTTAGGGAAGGAAATGAACACACCAAGGCTGTGATCTCTGGTAGGAAAAACTGTATTTGACACATAATAGGACTACAAAATTCATTCTCTCTCTTCCTTAAGCTTAAGGAAGTGTCAAGTGTCAGTTATAACATCTTCTGACTCACTTATTTCAAAATCAGCATCTGAATAAGTTAGTACTCACCTGAAGAGACATTCTGACTTCTCCCTCCCTATAATATTAAATTGTCAGTTATGTTCACTTAACATACCTTGTCAGTTAAGTGTCTAGAGAAGGGCTTCCTTTTTTACAAAATAATAATACTATTAAGCCAGATGGAAGGATTTATAAGAATAGCAGATATTGGTGATGATTTCCCAATAATGTGAATGTAATTAACACTATTGAATTATGGTCAAAATGGTAAAATTTGTTATGTCTACTTTACCACAATAAAAATTAAAATGAATTTTATGTTTTGAATCACACAGAATATTTTCCATAAAGTTAAGTTGCATTAGTCAATTTCAATATCCACACAGGCTAGTGGCCACCAACACTATATTGGACAGCACATTTGCAACATCACAAAAAAGCTCTATAGGACAGTTCTTATCTAGAAGCCACGACCACCAGTTTGAATACACAATAATTAATCAATAAGGAAAACCAGGAGAAACCTGTGCACTCCAATAAGCATCACCCTCTGGAGCATTTAAAAATCATCAACAATCTGTAGCTGCATACTTTTAGAGCCAAACCAGCACCTCTTCCAAAGGTTTTGAAGAGATATTCTAAAAATCAAAGGACTGGAAAAGAACAGGATACTGGAAGAACTCTTTGATCTCATCTGTATCTTAAGAAAAATGACAAAAACTGCTAACCTAAATAACCTTTTCCAGGATCAGCCATGGTAGAAACTAAATTTAACTGGGTTAAATGCTAGTTGTACTCAATCCTCTGCTGCACACATTAGAATCACCTGAAGACTTAAATACCCCAAATCCTGTGCTCTGACCCATACCAACTGAAGTCTTTAGGGTGGTGCCCAGGCATCTAGAGCTTTTTTTTTGTGTGTGTGTGTGTGTGTGTGTGTGTGTATACCAAGCCACATCCCAAGTCCTTTTTTTATATTTTATTAGAGACAGGGTCTTGCTGAATTGCTCAGGACCTCACTAAACTGCTAAGGCTGGCTTTGAAGTCGTGATCCTCCTTCCTTAGCCTCTCAAGTCCCTGGGATTATAGGTGTGTGCCACCATGGCCAGCTTAGAGCTTTTTTAAAAGCTTCCTCAAATGATTCTGATACACAGTGAAGATTAAGAAGCACTGTGCTAGAACATAAGTGATTGTACACTCCAGTCAAAAAAAAAGGGCAAACACTTCCCTCTTTCCTTCTTGTCAGGCAACTAAAGCTATACCTCAAATATGATAACTGACAATAGGAAGATTAAATATACCATAAATATAAATCCTTCAAATTCAATGTTTATAACCAACGATAATGTCCAGAAAAGAGCCAACTAGAAGGACATGGTGAATTACTAAAATCAGAATTTTCATGTATTAAAAAAAGAATCTTGGGCTGGGGTTATGGCTTGGTGGTAGAGTGCTTGCCTAGCATATGTGAGGCACTGGGTTTGCTTCTCAGCACCACATAAAAATAAATAAAGGCTTACCAACAACTAATAAAATATTTTTTAAAAAACTAAATCCTGCCAGGCATGGTAATGCACACCTATAATCCCAGGCTGAGGCAGGAGGATCACAAGTTTGAGGTCAGCCTGGGCAACTCAGCAAAACCCTGACTCAAAATAAAAATTCTGAAAGATCTATCTCAATGGTAGAGCACCATTGGGTTTAATCCATAGTACCGCCCCTCCAAAAAATCCTCGATTAAAGTTTAAATATTAAGTATGCAAAAAAGGAACACTTCTTACAGGATGAAAGTTAGCATTCTAAAAGGGCCATATCACACTGCTTTGAACACTTTCTATCACTAGCCCGCCAAGGGGATCTATCCTTTACCACCTGCCAAAGAATCAATAATAACAATCATTAATGACTCATAGGTAGATAATAAAGCAGGTGGAGGGAGGGAAAAATTGTTTTCAAAGACCACAATGAATATGATGCATCTACTGGCAGGCTCTGGTCTAAGTGCTTTCCAGATAATATTTCACTGAATTCTCACAACAACCTGTGAATTATATATTTTTACTAGCATTTTATGATTAAGGGAACAGAGCACAGAGATTAGAAAATTTCCATAAAGTTACACAGCAGGAAGTAAAAGCTAAGATCAAAACCCAGAATTTGATTCCAGGGCATGGGCTCCTATCAGCACCCTACACTGTCTCTCTGCCACTATGTGTGTCTATGTAGGCAAGTGGTCTGTGACTGGCCAAACAGAAGCTGGAGACACAGAAGCCAAGAAAAGGAAGGGGAGAAGAGAACAAAGGACAGCCTCAGTGTAGCATCTGCTCCAGGGCAAACAAAGGGGATTACAAATTTCCCCTAATTCTCTCAATTTGGACGGTAATTAATATACATATACCAGATTTCTAAGAAACAGATGTAAAACCACTTAAAAAAGATTAGGGAAACACATTCTATTAAACTGACTTAAAATCTAGGGGTGGAGAGTGATAAGATGGGCTAAATACAGGCAGACTGAACTCTGTATCAATCCAGTAATACTCAGAGAAATGAACTGTTTTACCTGGGAACAGAAGTTTTTTTCCAGTTAACCCGGAAAATACATTCTGTCTAGCAGAATACAGTTAAATAGAATTTCTAAACAGACTATATTAACATTAAAATTACAGTTACCATAGAAATATATCCCAAACAATAAATGAAGCAAACTAACATTCTGGTTTGTAATCTTAATGGGTTTATTTAGGTAAGAAGCTAAAACAGTTTTTAGATCTCTAAGCATGACCACATACAGGTAACTGTAGCATTTCTAAAAGTCCACCAAAAACATGTGAAACTCAATTAAATTTTACAAAAGTCCCCCAAACTAATTATAGACATATATTTTAAAAATCTTTCTCCCCTAAACATCTTCCTCAAATGTGATTGATGGGTGTTCCAACACACTATATTTTGATGACAATATTACTATATCATGAAACAAACATGTAGCAGTCAGGAAAGAGGATGAAATAAAGGGCTATGATGAGCCATAAACTAGACAATAAACTGAGGTTTCACTACCATGTGGGATAAAGTTGTGCTGCAAAACAAAGGCACACGACATGGTGACCACTTCTTGCTTTTACTATTTGTTGTTAAACAACAAACGTAACAAGAGTCAGCAGGTTTGCCATAACAGGGCCCAAACATGACCTTTTAGTACATAAACCAAACATAACTGCAAGATACTCTTGATTTGTAAAGAGTATCTGTGCTCATGAAGATTTGTACAGTCGATTAAACCTGTCAATGGGATCTACAGCTTCTCATGAGTTTGCTCAGGTCTTAGAACTGCTGTGGAAAGATTAATATAAAGGACTTGCTGTAAAAAGATGACAGATGAAAGGATTTTTCAGCTTATGAAAAGTTTTTCTTGTTAACAAAAATAAATTAAAGCCTCTTTCCTGGGGCTGGGGTTATGGCTCGGAGGTAGAGCACTCGCCTAGCATGCGTGAGGCACTGGATTCGATCCTCAGCACCACATAAATAAAGATATTGTGTCCACCTATAACTAAAAAAAAAAAGTAAAAAAAAAGCCTCTTTCCTGGCAAGACAAGCTACTCAGCAAGAGGGCAGAATATCTGAAAAGCAAGAAATTGAGAGCCTTCTCTATAGATAAGTAAAGATAATACACAACCACAGACATTAGAATACAGATAAGAAATAAGAATCCAAAACTTTTTAAAAGGATACGGTCTGTACCAGGAAACAATGTTCTTCCAGTTAACAGCTCCGCCATTATGCATCCCACTGACCATATATCCACTGGCAAAATTAAAGAGAAATAAAAGTACATTATCACTATTATTATGCTTGGTCACAAATGGAACTATAAGTAGAGGTGAAATATTCAAATTAATATTTAAAACATCTGAGATTCAACATTTTACTCATTTCTATACAGATAAATAAGATTGATACCTTCACCCCAGTAAAGAGCTTCACAGGCAGGGTAAGTCTAAACATACTTAAGGGAAAAGAAAGAAGCTGTTCACAAAGGGGAAAAAGGTTCTCAGTGGTAAAGTAGTGGATTCTCCCAAGTAACATAAAGAGGTTAAGATTATGAACTCATTGTCTTCTGCTAGAAGTACTCAAAGAATTATGTTGAAAAATCTAAATAAATAAAAATTCAATTACTAAATCACAAAGCTTAAAAGCTGTGTATAAAAAAGCTCCACCTCCCCATCTAAGCAAGTAAAATATTTTCTATTTGTAGGCTTTAAAAGGATCACTGAGGGAAGAAACATATTTCTTCCCACTCTACCGCTACTTCTGAGAATCACAAATGTATCCAAAATGGTATTGATAAGGCCATAAATAACCCATGCAAGCAATCAATACCTGTCTGGTTGTAATGCATCCAGTTCAACATGATCTCAGGAGCCCTGTACCACCTTGTAGCCACGTAGCCTGTCATTTCATCATCAGTATGTCGAGCTAGTCCAAAATCCAGAATCTAAAGGGAAGGAGAAAATCAGGCACTGGAACAGGCAAACTGCTAGGACTTTAGACAGGGAAAATTTCTGTTGCCTTGTGAAAAAGGAACAGTAAAGCACTTTCATAAGCAGATCTCCCACTCCATACTTAGAATGCATGGTGAACACACTACAAGAATTTTAAAAAATAAAATTACAAGCAAAATAAAAAATGTGACTCCTAGGTATTTACTCAAGAGCAATAAAACATACGTCCATACAAAGGTTTAAAACTGAATATTCATAGTAACTTCAAATAGCTCCAAACTAGAACTATTTATTCACCCCAACAGGTGAATAAATATTCATATTCTGATATGTTCATTAAATAGGGCACTATTCAGCAAGAAAAAAGAAGAAATCAAGTTCCAGAGCTGCTTACTCTTTTATATATGATTAATTCACTTATGTCTCTCTCTTTTTATTGTTTAGTTGTAACTGGACCCAATATCTTCATTTTATTTATTTTTATGTGGTGCTGAGGATCGAACCCAGGGCCCCACACATGCTAGGTGAGCGCTCTACTGCTGAGCCACAATCCCAGCCCCATAATTCACTTATCTCTTATTTGAATTATTTTGAGTAGGTTTCTACGATTTTTCCTTTTAGGAATCTATTTAATCTAGTAAATTACTGCTTCAGTATGCTTTGATAGTCAGACTATAATTTTCCTTTATTATGAATAATAAGTCACATTTTTAATTTAACTTTATTTTAAAATGTAAACACCTAATGCCATTATCAAAGTCATTTAAACAGCTTTCTCAGACTATGGTTTAAATTTCAAAGTCTGATATTCCTAAGGACAATATGAATTTTTCAGATAAAAAGTCATGGCCTATAAATCTGTCCCTGTGAAATTTGTCAGGTTTGTCAGGTGAAGTAAACAATCACTGCTGTCACTTCCTCTTACCTTCAGCTCACAGTCTTCATTCACAGCTAGATTACTAGGTTTTAGGTCCTAGGAAGTAAGTACACAGAAGACAGGATCAACTTTAGGATCCATGATAAATTCTCTCTCCAGGTAATAATGAGGATCCAGACAACAGTAAGACCTCATCCAGTTATAAACAGACAGTCTCCATTATATAGTATCTAGACCAATTAGCCTTCATCAGGCACAAATTATAAATCTTTCTTCAATCATTCTAACCCAGAGCAAAGTTGCAATGGATCAATAGGTAAATGTAAAAAGTAAGTTTAGACCAAGATCTTGGCAGGATGCCATTCTTCCACTCTCCCCACCTTACCGCCCTAGAATAATTTAATCAAAGTCATGGTACATACCCTGTGAATTATATCAGCTGAATGAATATACTGCCAGAGAGGGAAAAAAAGTCAGTTAAATGAAAGTTACTTCCAACCTCCCACTGCCATATACTATAGTATATTTCCAGCACATTTTAATGAATCAGTAAGAACTACTAGTGTTCACAGTAAAATAACATCAGTAAAATTATCAATGATATATATATTTATCATAACAATGATTTCCACAGACACTGACTCCACTCAATCTTTCAACCTATCTTCTGGCTGGCACTTTGGGACTCAATAAGGATTCAAAGTTGCTAAATATCAAACATGGTTTAATTTTAAAACACTGTTTCTCTGCTTGAGAAATTTTTTAAAGCTTAATATTATACTAATCAGATATTAGACTGTATCAATAAATTATACTTTTAGATGTAATAATGAAAAGTCCTTCTCTCTCTGATACTCTACTGAGGTATCTCTGGATGGAATGATACGATGCCTAGACCTGCTTTAAAATAACCTGTGGCTTAAGAAACACAACAGAAACAAGGTTGGCCAAATGCTGGTAGTTATGGTCACTGAGTGAACACAATAACGTGTGATTATCTGTTTTAAGCCCTAAATGGCAGGGAGGGAAGGAAAGAATTAATTTCTCAAAATTATTGCTGATATTGTCAATACCTTTAGACCTCGGAGAATTTGGTAGATAAGGAATTGAACGTGGTCATCCGTAAGCTTCTGACACTTTACTATGTTGTTCAGATCTGCCCCCATGAGATGGGTCACCAGATACCTAGAAATGAATAAAGAGTTACACAATAATCAAGAATCTGTAGGGAAATTCTTATCTTCACAAGACTTTCCAGAGTTTTTAAGGAAAGGCCACCCATTAAGTACCATAATGATAAATAAAAGCTCAACAAATTCTTGGGGGGAGGTGGTAGCAAATTTTTAACTCCACTATTCTAACTTTACCACCAGCCATCTAGTCTAAACATTTTTAAACTCATTCCTACTTGATCTATCTTTTCCCAGTTTCTCTAGAGAAAAAGGATTTACTAAATGATTTATTTAGATTTCAGAAATGAAAAGAAAAAAGCAAAGATGGAGATTAGGAAGATAAACATGCCAGGATCAGTTTTCTTACAAATGTCACATTTAGAAGAAACATACAGTACAACTTAGTGCATAGCAACAATAAAGCATCTTATATTTTAAAAATCCACCACTATATTTTCATTATAAACCTTTTATGGGGGCTGGGGACGTGGGTCAAGCAGTAGCGCGCTAGCCTGGCATGCGTGCGACCCAGGTTCGATCCTCAGCACCACATACCAACAAAGATGTTGTGTCTGCTGAGAACTAAAAAATAAATATTAAAAATTCTCTCTCTCTCTCCTCTCTCTCTCTCTCTTTAAAAAACAAAAAACAAAACAAAAAAAAACACCTTTTATGTTGCAGGTTCTGAAATAGGAGTATTTTTTTAGATTTTCAAACTATAATTCTCCTTTTCCAGGAGTGATTAGTAAAAGGATATTTTTCATTGACAATATTCCTACATTTACCTTAAAGGAAGAAGGAACACAATTGATCTGTTTGACAGGACGAGGCATTCCAGAACTCCTCACAGGTGTGGTACTGGTTATTAATTCTATCTTTATATGGTAAGATGAGGGAATGATTATATGCAAGCCCAACAGGTTCGCCACAGAAATTCTAGACACAATGCCTTAACCCACTTATTACTGCATTACACAGTATGGGAACACAAAAACCAGACTGGGACTAAAATCACTTTTATCTTTAAAAGTGTTTTCCTTCCTCCAAAAGGAATGAAACTTTTTTTCTGTCCCAATTTTCCTATAGGACTATCATCATTTGTTCCCAATTTCATGAAATTGACAGGATTTCACCAATCTGTAACTTTAAGGTTAGATCTTAGCATTTCATATTTTTTAAAACTCACATGTTTATATTGCCTTGAGGAAAAGAAGGACTCTAGACTCCTTATCTAAGGAGTAAATTAGATATTCTCTCTCTGTCTGGTCTCTGAGGGCTGAGGATTGAACCCAAGGCCTCATGAACACTAGGCAAGTCAATTACTCTTTGAAGTGTTTTCATAAAGGTAATTCTGATTCAGAGATATTCCAAGCACAACATAACATGACCAAAGGCAGCTGGCACCGATTCTGTGCCAAGCACTTTATAAGCATTTTTACTCCCAATACCTCCATAAGGTAGGCCCCACCAGCATTCTCATTTCACAGATGAGGAAACAGAAACCAAGGATTAGTAAGTACCTTGCTCAAGGTCAAAAGGATCAATAATGTCAGGAGTTGAGTCCAAACTGTCTGACCCCAGAGAACATGATCTCAATCCCAGTACATATTGCCTCCAAAGTTTTCCAGCAGACCCAGAATTTACACCAAGAAAAAGTTACTTTTAAAAGTCTTATAGATGTCACAAAAACAGGGAATCATTTTCTTCAGATAATTTCCTTAATAATTCTTAATATTTATTATGAAAGTAATCTTCAACTAAGGAAGAAAAAATCTGGCAAGAATATAGCAATATCCTATCCTAGTCACCAATATATTTTTAAACCTCAAATTGGCACATAATCTGATAAAGAAGAGAATTCTATGAATAATTTTTTTGTGCTTCTACTACTGGGGATTGAACTCAGGCCTTGTGCATGGAGACAAGTGCTCTACTACTTAGCTAAACTCCCAGGCCTGGTTAGTGTTCTCAAATTAGGACTTTCCTTAAAAACCTGGGATAAAAGTTGCCATAACCATAATATCAGTTATGATGAAATCCAAGGCTCAGGCCAGGCCAGGCTCTGTGGCATCACAAGTTTGAGGCCAGTCTCAACTTCATGAAACCCTGTCTTAAAATAAAAACAAAAAGGGCTGGTGGTACAGCTCACTGGTAGAGCTCCTCTGGGTTAAATCCCCAGGACCAAAAGGAAAAGGGGGAAAGAAAAGAAAATTTCAAGGCTCAGGCTGAGAAAGGTAGAATCCAATTTCAGTCTTATAACCACCCGACTTTAGTTACAATATTCTACCATTCTGTAATTTCTCTCAACCCCTTCCCCATTAGAGACCATGTTTTATCACTAAAATTTCCAGAACAAGGGTAAGACTGTCAAACCATTATATAAGTACATAAAATTTTTCAGCCTATATGGTAATAACTATCAAGCATTGCTAATAGGCTACAATGAAATCAACTGAAAAGCATTATTTATGTCAGAAGTCTTATAGGAATCAACCTAATCCCTACGTATTATTTCCATGAGATCCAAAATCCAATTCATGAACATCAGTTCTCAAATTTCAACTCCCATTAGGAAGATTTTCAAAATAAATCTTGTAACAGAGGACAAAAGCAAGCATCATGCACAGTTACTGTTTATGAGAGACATATGGAGAGGAAATGTAGATGGTCACATTTTTAAAGTCAATTCCAGGCTAACAATGTGACTCAGTAGTACAGCACTTGTCTAGCATGTGTAAGGCCTGGGTTTAATCCACAGCACCACTTAAAAAAAAAAAAAAAAAAAAGTAAATTTCAAGAGGACATTAATGGAGAGTCACATAATTTCAATTGTATTTGTTTCGGGAAAGTAGATTTAATTACATTTTAGTGAAGACATGCCTAATATTTTCACTTTCCTAAAAATCTAATTCCCAAAAATCAAATTCCTAAAATAAATTAAAGAAGGCCTGACTTGAGTACACTTGGAAAGCTGTGTTCTCCCATCTTTAAAAAGGAATTAAACCAGTCTTTGTTAGGCCAAAGACTGAGAAGATGATTTTATGGTCTGATATAAATCTTGTTTCTCACTTGTGAAGATGGTCTCCTTCAAATTTAATCAAAGTATGAAGAGCATAAATCACATTTCTCAAAATGAGTCTTATGAGTACTGTACCGTCGAGGAGGCAGAACCCTGTAATAAGTGTTTTCAGTACTCCAGATGTGCCCCATTCCATGGCCTTACTTACCAAGCACTCTTGGATAACACCTGTTTGTCAAGATCTCCCCCTTTACGATTAGAAAGAACCTATGTAGAAGAAAATCTCTTCTATATCTATAGATCAGTATCTCTACCAGGAAAATCAGCCCTATTCAAAACAATTATAAGGGCACAGAGCATTTCTTCTATCTTTAAATGAGTATTTAAAATAATACTGACAATTTGTAACCACATGCTTCTGAGACTCATCCAGATATTTGGGACTCAGTCCAGTCTATTCTCAGCACAGGAGGCAGGGTGCTTCTTTAAAAACCTCAGATCATGTCACTCCTTTCCTCAAAGGCTCTCTACTGCACTCAGAGTAAAATACCCAAATCCTTTCAATGGCCCACAAAGCCTTTAGATCCTCCAGCACTTGGCCCCCAGTCATCTCTCTGACTTCATCCACTTCTCTCTGATGCTCTTAATCAGCTCCACACAGACTTCTTGCTCTAGTTCCAATAAAGAATGCAGCGTTCTGTCACAGGACCTCTGCAATGACAGTTTCTTCTGCTTAGAATGCTTGTCCCCTAGATATCTTCAGATCTAATTCCTTTAGTTCTTCCAATTTTTGCTCAAAATTCATCTTTTCAATGAGGCCCATCCTTACCCCTCTATCTAAAATAGCATCTCTTTCCCTGTCTTCATACTCCTCTTTTTCTTTTTTTGCTATACCATTATTGCTTGCTAATATATCTAAAATTTCTTTTTTTCACATGCTAATTATTATTTCCCTGTACAATGTTTGAGTAGGATATGGTTTTGTTTTTTTCTGTACAATACCTAAAGTACCTAGAACAACATCTGAAAGATAGACAGTAGGCACTCAATTACTACACAACTGAATGACTCAGGACAAGTCATTCAGCGCCACTAGTAAGATAAGGCAAGGACATATTTTATTAAAATATGCATGCCCAAGATCTTATCTGTTAAGCAGACCAGATTGTTCTAATGTGTAAGGGGTGGAAGAACTATCCAGGAGCCAAGAGAGCAACTTAACAAGCTTATTTCACAACACTATTCTCACTTGAAGCAACAATTACTTAACAGTGCCCTCTACATTACTGACGTCGACTAGACTCAGTGTTCTATAGTAGAGGATAAATACAAGAAACCTAGTACTGAGCATGCTATCAGACAACCAAATTGTCACCCAGCACAAGGTCATTCATTCAATCACTCCATATTGTTGGGCACTGGGAATGCAGCAGTGGAAAAGACAGATGAAGAATTTGAGAGGAATGCATATATAAATACAGTCACAACAGCATGTTTCGAACTATAAAGGGGACATCAGGTGTCAGAGAATACACAGGAGAAGATCCCAACATGGACTGAGGAAGGAGTAAATTAGACAAACATTTTGAAGGACTCAAACCTTAAGCTAGGCCTTGAAGCTTCTTTACCTTTTTTAGAGAAAAGGGTGGCATTTTACGAATCATATGAGTTAAAACTGAATGGTATTTCCTTCCTTCCTTGTCTCAGTACTGGGGATTGGACCTAGAACCTTGCACATGCTAGGCAATCACTCTACCACTGAACTACACTTCCAAGACTGAATGGATTATACATCTTAAAGAATTTATTTAGATTTCAAATGTGAGTCACTAACCATAAGCAGTTCAAGAGCCCTCTCTGATAAGAAATAAAAACTGCAAGGGCTGGGATTGTGGCTTAAGCCTAGCATGTGCGAAGCCCTGGGTTCAATCCTCAGCACCACATAAAAATAAATAAAATAAAGATATTGGGTCCAACTACAAATAAGAAATAAATATTTTAAAAAGGGGGGGCCTGAGGTTGTGGTTCAGTGGTAGAGTATTCGTCTAGCATGTGCAAGGCCCTGGGTTCAATCCTCAGCACCACATTAAAAAAAAAAGAAAGTAAAGGTATTGTGTTCAATGGTTATCTATTTTGTTAACACTCTTCATTCCATACAAACCTCCTCTCTGTACACTTTATACATTTCATTCATCCTCTCTCTGAAATAAATTTCAACCTCCACATCCTAGCTTTATCTTTGTGTTTCTTCAAACACATTACCTTCTTTACAGCCATCCCCATAACTAAGCTTCTCTAACATTATGAGTTCCCTTTATGTTGTTTAGAATATTACAGATTTGACTTGATCCTTTAGTTATTTAGGTTAAGCATTCATACTACTTCTCTTTAATAAGTCCTCGAGCCACTGGATGACAGAGACGGTCTTTGGTTTTAGCATTTTACATAGAATCTAACACAGTAGTTACTCAAGAAGGTTAGTAGACTTTCAAATGATAATCACAGCCTTGGATCAAGAAAAATGTGGTGAGAATTTAGAGCCAATAGATCCAGATCTGTTGCAATTTTATATGTATTAGTATACAATTAGGCTCATCTCTCTCAACCTCAGTTTCCTCAGCTGAAATTAGAGATGATATCTACTTCACAGGGGTTGTTGGGCCAGATGAGAAAAATCACCTGCAAATCCTCTGTAAAACATAAAATGCTATTGAAAAAAATAAAGCAGTATTATAGAACTGCACATCCAAAGATACTTTTTTAAAAGTTCACTCACTTGCATAAGACCATGCTTTGGAACAAAGAACACAGATGTAATGTCAAGAATTCAAAGAAAATTGAAATCAGATATTAATAGCGAAGAACATCATTATATTAATTTTAGTTCCAGGAAAACTTTTAAATTAATTTCAGATTTTTAACTGGTATATTCATCCAAAAAGATTTCTACTATGTTAATAAGGATCTAAGAGAAAAACTACCTCTGCTAAAATTAAGTCCTTTCTTCCATTATGGAGTGTGTTGTGTGGGGAGGAGAGAGAAGATTTTAACTAAGTCATACCACAGAAAAGTAAGAGCTTTCATCCTTTTTCTCAATCCCACCCTCAATGCTTACTGCCCTTTGATGTCTTCTCTGGACAACCTCCTTACTAAGGCTTAGGGTATGAAGCCCCAAATGACCTAGTCCTTCCCCATTCCAGCTTTATCTTTTGCGTATCCAACTCTTTTCCTATCAGTCATAGATACCATCTTTGCCCAAGGGTCTCTCTTGGCCACTGGCTGAACTTGCATTTTTCCCCTACCTCTCCAATTCCCATTTCACCTTCAAACTCAGGGTATGCATTTTTTTTTTTTTTTTTTTTGCCAAAGCTCCCTGAAGACACCCCATGTGGGGAGATGGCCATACTATGAGTTCCAATAGCACTCCGTAACTGCCCGATTATGGCAATTCTTACATTCATCTGCTCAGCCAACAACACTCGAGTGCCTGTTATTGTTCTAAGTAGTAACAATTTAGCAAAGAAGAAAATAAATTGAGTTTACAAGCAGAGGAAGGAGACAGACAAGAATAAATACATGATGGTAAAATTTGCTAAGAACAAAGTAGGAGCTGGGCGACATAGCCCATGCCTGTAATCCCAACAGCTAGCGAGGCTGAGGCAGGAGTATCGCAAGTTCAAAGCCAGCCTCAGCAACTTAATGAGGCCCTAAGCAACTCAGTGAGACCCTTTCTCTAAATAAAATTCAAAAAGGGCTAAGGATGTGGCTCAGTGGTTAAGCAACCCTGGGTTCAATCCATAGTATCCAAAAAAAAAAAAAAGGAACAAAGCAGGGCAAGAAGTAGACAGTGACAGCAGGGGTCAAAAAAAAAAAAAAAAAAAGGAAAAAGCTTCTGAGGAAAAGATCCTTGAGTAAGGTCCTGAAGGAAATGAAGGAGCCAGTCATGTAGGTATGTGAGAAAAAGTGTTGCAGGTCATGGTTAGAAACCAGCACTGAGGTCCCATTGGGAATGTGGTTGTCTGTATCCAAGGAAGAAAAAGAAGCCAAAGAGATCAGAATGGAGAGAGGACAGAAAGAAGGTTACATGAGACTAGATGAGGATGCACAGGATCAAATCAAGCAGGACCTCTTTGAACTTACCACACTGTATTTCGTTCTATCTTTTAAATTGTTCTTCTCTTCCGTGAAGGGCCTCAACTCAATGATCAGGATTGTTGTATTCCTCAGAGATTAATACTATGACTAGCATAAGGTGGATGTTCAAATATTTATTGAATACAATCAATAAAATGTAAATCTAGAATTCCCTTTACCAATTCCATTTATATTGAAATGAAAGACTAACTTATTAGTTGAACAATCATTTTTAGTAGGTGGGAGGCTGAGCTGGGGGATCATGAGCCCTACCAGCATTTACTACAACCAAGGCTGCTGAGTGGGCTGTTGTAGATTTTCTCAAGATCGCAGCATCCAAGACCCCACTCATTCCATTTCGCTCTTAGAGAATGAAGCAGAGATAAAGAATTCAATGTAAGAAATTCCCTGGAATGGGAAGGTGCAAAACGGGAAAAGTGGCAGAAGACTAATTTTCACTAACCTATGACAACAGTTTTTCTGAAATCTGAGAGAACAGTTTCCATAAATAGTCTCAAAGCTTTCCACTGCTTGATCAGAAAACCACTATAGTAGGAAGAGGCAAGGGGATGTAGCTCAGTGGTACAGCAAGTGCCTAGCATGCTCAAGGCCCTTGGTTTTGTTTCTATTGTAGTTGTTTTTGCATATGATTTATTGAATATGGCACCAAAAATACGGTAAAAATCAACAAGTGGGACTGTATCAAGTTTTAAAAATTTTGCTTATCAAGGATACAATTAACAAAGTGAAAATGTGACCTACAGAATAAGAAAAAATATTTGCCAACTCATATATCTGGGAAGGGGTTAATATTTAAAATATATAAAGAACTCCTAGAACCGTGGGAGTTAACAAGTATAGAGTTTTAGTTTTGTAAGAAGAAACAGTTCTACAGAACAGTGAAGGCCCTGGTTTGATCCCCAGTACTGCATTAAAGAAGAAAAAAGGGTGGGGGTGGCAATACTATTATTGGGAAAAGTTGTAACTTAATACTGAGCATAGGTCTGAATACTGGCTATTTAAAACTTTTACATATCTACTGACAACTAAATATTTATAGCACAAATAGGCACATATATGTATTTGTAGCCTCCTGACAAATATTGCCATTCAAGAGCCATTCAATGATTTGCAATCATTTAAAAAAATCTAGATATATCTTTATATAAATTTGCCACCTATACAACCATACCATATAGCAGTCAAGAGCACTTGTCTCATCTTTTAACTCCGCATTTTCCAAACACTATCTTCACTTATTAGATTGAGTAACTGTACATTGTTCCTAATGAACAAAACTCACTACCTATTGTTCCTTTCTCAAAGGTAGTCTTACAAATGAAGTATTCAGGGTACATCTTAACCTAGAAATTTAAAACTTGGTAAAAATTTAAATTGTGTGATAAAATGAAAAGTGTTAACGGAAACATAAAGGCACAAATACACAAAACACATGATTAAAAGTGAACCATACATCTGAAAAGTAATTAGAGATTTGCTAATTAGTACAGAAAATCCATGTTCAAAATTACAGTCTGCTGTAAATCTGGCAGTGTGCAGAATGCTCTAGTCTTCAATGTGTTTGGTTTGGCCAGAAGAGTGGGTTTTATTTGTTTTGTTTTAATGTGAATTTGAATGCTTTTAGGAGGTATAGATATATTTTACCACAAACTCCACCACTCACAGTTATATAACACTGAGCCTCATTTATGTTATTTGTTTAGCCTTGAAGATAGTTCAATTTGCAAAGCCTACAATTGTAAATAAAGTTGTTTAGTCTCTTACACATATTCTAAAATGACTTTGGGGGCATCAAGGGCCTGGACCAGTGGTAGAGCACTTGCCTAGCATGTGTGAGGCCCTGGGTTTGATCTCTAGCACCACCAGAAACAAGACAACAACAAATACTGAACAAACCAAAAAAAATTCTAAAACAACTCCAGAAAACACTGAAATAGCTACAATCTTAGAAAAGCACTTTTTTTTTCAGAAAATCATCACAAAATGTAAATAAGACATTTCTTAACAGCAAGCTCATCATTCTATTATTACTATTCTATATACTCATTCTATTATACATTCTATTATATATACATTATATATACATGTATATCATATATAAATGTATATTATATATACATTCTATTAGACTCATCATTCTATTTTCAGAGGTTTTCTGGGATCAGGAATCAACTGCCTCATTTTTTACTATTTCACAGGGAAGTCAATGGGGCCTAAAGAGGTAAAGTAACTTTCCAAGGTCATACAGCCAATCGGTAACTTGGATACAAAAATATTCTGAATGTTTCACCAACTGTTTTCACCCAGAGTTCTGAGCCTGTTCCCACCAACTGCTAGGTATTTTGCACTATAATCAGTAACCAACAAGTAGTACTGAGATTTACTTCCAAGAGATGAACTTAGTTGTTGCTAGAGTTGCGTGAAAAAAGCTGATGCCAACTCAGCAGTTATGATGCTTGTTGAATGAATGGATGGATATATGAATCAATACAACTTTAATGTAGTTGGGAGCCCTCATTCGGATGAAGAAGCCAAAGGTGTTATAATCCATTTCCAGAATACCTAATTAAGCCAAACTTCAATATTTGCCCAAGCCAGCAAATCATGTTTTCTTTATTTGGTCAAATAAATACATCTTTATTAAATTTAAAATTTGGGATAGAGCTCAGACCTAACTCAAATGTTTTCCAAAGTAACTCACAAACATGTTGCTTTACTACCATGTTAGAACATCGAAAAACATTATTTTGCAACATTCTCTTTTCCAAGCATAGCCAGCAGCAGGTCTCAACAATTTGTGTCACACATGCCTCTGGGTAGCATCCAGTAATATTTGGAAGCCTCCATTATGGTGCCAAAGAGGACTGCAAGAAACACAGCTTATTATTGCCTATTTTTTCCTTTGCTTGTTTCTTAAACTTACATCAGCAGATTCAAGGTTAATGTAGCTAAGGAGTCTTGTGAGTGGACCAAATTCTGCTCTGTCCTCTCCTCATCATACCATGTTCAAGTATTTAAAAAAAAAAAAATTGTAGTTGTAGATGGACAGAAGACCTTTATTTTGTTTGTTTATTTTTATGTGGTGCTGAGGATCAAACCCAGTGCCTCATGCATGCTAGGCAGGCACTCTACCACTGAGCTACAGCCCAAGCCCCCCAAGTAAATTCTAATGAAGGGGAAATTATTTTTAGCTACCTTTCCTCCTTCTACCATTTCATCTTCTTCATTTCTTTTTCCCCACAATTTCCATAGAAAGAACTTATGAGCTCAAGCATATTCCCCAATTTGTTTTGTGGGAAAGGATCAAATGGTGTTTATACACAGCACAGAATAAGACTGAGGAGAAAAGGTTAGGTTCTGCACTGGCAGCAATGGGAAGTACTATAGTTTGGATATTAAATGGCCCCAAAAGGCCCAAGTGTTAAAGGCTTGGACCCCAGGGTGGCACTATTAGGAAACAGTACAACCTTTAAGAGATGGGGGTTAGTGGGAGGTCTTTAGGTTACTGGAACATGCCCTTGAAGGAAACTGTGGGACCCCAGTCCCTTCCTCTTCTGCTTTCTAGCCTTGAGATGAGCACTTTTGCTCTGACATATACTCCCCACCACTGCCATCTAGAGGAATGACCACCAGATGCCTAAAAGCAATGGGTTCTCCTGACCATGAATCATAACTACTAAAACCATGAGCCAAAATAAACCTTTTCTCTTTATAAGTTAATCAGGCATTCTGTTTTAGTGACAGAAAGCTAACATGGGTTAAGGAAAAGCAGTCATGATCTACAATTCTGTTTTGGCTTTTACAATAATCATCCTTTCCACTTAGGAATGTCAAAATTTCAAAAGAAGCAAATGTGTAACTCTGTATTAAAGGTGTTCTGTCTCTCTTATGACATCTATGAACTGGGGAGAGGCAAGGTAGGTAATTCAGATACTGGAGAGAACAACACTAGCAGAGGGTTCGTACACGCATGGGAACATCTGCTTGGATGTGTCTTGCACTCATGAGCACACCTGGACAATGGGATCAGGAGCCAGTACATGAATACTCCCCATCTGAGATACAGTATGTATAGCTTCTCAGATGCTGGCAGTTTCCAGCCCAGTTGCCCAAGTGGACCAAATCATTAACGTATTCTTGTAGCACCTTTCTCTTCTTCCCTATTTCATTTTACCTAGCCTTCCCCTCGTGGTTCCTCAAACTTTCAAGCTCTATGTTCTAGGGGATCCCAGGTTAAAACAATAGTCACAAAATTGGGAGAAATCTTTCTCAACTTGTAGGGTATGCCCTTGTCCTGGTGCAAAAATCTTAACACCTCAAAGATCAGCATGTAGTTCTAGTATTATTTCCCCATGCACATGGGATAAAAGAGCAAAAAGCTTATATGGAACTAGGCTCCATTACATTTCTTTTTTTTTTTTTTTTGAGAATTTTAATATTTATATTTTAGTTATCGGCGGATACAACATCTTTGTTTTGTATGTGGTGCTGAGGATCGAACCCGGGCTGCATGCATGCCGGGTGAGCGCACTACCGCTTGAGCCACATCCCCAGCCCTCCATTACATTTCTTGAAGAGTACCTCTGAAAGTTAGGACAGGCAATTTGAGAGGAAAAGTCACAAGGGAAACCCCCTCTACCCTCTTCTCCATTGGAACTTTTGTAAGGACTCTCCAAATGGGATACAAAAACCTGAAATGATGAAAACACTAAAATGTGCCACACATAAATATGCATCTTCTGTATCTACCCCAAAACCCCGGATAATAGGAATGAAGAATCTGTTGAAGTCCTGTATAACTACTAAATGATTCAGGAACAGATACAGGTTGCTAATCCTCCTCCAGCTGAGGAAGGCAAATGCAAAAGATATACTCACACATCATTAAATTCCTCCAGAGATCTTGCAGGTGTAAACACATCCAATAGACCAATCACCTATTTAAAAGAACATAAATATTGTACAGTAAATAAATATTGAATTTATAATACCCATCAGGTCTTAAATTGTTTTACATTGGATAAATTCCAAATCTAGTCACCTAAATTAACAAAATCACAGCATCATATACTTAATAATTCCAACTGTCTATTCTATTTTATTATCTATTTTTTTAGAGAGAGAGAGAGAGAGAGAGAGAGAGAATGAGAATTTTTTTTTTAATATTTATTTTTTAGTTTTTGGCGGACACAACATCTTTGTTTGTATGTGATGCTGAGGATCAAACCCCGGCTACACACATGCCAGGCGAGCGCGCTACCACTTGAGCCACATCCCCAGCCCCTATTTTGTTATCTAAAGTCTTGATTTTTAAAAATTTGGTCACATAAGTCAGTAGCTTCTCTGAAGGCAACAGGATTTAGGATTCCTGCCTTATGTATGTATTAAGTCTAATGAACAAACAAACAGGAAAAAATTCATGCTCTTCCAGTTATTATCATAGTATTCTGTTTTTTAAAACATATTTCATGAATTATGGCCTACAAAACCAACATTTTAAAAAAGTATTATCTCAGTATACTGTTGATATTATTCTAATAATCTAAGATAAATTTCTTAATTATTATCTGATATTGAGATGAAATAATTTTAAAATGAAAAAGGAAAAGACTATCTTTATACAAGGATAAAGCAAGGAGCTATGCAATACTCAGTAACACATGTCTTTGAGCAGATTTTTCTGATCATAGATTTATAATACTGATTTAATCACATACAGTACCCCCGAGTTTCACCAGTTCCACTGAAAATCCAGACTGTTCATTTCAACAAAATTAGACACTAAAAACAAGAAATACCATAATTTATTTGTAATGTGCCCAGCCAGTTTTAAGGCTGTCTAGATAAAAATGAACAAAAGCTAAACAACCCTCATGAAAACCAGACAAAATACTCAAAACACTGTCATAAAAAAATAAAATTCTTATTTTTAACACTATCATGAAAAATAATACTAAGTAGGATGCTACTTCACTCATCCAAATATCAACTTAAAAAAAAAAAAAACACTTTTATTTATTTACCTTTATGTGGTGCTGAGGATTGAACCCAGGGCCTCACAAGTGCTAGGTAAATGCTACACCACTGAGCCACAACCCCAACCCCAAATATCAACTTTTAAAAACAAATGCAGTCATACAACCTAAACATGAAGGGGAAGAGGTGAGGAGGTCCTTGGAATTTAAGGATCGATTTTTAAGTCTATGCAAATTGTTCCAAAGGAAAGACACAGAGTCACTTTTCAGACCCTTCACCACACAATTACATGCAAAAAAACCAAAACTGCCTATAATGGTAAGCCATTATAACAATCCTTAACACTTTGTGATATTTTCTTTGATTCTTCTGATGTGCATAAGTTAAATTGGGATTATACTGTGCATAAATTTATATTTCCTACCTTTCTACTTAACATCTACTTATTTTTCATGTCCTTCTTATTCAATAATATTTGTATGCGCTGTATTTATTATTTCTATATACCATATTTTAACATTAATATTTGGTAATGAATTTGGTTTTTGAGCTCCATTTACCTCAAAAAAAAGCATGGAGCTTCATTGCTTATTTTCATAGTACTGTGGGGAAGATTAAATAGACAAGGTTTCTGAAGGAGACTTGGGCAAGGGACTAACCAGCTGAGGATCGCCTACATACACAGTGATCATAACCCATAGAATTTCATTAAAAATTACAAAGTATAACATACATGAGCAAGTTTTTGAAGCAGCTACTTCCAGTAACAGAATTTGAAATGTAAAGCTAAACTATTCAAATGATTTGCTATAAGAAAGCGAAAAGCTTTGTATAATTTAATTTTAAGATGTACACCTAACACTGCCTTGGAAAAATAATACAGAAAAGCAGACTAATAAATAACACCCTATCAAAATCTAATTTCCTAAAAAGGAAAATATTTACAATATTTAATGTATTTAACACAAGCACACCAAAACAACAACAGTATGAAACTACCCAAGTTACATCAAAGTATTTTCTGTTTATTTGTTTGTTTTGTGGTGCTGGGGATTGTGTGCCAATTTAATAAAAATGTATTATTTCTATGTATCATCCTTTGAATTATTATAGGATAATCATTAGAAATATTTGTTGCATAAGTATCATAAATGTACATTCTAAAAATTTCCAGGGCCCTGCACATGATAGGCAAGTGCTCTACCAATGACATTAGGGGGGTGGGATGTGAGCTTTTACAAAATACCTTTCTTACATTAATTGTATTTATGAAGTACAAATCCTAAGGAAAATATTGCAAAACATAGGCTTCTCAGCTTTATCTGGAGAACACTTTAGAAATATTCCATATATATTAATTTCTCACTTCTTAAATGGAAATTCCCTTTCAATTCAAGTCATATTTTAGCCTATCCCCTTAATCCTGCCATTATCTGGTTTCAGTCACCTAAAAGTAATCTAGGAATGAAATTTTTAGAATGTACATTTTTGATACTTATGCAACAAATATTTCTAATGATCATCCTATAATAATCCAAAGGATGACATAGAAATAATACGTTTTTATTAAATTGGCACACGCCCCAAAATAAAAAAAACTCTACAAAGGCAATGTTTAATATCTTTTAAAATAACCACAACAAAACAACCACAGGGTTAATCACAGTAAGGTCAAATCTAAGCTTCCCCAATAAAACTTCTGGAAGAATTCCCATAATTATTTTTAATTTAAGATGTACAGATCTCCAGGCACATAAGTTGGCAATCTTTCTAAGTAACTGCCCAGACTGCAAAAGGATGCAGCTGGCAATCTGCTTCTAATCACCCCTTAGAGCAGGTGTTAATGAGGCAAGGTCAAGAGTTCAATCAAGAACGGGCCAGCTGACTTTGTTCAGAGGAACTATCACAGTCACAGTAGTCATCCCCTAACTCCAGTCACCTATGTAATAACTGGTTGTCATTTGTTATCACTGATAGAAATAACTCAAGATGAACTACCCCCGAGGTCAGAGGCATATCTGTGTAAAAGATTACATATGCATCTGGCCCCTAAAAAAATCTGTCACCAACAAAGTTTTCAAGAGTTTTAAGCTGTTGCGACTGCTACCTTTGGAGGCCGCACAGCTAGCTAAAAACCAGATGGCGACTCAAAGCAGTCATAAAAAAAAAAAAGAAAGAAAAAGAAATAAAGAGAAAAGAAAAAGTGTAATGAAGAAGAGGAGGATATAGGAGAAGATTTCTTTGAAAAATCCTCAATTAAATCTACTAGAAGACTTGGTTCTTCACTGTGTAAAACTACTTTTACATTATAAGCACCTCACAGATGTTGACTACAAGGCAGAAAATGTTCTTCATGAAGTCAAAGTCTTCTGGCCTCTTCTCACCCCCGCTTCAAATGTGTCAAGAGAATAGAGAACTATGAGACATTCAACTATGTGCCTTCTTTTGTTCAAAAATACAAGTCACTAATATCTAAGTTTAGATGACCCTCTACTGATAGAACCTAAACATCTTAATATAAAAAAGATGGATAGCTAATAAGCAAGCTGCTTAGAAAACAATTTATATAAATTAAAATCCTGTTTTTCTAATACCAGCAGCCCTCTTTTTTTAAAAAATTTTTTTAGTTGTTGATTGACCTTTATTTATTTACTTATACGTGGTGCTGAGAATCAAACCCAGTGCCTCACACATGCTAGGCAAACACTCTACCACTGAGCCACAAACCCAGCCCCAACAACCCTCTTAAGAGTCCTATAGTCTTTCCTAAATTAGAATAATTGTATTCTATCATTCTGTGCCCCCACCCCCATACCTCTACAAGCAAATTATAATCCAAATAGAACTAGCCCAGTATCATGTAATATATCAAAGTATCTCATTACAGAAAATTTAAACATTAAAAATTAAAGATGGGGCTGAGGCTGTAGCTTGTCTATCGGGTGCGAGGCACTAGGTTCAATCCTCAGCACCGCATAAAAAATCAATAAATAAAATAAAGGCATTGTGTCCATCTACAACTTAAAAAAAAAACCCTAAACTAAAGATGGTTATTTCTTATGATTACTAGAAAAACCAAAGCAGGTAGATTCAGAGAACCCAAAATAATTTTTGTCTTAAACACTGGCTAAAACTGTTTATATGAAAAAAGCAAGATAATGAAGTAATGAACTGGTAATCTCCTAAACCAGATGTTTTTAAATTAGTATCAGTGAGATACTTCAGCCTCTGGAGGTATTTTGGGGTTCCATAAATGTTCAGTTTGAATTCCATTTTTGAAATATTTCTTCTTACTTAAAAAACTGTAACAATGTCTCTGTCACATTATTAATGTGTAATGAAAAACAGCATACACATTCAAATGTGTTATAAACCAAATGTAAACACATCAGTTAAGCTGCCAGGCCACTTTGATTTTATGCAGACCTGGGAATAAACTTTCCCCTGCCAGCTTTTTCCACATATCTCGACTTCTTGTAAACATGTCATGATTAGAAAGGCTGCAGCTCTGCACTAAACTGGCCCATCCTGCAGTGCTGAGGATTGCACCCAGGGCAGCTCTGTCACCAAGCCACATGCGCAGTCCTCTTTTTATATTTAATTTTGAGAAAGGGTCATGTTAAGTTGCCCAGGTTGGCCTCTGACTTGGGATACTCCTGCCTCAGCCTCCCAGGTCTCTAGGATCACAGGTGTGCACCACTGTGCCCAGCTTTCTGTACTGAACTTTTTTAAAACCCAGATTTGCAAACAGCTGCTCATAAAAAACCACACTTAGGAATAGAGGTTACCTGTAGAAAAAGGATTTTCTTAATAGTATGCACTCAAAATAAAACATGGAACAAAAAGATACAGCTGTTAAAAAAAAAAGCATCCATAATGTAATCACAAATGTTAAGTCTTCATGTTCTCAATTTAGAAAGAACTTGCATCAATGAGACAAATGTATACTAATCAAGTATCCCCTAACCTATGTTTTTTTTTTTCCCCTTACTGTGGAGAAAAAAGTTCAACCATTAAAAAAGAAAGATTCTGAATTCCCAGATTTTGAATTTTTTTTTTTTTTTTTGGTGCGCAGTAACAACCAATAGGGCCAATGACTCAACATCTTTCTGGCCCTTGTTTCTACAATGTTACAAGTTTTATAGTACCTGTTATACAGCAGTCACAGAAATTCTTCTTGATTTTGAAAGTCAAAAAATTAAGTGACATTCGTCAACAGTTTTTCACTTTCAATTAATAATTCAATTACATCTACTGATTTGCCATATTAGGACTTATAATCACTCCTTTGCAAAAGGGCATTGTTCTCAAATTACTGAGTTGGTAGAAAAGAAAAAGTTATATTTAACTTAAACAACTATGTGACATTTATTAGGATAAAAGAAGGTTAAAAAGAAAAATTATAATATCAAAGTACTGTACAGTCCTCCCATGGTTACCAATATCTGCAGATGCCCACACTCCTTCTATTAAATGGCATGGTGCAACCTGTGCAAATCCTCCCACCTACTTTTAAGATCATCTCTACATTACCTATAATCCTAAAGTAAATACTATGTAAATAGTTGTTATACTGTTTTTTGTTTTTGTTTTGTTTGTTTTGTTTTGTTTGGTGCTGGGGATTGAACCCTTGTGCATGCAAGGCAAGCACTCTACCAACTGAGCTATCCCCCAGCCTTACTGTATTGTTTAGGGAATAACAAAAAAGTCTGCATGTGTTCATTAGAGTTCAAATCTTTTTTCCTCCAGAATATTTTCTATTTGTGGTTGGTTTAATCTATGAATACACAGAGCTGAGGGCACATATAAAATAGCCATCTTTAATAGAACTTTCAGTGAATCAAAGCATTTCCTCAAACTTTTTTACTAAAATAATCCATGTTAACAGAAAATAGCCATGAACCCCCCACATTGATAACATAGCCTTAAGCAAACCAGGCAAAGAGTAAAAAAATTTCCTTTTTAATATCTTTTAAACATTCCTAAGAAATTTGTGTTGTACTTTATAGGTAAAACTAGAACTCCTGGAAGATGCACTATTTTTATTTCAAGACTCTGACTTGACAACCCAGTAGCCACTAACACACAGCACACCGAGAAGCAGGAACCAAACTTCAATGCACTCCAATGTATTTCCACTGGCAGGAATTAAATCATAATTTTTCCGGTCTACTCCAAGAACAAACTATATCTTCGTTGGATGAATAACTTACATTTTCATGTTTCATGTGTTTAAGTAACCGCAGCTCTCTGTAGGTCCTTTTGGCATGAATGATGGACTGAAATGGTCTGGACAGCTTCTTCACTGCCACACGTAACCCAGTTTTTGTGTCAAAAGCAGCACTAAAGAGAAGAAAAGGGGGGGGAAAAAAGTCCCACCATTAAAAGTGCTCTAAATACCATTTTTGAATATTCACAAATTTATTTCATTTCCAAATTAAATGGGCCTAAACAAAATAGAAAAAGGGGGGAGAAAACAAAAATACCTATAATCTCACTATCCAAAGACAGCTTCTATTATTTTTGGTGTTTCCTTCTAGTCTTTCTCATGCATCTAACCAGTGGTTGGCAAATTTTTTCACTAAAGGGCCAGACATCGTGCACCCCCAAGGCCTGTCATCATAGCTCAGGTGTGGTTGTTTATAGCTGGAAAACAGCCAGATAATAAGCTAAAAAGCAGGTGTGGCTCTGTTCTAATAAACTTTACAAAAACAGGGAGTCAATTGATCCAAATAAGCCAGCAGATTGATAATCACAGTATTGGCTTTTCTGTCTCCTCTGCCTGGGCCTCACTTCATCTGCCACCATAAGCTGACGATCAGAGTAAAGGCTTTAGAAAATACTGTGTTCAGAAAAATGAGCTGGTACTAATATTTCCTGTGTACTTACAAAGTACTTGGCACTTTCTAGAGGGTGAGATACAGTAAGAAACAAACCAACAAATCCCTGCTCTGGGGAGAGAGGAGTAGGGAGAACAATAAAATAATTTCAGATAGTGATGGGTGTTGCAACAAAATGAAATGTTGATGGAAGAAAGAGTGAAAGAATGACGGGAAGCCAGTGCAGTTACACTACTTTAACTAGGATGTTTGAGGAAGAACACTTGCGCTTAGAACTGAACTAAAACCAGCATTAACCATGTGTATGAAAATGAACTTCAAGCACAAGAAATAATGATAAAAATCAACATTCTGCATCTTTACTACATAAAAGAAACTATTCTGAGCCCTTTAGTTTATTTTCTTAAGTTAGCTCTTTTAATCCCTCAACACCCCTGTAAAGTAAGTATTGTCATTCCCTCACTCACAAACAAGGACAGTGAGCACAAAGAGGTTTTAAAGGGTGGTAAAGCAGAGAGACTGAATCTGGAGCTCTATGCTTTTAATCACTTGGCTAAGATGTCTTGTAAGAGCAAGTGCAAAGAAACAAATGGAAAAAGAAACAAAGGTAGACAGAGCATGGCAGGCTGTGTGAGCAGCGCTCAGGGAGCCAGTGGAGAGCACAGGGAATGAGGTCAGAAGCCGGCAGAGGCTGGACCGTACAAGACAGCTACAGCAAGAAACCGTCATGTGTATTTTAAGTATTTTTGGAAATTGAGCTAATTCCATCATTCCTCATATCTCAGTATAATGGGCACCTAAGACTTTCTGGTTATCTATGATCACCAAATTGACACCAAACTTTCTTTCACCGCTCTCTGTAAGTACCCCAGCTATTCCTCTCCTTTTACTCTCCGACTTTGCTTATGCCCTCCAATCTTCAACTCCCAATTCATGATACAGTCCTGTAAACCTTCAACCTCTTTTCTGAACTTTCCTGCCTCTTTGTGAGAGGAGGCTGCATCTTGCAGACACTCCTCTTTCACAGCCCTCCATCAGAGGGGGAGTGCTCGCCCAGCCAGCTTGTTTCAGGGCTAGCAGGCAGGCTGGGTATCTTCCTTGCCAATTAGCACCACTTCAAGACCACTACTGTCCAACTGTTTTCTAAAGGCCTCTGCTCACAACCCTGATAAACCACCTCTCTCCGATGCTGTTATCTACTGACCTGGAATTTTCCATCATTCACCAAAAAGAGTTCCCATCTGAAAGTCTCTCTCCACTTCCAACTTTTGTCATTACTCCTGGCAGCTTCAGCGTCCAGGTGGAGGGCGTATCCAACCTCCTGTTTCCTGACCACTCTAGGAAACTCCACCTCATCCAACCATCTTCACCGTCACTCCTCAGGTCTCCCTCCCCACCAAAAAGTGCCCTGCCTACAAAACTCTTTTCCCATCACAATCCTCCTCTCTTTAGTTCACTTGTACCTTGGCTAGGCAATTTGTTGACCTAATCATCATTGCTTGTTTCCATCCTTCAGCCCTCTCCTGTCCTCATTTCCTTTCTTGCTCAATAATGATAATTGCTACTTGTACCTCTCTCCCCCCAACCCCACATACTCACTGGATAAAGTCTAATCTCAGAAGCATTTAACTCCCCATGTCCAAATCCAAGGAACTAACTGTGACTGAAGATAAAAGGAACAAAACAGCACACAATTGGCTGCATTTTAAACTTCTGACCTTAACTTCAAATATGCTCTCAATAGTGCCTCTCTTTACTAGTGAGTTCATTTTTACACTCCAGACTGATCATTTGACATCTTCTCTCACAAACCTCCAACTCAACCACTTCCCTTAAGAGGTACCCTTGCCTTCACTGGGAAAACAGAAACCATCAAGGAGAGTTCCATCGGTCCATCACCAAATCTATAAACACATCAGCACTTAAACCAATTCTCTCAATCTGCCCTTTTTCTAGAACAAAGGACACATGCCCTCCTTATCAAAGACCAATACATACTTCGGACCATCCCCCTTATCTTCAAGGAACTTCACTTCTTTATTACTTTTTTTTTGGGGGGGGGGGGGTGAGGGGTACTGAAGATTGAATCCAGGGACAATTTACCACTAAGCTACATTAGCAGCCCTTTTTATTTATTTTGAGACAAGGTCTCACTAAGTTGCTTAAGTCTCACTAATGTACTGAGGTTGGCCTTGAACTTTGGATCCTCATGCCTTAGCTTCCTGAATCACTGGGAATTACAGGCATGTGCCACTGTGTCTGGCTGTATCATTCTTACCAGCATAAATATACTCTAGTTATTCTCTATCCTCAACAAAAATTTCCCTTGATGGCTACACATCTCAATATTCTCAAAAAAAAAAAAAAAAAAAGTCACCTATACCAGAAACTCCCAAAGTATGGGAACCAGTATCATCAATATCACTGTGAATTTAAAAGAAATTCCCCTTTATTTAATTTCAACACACACTAAAGTATAAGAACCACTAGACTATACATCTGCTATACATCTGTGTTCCATGGACTAGTAGCATTCTGAGAGAACATCAGAAATGCAGAACCTCGCACCCTAAAGGAGAATCTACATTTTTGTCAAGATCTCCAGGTGATTTACCCAGCTCCTAAAGTATTGGAAAGCACAGATCTAAACGACTGACTCATTTCCTCAATTCCCATCCTTCCTTCAATCCATTCCATTCAAACTGCTGTTTTTCTTTTTTTAATATTTTATTTACATTTTAGTTTTTGGCAGATACAACATCTTTGTTTGTATGTGGTGCTGAGGATCGAACCTGGGTCGCACCCATGCCAGGCGAGCACGCTACCGCTTGAGCCACATCCCCAGCCCCCAAACTGCTGTTATCAAGTCCAATGACCACTTTTCAGGTTAGCAACTAACATGACTACCACTTCCCCTTTACTAAACACTCTCCTTCTATATCAACATTTCTACTGGTCCAAGGACTTCCCTGGCAGTTCCTTCTCTGTATCCACTGTATGTACCTCCATCCACAGGATGCAGTTCTTTAGGGCCTGGGCATGGGATATCTTCCCTTCTCTTTCCCGCATTCTCCTAGATGATCTCATTTATTCGCATAAATTCAAATTAAATGCCATTTAATGTATTAAAAACTCCCAAATCTACATCTTTTACTGGAATCTGTTCTCAGAATTGACTGTCTGCAATACATTTTCTTATGAAAGACACATAAGCACCTTAAACTTAGCAAGTTCAAAATACCCACAACTATTCCTTTCCCTGTTATCTCAACAAATGGATTGTCCATCCAGTTGCTAAGGTCAGAAACTGGAGTGTTATCCTTGCTTTCTCCCTTTTCCTTTAGCTCCTGGCCCCCATCTAAATATATCAGCAAGTCTTGTGGGTATCTCCCTCCAAAATACATCTCAAATTCAACTTTTCTTCATTTCGCCAACCATCATGTTAGCCATGTCATCCTCATTAGTCTGTCTTCTGATAGTAGACCCCCTGCTTCCTGTTTTGTCCCCTTCTAATATATTCTGCATTCCATACAATATTTTAAAAATACAAATCATTCATCTGCTTCAAATCCCTCAGGGAATTTCCTTGGCATACAGAATAAAATGCAAATTTCTTATCATTCTGAGTTACTTCTTCTTCACTCCCTTGCCAGGCCTACCACTGTTCTGAACATGCTGGCTCCTTTCAGTTCCTGAAACTATTCAGACAGGCTGTTCCTGGTTCCCAAGATTCTCTTAACCCCTGCCCCCATGCCATCCCATGTCTACATCCTTATCTTTCAAGTATTGCCTTGGTCACCCCCAAGAGATGTATCTGTGAGGACCCAGCCAGTTACTGTCTGCCTCAACAGCTTCACTGACTTCATCCTTATCCAACAGAAAGGATGGGGGACTTTCTCTTCTCCTCCTCTTGCTTCTACTAACCCATATGATAATAACTTCTTCCTCTTAGAAGTACCACACAGATGTTTACTCTTCTCTAAACTCAGTTCTCTAAACTGGCTTCAAAGCAGGGAAATGATCATGGCTCCCATGTGACTCAGCTTCTTCAACTCCCCACCTCAGGGTTTGCCTGCCTCCTACAGGCTGAGCGCCTTCTCCTCTCTGTGGCCGGGGAACAAGGAATGCTAGCAGTTGCTAGCTGTCGGCTCCTCAGTGAGAATATAAATTCAATTCGGAGAAGAAACAAAAAGCTCACCTGAATTACCTGTCCAAGCCATTCTCCAGGCTAGCATTACCAGGAATAAAGTACATATTTTTATCTCTTTAACTCCTATTATCTACTCAGTAAAAGAGACCAAGATTAATCACTACCCTACAGACAACAGTAGTCACAAATTATTATTATTATACATTTATTAACCATCCAGCAAAGTGGTTCAGCAAGGACTTGGGTTTGGGGATTAAAATTATCTGTGTTTTGGGCTGGGGTTGTGGCTCATTGGTAGAGCACTTGCCTAGCATGTGTGATGCACTAAGTTTGATTCTCAGCACCTCATGTAAATAAATAAGTAAAATAAAGGTCCATCAACAATTAATAATTTTTTTTAAAAAATTCAAATTCAATAAAATATAAATAAAACAGATAAAAACAGATTATCTGCATTGTAATTCTTGTTCTAACACTTATAGCTATGCAATCTTTAAAAAGTTAATTAAATTCTTTTAGCCTTATATATGAAATAAGGATAATATTTACATTTAATCAGCATGGTTATCTGTTAGATTAAGATTAAAGGTGATAAAATATATGAGCTCTGCTTCTTCTTAGTTTACAACTTAATATAACTTGGTTTAGCAAAGAGCCTGATCCATGGTAAAGCTCAAATATCAGACATTATTAATGTCTTTCCCACTCATCCTAAGCATCTTGAGGGCAGGAAGTGTATTTGTTCCACTCATCACAGTACATAGGACTTAGCACAATGCTTGGTGCGTGGTACATTCTTGAGAGATGCTTAACAAAAACACAGTACATAGAGTATTTTATAATGTAGCTATTTCAAAATACAAAAGGAAAACTTCAGTTTCATCATTTAGTCCTCGATTTTTTTTTTATTGGTTGTTCACAACATTACAATAGTCCTCGATTTTTATAAATTCAATAATATCCATCAAGAAATTGGTATTAATGTTAAAAACTAACATTTATTGAGGGCTCATTATTACTAGGTGCTTTTTTTAAACATAAACATATATGAACATCCTTATCAACAACCTTAAGAAAAGACATGATGATAATTCCCACTTTTCAAAGGAACAACCTGAGGCTCAAAGAAGTTAAATAATGTGCCCAAGGCATAAACAGAAAACTTCAAATCCAGGCGGTATGCTGCAAATGTGACCTCTTAATCACTACAGCATGATGGACAAGCAGGTTCAATTTTGCTAACAGTTCAGTCTACTCTAAATATATTTTAATACATGAACTCTGCTTCTTTTCAAAAATGCTTTCCATTATAATTAATTATACTTCACAAGGGAAAGATTTTTCCTATGATCTTATATTGAACTCAGGGTAGTACTAATGAAAAATACTTTCTAAGAAACAATTTTCACTCTATATATTCTATATACATTTCTTTATCTTGGGTAAGTTTTCAGTGACTCATGTTCTGCTGTTCCTTGTGTCAATGTGGCATTTCACAAATACAAAAATATCACTTTAGAAATACTTACTGAACTGCCTTCTCAAGTGATTTTTTATGGATAAAAAAGAAACATTACCATCTGAAATGATAAAATACACATGAAGCAAAGTGCCCAAGAAAATAGTATCATTATAAAGAGTTGGCTACTTTCCATAAAGTTGGACTCAAAAATATAAAAATTGGACTTTAAAGTTTATATGCAAAAACATGTAAGTTGGATTCAAAAAAGTTGAGTTCAAAATAAATAAATGTCCACTGCAGCCTGTTCACAATAACAAAACCAGAAACTATCTGAACATCCAATGAGGAATAGTTAACACAAATCAAACAGTACATTCTCATATCCCACACTGCAGCAATCAAGAATCTCCATATGCTTACATGTACATGCTATATTATGATGAGAAAAAGAATAAGTTTCAGAAGAGTGATCCTATGGGAAAAAGAAATTTATACTCACTTTAATATATTTGCATTTTACATATTTCTATTTTTTTTTTAAATGTGAACTTACATCTTTTCTTTTTTTGGTACCAGGAATTGAACCCAGGGTCGCTTACCACTAAGTCACGTCCCAGCCATTTTTTAATATTTTATTTTAAGCCAGGGTCTCACTAACTTGCTAAGGCTGATTTTGAATTTCCAATCCTCCTGCCTCAGCCTCCCAAGTGGCTCAAATTACTGGCATGTGTCATTGCACCAGACTGAATTTACATCTTTTAATAAGGTTAGTAGTAAAGTTAGAAACTTAAATCATCTGTGTTGTTTTGTCACTTAAAAAAGCACTCTAAGTTTAATGAAATCACTATTAACAATTATGTTTCCTTCAAATGACACATTCAGGGTTAAAATCACAGTATATAAAGTTGTATCCTATAAGCATTTTTCATTTTACTAAACAATTTTCAAATCTGTCATTTATGCTGGGTGCAGGGACCTGTAATTCCAGCTGCTCAGGAAGCTGAGGCAGGCGGATCATAGGTTCAAAGGCAACCTCAGTAACTTGGAGAGGCCCTAAGCAACTTAGGAAGACCCTGGCTCAAAAAAATAAAGGGATGGGGATGGGGCTCAGGAGTTCATAGGCATTACAGCCATTCCCTTCAAAAACACACACACACACACACACAATGTAAATACTACTACAATGGATATCTTCATATGTACACTGCTTCTTCCATAATTGTATCACCCTAAAACATACTAATTTTTACTTCAGAGGACACACACTCCCCACTTTTAAAAACATGATACTTGTAAGAGATAGCAGAAATTATTGACAGAAACTGCTCTCTACTTTACCTATAGAAAAAGCTACTAAAGCAAGGAATACATGATCCACCCCTGTCCCCAACTCATTAAGCATTTCAATGTTCTTCCTAGCTTGCTGTTTCTACCACTAATAAAAGCAGTATCTGTAGAAGGAAAATTACATATTTTGTTCTAAACTTCAAATTGTAACTAACAAAAGCATAAGTTCATATTTTAAAACTCATAAACCAATTGAATGCTCCAAGAGGAAAAAACTCAAACTTACTGAATATCTGATTATGCCATATATTCTTTGGGGGTTGTTTAATCCTCGTAACTTGATAATGTGATTATATTTATTTTCCAAAATGAAACCATGGTCAGAAAAATTAATAAATCAATTAAGGCCATATAACTAGTGTGCAGATGGTTTTGATATCTGTATCTAATTTCAACATACACTCTTTTCCAGGACACCAACCTAATGCCAGGGGATGAGGCTACTGGTTTTACCTTAATGATTCACTTACTGGTATTACCAGTTAGGAAGTCTCTTCTTAATCACATTTTGAAAACTAGTGCTACAAGTAAAACCTATTTTCATGACAGTATCAACAGTATCATAAAATGGAATCATCTTTATTATAATCAGGTTCTCCAAACTAAAATTCAGGATACATTGTTTAACAAGTTCTCCCTCCTTTGTAAATTTATACAAAGTATTCCAAAGCTATAAAATTATCTCATATTGTATAAAATCACTCAGATGGTTTTAAAAACCTACAAGAAATATAAAATTCATTAAAGAGGATTGATTATTATAATATCAGGATGTCAATGTCACTCAGCTAATTGCTGACTATAACTCAGTGCCTAGCATACAATAATATTCATTAAATAAAATTGAATGTTTGTTTTGCTATTCATTTATACTTGCCTCCCCAGACCTGCCACTGGAAGAGAGAGAGAAAAAAAAAAAAAACTAACAAACAAACAAAAAAAAACCTCACTGAATTCTTAATATATTCTAATACAATTTCATTTTAATTTCTAAATTTACTTATGTATACTCTACTATATTACACAATAGGTTTAAAGCAGCCTAATGATGCAGGAAGTGACTTAGGGAGATAAATAAGATAAAAATGTCTGTACCAGTGAGGTTAGCATATACCAGGAAGCCCTTTCTAAATAAATGCCCGTTAGAGGTGGGCCTCATATTTGGCTCTGAGCCCACTACAGCCAAGATTAAAGAGAACACAACCAGTTAGGACTTGAGTCACAGGAGCCATATAATAAAAACAAACCAGGTACTCAGAAGAACTGAAGAGAGGCATAATTATTCCTGTAATAAAACCAGAGAAAAGTTCCTCCTGTGTGTATTTATGAAGGAGACACTGTATAATGTGGTAAAAATGTCCTAATCAACATCAATCAACATCTTTACAAAAATTTAATAGTGGGTTTCAGATGGTTCTCTTCTTAAACCATCCATCAGTACAGACTGCTGTCATAAAGCCAAAATAGAGTCCATTATTGCAAAAAGGGGGAGGGGAGAACAACATACCTCAGACAGACCTAATCCAAAAGAAATCTTAAGTGTGTTTAGAAAAATAATAAGCTTTATATTCTTCAGACAATCCTCCAAAGATCTATTAAGAGCACTTTTACAGGTAAAGAAATGGGGAATTTGTATATTTATGTTTCATGAGGCACTTGGCTTGCAGATTTTCTGTTATAGGGTAAAGACAGATTAATATGCTTCAAGAGTTGGCTGAGTGGAAATAACTTCTTAAGAAAGGTAAAGTGCTAGGCCAGATGTGGGGGCAGATGTCAGTAATCCCAGAGACTGGAAGGATGAAGACAGGAAGGTGGCAAGCACAAGGATAGCCTCAGCAAACTAGCAAGGCCCTAAGCAACTTTGTACTCCAACATTGTACTCCACCCTAGCCCTAAGGACTAGGGTGGAGTACAATGGGGGCACTTCTGTAATTCCAGCAGCTCAGGAGGCCAACGAAGGAGGATGGCAAGTTCAAAGCCAGCCTCAGCAGCTTAGCAAGGCCCAAAGCAACTTAGCAAGACCCTGTCTCTAAATAAAATATTAAAAAGGTCTGGGGATGTAGCTCAGTGGTTAAGGCCCCCCCCCCCCCGCATTCAATCTCTAGTACCAAAAATAAATAAAATAAAAATAAAGAACTGGGGATATAGCTCAATGGTAAAGCACCCCTAGGTTAAATCTCCAGTTCAAAAATAAGAATAAGAAAGGTGAGTGCTGCCTTAGTACCTGTGTCCACAAACAGTATAAGGATACAAACGACTACACCAAGATTTTCCTCAAAATACAAACTGGATTTTCCAATAGAATGAAGAATTATCTAGCAAGTCCTGATAATTTATGGGAATCATAATTGATTTCACCATTTCTTCTTCCCTCCTCCTCTTCTTTTTTTTTTTTTTTTTTTGTGTGTGTGTGTGAGTGGGGGTACTATAGATCATATATATGCCTCATATATGCCAGGCAATCATTCTACCACTGAGCCACATCCCCAGCCTACAATTTCTTTAAATGGGCATAGATGATTCTCTAATTCCCTAATCATGTTAATAAGCAAAAACAAATGTGCAATATAGTTAAGTGGGAAGAAATAATTTGCAAAGACATGACATCTTTTCTTCAGATCATATAAACCCAGGCTTTTTTCCAGTCAAAATACAGGTTAACTGACAATAGCCTTCAAAACTTGCCTTAGTTACTCAGAAGTAACTAAATAGTTCAGACTAGTTGAAACTTTCTCTTTACCTATTATACTGGTTACAAATTTCAAAAATTACCATACTGGAAATATTTTTGTTCACAAATCTCACAGAACCTAATTTTTCTACCTTTTAAATTTAGATTAATGTGCAAATATCACTGTAGTTCTGCAATGGATGCTCTGTCCCTTCCATTCCAGAAATAATACTATGAATTGAGGCAAATTTATGCACAAACAGGAACTAAAGTTTTGATTTTGAAATCTTCAAAAAATATATTGTTCAGAGTAGTAAGAGATCCTAACATATCTTCACTAACTCTCAGTATCTTGTTTTAACATCTAAACATCACTAATGTTTTAAAATTTTGACTATTTTCATTTTATATATAGTTTTATATATAGTTCCATTCTTAAATGGAATTTAGTTTCTTAAAATAGAACTTTCACATTGACAAGAAAATGTTATTAATACAATTGTTATAAGTAACTCGCTTCTCACTTTCTAAACTTTCCTCTCAAAGAGGCTTAAAACCTCTGTAAGGGACATACAATAAACCTCATCAATAGATACTTGGTCCAGAATGGAAAAAACAGCAATTGATTTCTATTTATAGAATATATAGTTCAAAACACTTGTATGAAAATTAAGTATTTTCATGAAAATTTCATTCAGATAGAAAATAATATTTGTGATAAAATTTATTAGGGACATTAGCTGTGGACCTGGGATTCAGGGAATGGCAATACACATTAGAAATTTGCCATTCCTTATTCATTACAATTTCTGCTGCAAAAGCTTCTAAAATAGGGCTGGGGATGTGGCTCAAGCGGTAGCATGCTCGCCTAGCGTGCCTGCGGCCCCCGTTCAATCCTCAGCACCACATACAAACGAAGATGTTGTATCCACTGAGAACTAAGAAAAAATAAATAAATGTTAAAATTCTCTCTCTCTCTCTGTCCCCCTCTCTCTCTCACTCTCTCTTTAAAAAAAAAAAAAAAAAGCTTCTAAGATAGTGAAACAAAAATATTTTAACAACTACTTTAATTTTTACAAGGGCTGATAAAAACTAACATCCAAATAATGTAGAAATTCACTTAAATATGCAATCAAAAACTCTTAAAACCTGACAAAAAATGTAATTAATCTGTATTAGTACATGTTCCATTTGAAAATACAATGATTTTTAAAAATTCTTCTTCACTGGAGCTTTAAAAGCTACAGTGGTATCAATTTAGTAAATATTTCTTTGATTGCCATGTGAAGTGACATATTTCTTCATCAATAGCAATAGTTATCCCATAATGATTGCAAAAATATTACATATGATTGTTTTTCTTTTGAGATTATTTTCTAAAGTCTCAATAGGATTTTATCACTATGAATAAATCTCTAATTTTGTGTGTTTGAAATTTTCAATAACACCCATAAATCAAAGGCATTTCTTGCTGGGGATATGGCTCAAGCGGTAGCGCGCTCACCTGGCATGCGTGCGGCCCGGGTTCGATCCTCAGCACCACATACCAACAAAGATGTTGTGTCCGCCGAGAACTAAAAAATAAATATTAAAAATTCTCTCTCTCTCTCTCTCTCTCCTCTCTCACTCTCTAAGAAAAAAAAAATAAGGCATTTCTGTATATCAGCAACAGATCCTCCGAAAGGGAAAGGAGGAAAACTACCCCATTTACGATAGCCTAAAATATAAAAAACAAACAAACAAACAAAAACCCTTGGGAATGAACCTAACAAAAGAGATGAAAAACCCCTACAACGAAAACTACAGAACACTAAAGAAAGAAATTAAAGAAGATCTTAGAAGATGGAAAGATCTCCCTTGTTCTTGGATAGGCAGAATTAATATTGTCAAAATGCCCCTACTACCAAAATCACTACACGGATTTAATGTAATTCCAATCAAAATCCCAATGACATTCCTCATAGAAATAGAAAAAGCAATCATGAAATTCATCTGGAAAAATAAAAGACCCAGAATAGCTAAAGCAATCCTTAGCAGGAAGAGCAAAGCAGGTGGCATCACTATACCAGATCTTAAACTATACACTAAATAGCATGGTATTGGCACCAAAATAGACTGGTAGACCAATGGTACAGAATAGAGGACAGAGACTAACCCCCATAATTGTTATCTTATATTAGACAAGGTGCCAAAAACATACATTGAAGATAACCCTTCAACAAATAGTGCTGGGAAAACTGGAAATCCATATGCAACAAAAATGAAATGTATTCCCACGCACAAAACCCAACTCAAAGTGAATCAAGAACCTAGGAATTAAACCAGAGACCATGAGTCTAATAGAAGAAAAAGTAGGACCAAATCTCCACCATGTCAGATTAGGCCCTGACTTCCTTAATAAGACTCCTACAGTGCAAGAATTAAAAATCAAGAATTAATAAATGGGGGCCGGGGATGTGGCTCAAGCGGTAGCGTGCTCGCCTAGCATGCGTGCGGCCTGGGTTCGATCCTCAGCAGCACCACATACCAACAAAGATGTTGTGTCCGCCAAGAACTAAGAAAAAATAAATAAATGTTAAAATTCTCTCTCTCTCTCTCTGTCCCTCTCCCCCTCTCTCTCTCACTCTCTCTTTAAAAAAAAAAAAAAAAAAAAAAAGAATTAATAAATGGGATGAATTTAAACTAAAAAGCTTTTTCTCCACAAAAGAAACAATCAGTGAGGTAAATAAAGAGTCTACATCTTGGGATCAAATTTTTACCACTCACACATCAGATAGAGTGCTCATCTCTAGGGTATATAAAGAACTCAAAAAGCTAAACACCAAAAAAATAAAAATAAAAAATAACCTAATTAATAAATGGGCCAAGGAACTGAACAGACACTTCTCAGAAGAGGATATACAATCAATCAACAATATATGAAAAAATGTTCATCACCTCTAGCAATTAGAGAAATGCAAGTCAAAACTACTCTAAGATTTCATCTCACTCTAGTCAGAAATGGCAGCTATTAAGGATACAAACAACAATAAGTGTTGGCGAGGATGTGGGGAAAAAGGTACACTCCTACATTACTGGTGGGACTGCAAATTGGTGCAGCCAATATGGAAAGTAGTACAGAGATTCCTTGGAAAACTGGGAATGAAACCATCTTTGACCCAGCTATCCCTCTCCTCAGTCTATACCCAAAGGACTTAAAAAGAACATACGACAGGGACACAGCCACATCAATGTTTATAGCAGCACAATTCACAATAGCTAAACTGTGGAACCAACCTAGATGCCCTTCAGTAGATGAAAATGTGGTATATATACACAATGGAATATTACTCAGCAATAAAAGAGAATGAATCATGGCATTTGTAGGTAAATGGATGGAGTTAAGAATATAATGCTAACTAAAGTTAGCCAATCCCAAAAAACCAAATGCCAATGTTTTCTCTAATAAAAGGAGGCTGATTCATAATGGGGTAGAAAGGGAGAACAGGGAGGATTAGATGAACTCTAGAGAGGGCAAAGAGGTGAGAGGCGAAAGGAGAGGGGATGGAGGTAGAAAAGACGATGGAATGAGATGGACATCATTACCCTAAGTACATGTATGAGGACACGAATGGTGTGAATATACTTTGTATACAACCAGAGATATGAAAAATTGTGCCCTATATGTGTAATACGAACTGTAATGCATTCTGCTATCATACAACAAATTAGAATACACAATTTTAAAAAAAAGAAAATTTTAATAGCAAATATTTTTGAAGTTATCAAATAGTTTTAACTCCTTTCAAGAAATTTGAAATGGTAAATAGACTAATCATATGTTACACTGTAATTATTTAGTACTGCCTTGCTGCTACAATTTAAAGACTTTTATAGTAATAATGTTTATGGGCTTCCTATCCACTCTACAAATACATGCTATGCACACGACTATATATAAGTAGCAGGCACTGGTGTGTCTTAACAGTTTGCAATTTCTCAGTCTGTAACTCTCCATTTTATATTATATGTACATTTTATAATAACACTTAGTATATTAGTTATCTATTGCTAGATAACAAATTAACCTAAAACCTGGTGGCTTAAGCAAGATTTAATTATCTCACACTTTTTTTGGGTCAGGAATTCAGGAGCAGTTTAGGTGGGTGGTTCTGTACATTGTCTCTCATGAGGCTGCAGTCAAGATCATGGCCACAGCAAGTCATCTGAAGAGCTGACACTCTGGAGGATCCACCTTCAGAATGGCTCACTCTCATGGCTACTGGCGAGACTTACTCCTGCCACAAAAGCCTCTCCATAGGGTGCTTCAGTGTTTTTCCAACATGGCAGCTGACTTCCCCTAAAGCAGTAGTTCCTCAACAGAGGGCCATTTTTGTCCCCCAAGAAATATCTGCCAAGGTCTAAGACATTTTTGACTGTCACAAAGGGGGTTTAGAGGAAGTGCTACTGGCATCTAGCAGTTAGTATCCAGGAAGGCTGTTAAACATCCAACAGCAGATAGGACAGCCGCCCCAACAAAGACTTATCTGACCCAAATGCCCATCAGAGTCACCACTGAGAAACTGTGCTCTACAGCAAGTAATCTCAGAGAAATCGCAAGATAGGAGACAAAAATCTTTTACAACCCACCCTCCAAAGACATACTCTATCATTTTTGCCACATTCTAAATATTTTTTAAAAAATGAGTCACTAAGTATAATCCTCACTGAAGGAAGTATAATCCTCTCAAAGGAAGACAATTTGTGGTCATATTTTATTTATTTATTTATTTATTTACTGTGTGTGTGTATGGTTCTGGGGATTGAACCCAAGGCTTCCTGCACGCTAGGCAAGTGTTCAATCACTGAGCTACATTCCTAGCTCTGTGGTCATATTTTAACTCAATCACACTTAGCATCTTAACTCTTTTATCAAAATACAGATGGTCCCCAACTTACAATGGCTTGGCTTTACAATGACACAAAAACTATGAGCATTCAGTAGAAACTATACTTTGAATTTTAAATTTTTATCTTTTCCTGGCAAGTGTTAAGCTGTGAGCAGCAACAACTAGCCACAGCTCTCAGTTTGCCAAGCAGCTCATGAGGGTAAACAACCCACACTCCACAGTGTACTATGTTTCTAAGCGATGATTCTGGGTAAAGGTTATGTGTATCATATGCATTTTTAATTCAACAATATTTTCAGCATATGATGGGTTTATCAGAACACAGGCCTAATGTAACTCAAAGAGCACCTATACTTAGATATTTCCAAGATATCTCTCTCTCTCTCTCTTTTTTTTTTTTTTTTTTTTTTTTTTGGTGCTGGGGGTTGAACCTAGGGCCTTGTGTGTGCTAGGCAAGCACTCTACCAACTGAGCTATCCCCAGCCCCCTAAGATATCTCATTTATATGAATACTAGATCAGAATCCTTTTGTTGCACTAGAAAAGGCACTGACATTCTACCTAACAAGGCTACTTTTGCATCCTAGTGAATGGTCTCTACAGTATTTTGATGATCTGATCGTACCAAATTCTATTAAACATAAATATACACAGTATGATATACAGAAGAGTAAACCAGTAATCTAAAGATTTGAGTTCTAGTTTTGGTTTTGGCACTTCCTAGCAGGTGGTCTCAGCCAAAGCTTCTACAAACCTGTTTCTTGCCTATCTCACAATGCTGTTTTGAAACTCAAGTAAGATAACTATGTGAAAGTGCTTTATAAACTATAAAAGTCAGGAAGTTTGAAATACTCCAAATCAGAATAAACATACTATTATAAAATAATCTCATGGTCAATGCTGTATCTGCAAGTTTTGGCCTGGGGTTTTCATATAGTGAATTCTCAAAATACATTTTGAGATCTCTTACCTTCAAATTAGATGTTGGGTCTATCTTCAAAATAATGGTAAAACAGGCAGATTATTAAAACAATCAAGAGTCCCAATCCTTGGTCATTTGTTGTCAATCTATGGATAAATGTTGTACTTCCTTCAAGTTGAAATGCACATTTATTCAACAATTCTTAGATAGGACCTAAGTACTACAATCAGTAACGTATTGTAGTCAATACTTATAGACATTGAACAATTATTCCTTTATATATTTGTTTCCCAATTTAAGCTATGAGTGAGACCAGAAACTATGTTTTATCTTTTTATCCTCAGAATCTGGTGCAGTGACTGGTATAACACACACACAGAAATAAATACATACCAAAAAGGAGAGTTCTTTACCTAAAGGTGCTGAGAAATCCGGGGAGTCAGAATGAGCAGAGGTCTACATAAACAAATTGCTAAAAACTTTTTCAAAGTAGCATATTTGCTTCATCCAATCCTTTTTGTATGGTATGTTTCAGCCAGACTGATTTTATTAGTAGCAGTTTGTTTGTTACCAGGGATTGAGTCCTGGGGCATTTAATCACTGAGCCATCTCCCCGGCCACATATATATTCTTTTTTTTTTTTTTAATTTAGAGACAAGGTCTTGCTAAATTGCTTAGGACCCCTCACTAAGTTGCTGAGGCTGGCTTTGAAATCACAATCCTCCTGCTACAGTCTCCCAAGCCTCTGGTATTACAGGTATAAGCCACCATGCCCAGTTTAAAACATTTTTTTACTTGGGGCTAGGGCTGTAGCTCAATGGCAGAGAACTTGCCTAGCATGTATGAGGCACTACTGGATTCAATCCCTAGCACTACATAAAAATAAATAAACTAGGCACAGTGTTGCATACCTGTAATCTCAGCAGCTTGGAAGGCTGATACAGGAGGATCTTGAGTTCAAAGCCAGCCTCAGCAAAAGTGAGGTACTAAGTAACTCAGTGAGGCTCTGTCTCTGAATACAAAAAATAGGGCTGGGGGTGTGACTCAGTGGTCGAATGCCCCTGAGTTCAATCCCTGGCACACAAATAAAATAAAATAAAATAAAAGCATTCTGTCCATCTACAACTACCAAAAAAAAACCTTTAAAAAAATCCCACTTTTTTCTTGCCAATTCACAATTCAAGGAACTGAAATCTTAATTTCTGGAGGTATGTATAAAAGTTCCACAAATGATTCTGAAGTACAACCAGAATGAAAACCACAACTGAGTTCACCCTGAGATGTTCACACTGATAGGACAGTTCTTTTCATGTATTTTCACTTAGTTTATGTTTTTTTCCTGTTGTCTAAAAATGTTCTCTTCCCAAACACCACCCATCCTTCAAAAATATCTTCAAATCTTTCCTCCTCCATGAAACCTTTCTAACTATTATAATCAACAATACCTCACTTCTGTATACACATCTTCTCATATATAAAGGTCATTAATATTTCATGTCTATTTCTTCTATACACTGGTGGGCATGGAATACTAATTTCCTTCACTACAATAAATCTAAAATATAAACATAAATGTATATAAACATGCTTCAAACTTTCAAAATTATGTTGCCTTAATACATAGTAATAGAAATCTTCAAGCAATTGGCTGATTCCCTGATTGAAATTTTCATGACCATTATCATCCATGAATGCTAACAGTAAGATTCCTTCAAATGGGCTGAGGATGTGGCTCAAGCGGTAGCACGCTCACCTGGCATGCGTGCGGCCAGGGTTCGATCCTCAGCACCACATACCAACAAAGATGTTGTGTCTGCCGAAAACTAAAAAATAAATATTAAAAATTCTCTCTCTCTCTCTCTCTCTCTCTCAAAAAAAAAAAAAAAGATTCCTTCAAATGTCAGCTTTGCATTTATCTAAAATTGAATCATACAGGTACATACATGAATATTATACACATGAATCCATTTCAAGGGAATCTGTGCTCTATTTTCTAATACTATATCTTTCATGAGCACACTAACGTATGTAGAAAAGGGAAAACATGAAACATTACATATCAATATATTTGGAATCCACATGGTTAGACATACTCAAGATCAAGATATACCAATTTGGAAGTACACTACACAAATGAATTGTTGAAACAGAATCAGATAATTAAAAAAAAAAAAAAAAAAAAAAAAGACCCTTAGGGCTGCAGACAAAGCTTAGTGGTAAGTGCTTGTCTAGCACATGAGGCCTGGGGTTTGGTCCCCAACAAAACACAAGCACACACAAACACACTGACCAAAAGAGGAAATAAAATTATTAGAGAAATAAGGAAAAATCAGAATAAGGAGTTATTAAAAAATATTTAAAACACAATTTTTTTAAATTAAAAATTACATAGTATGACACTAAAATCAGTAACTGTCTTACAAGCTCAAAGTCATTAAAGCACTGCCATAGATCATTCAGGAACATCACAATATGTCTTATAAGGTATCAGAATATAATGTGCCAAATGACACAAGAACAGAGCTGGTCCTCCTCAGTTACTGCTACCTGTGGTCCACAGATTACTAAAAAATTCACTGTTGTTGTTTAATTTTTTTAAATATTTATTTTTTAGTTGTAGTTGGACACAATACCTTTATTTTATTTATTTATATATGGTGCTGAGGAACGAACCCAGGGCCTCACATGTGCTAGGCGAGCGCTCTACCGCTGAGCTACATCCCCAGTTCTGTCATTGTCTAATTTTTAAAAACTAAGCAAAGGGGGCTGGGGATGTGGCTCAAGCGGTAGCCCGCTCGCCTGGCATGTGTGCGGCCCGGGTTCGATCCTCAGCACCACATACCAACAAAGATGTTGTATCTGCCGAGAACTAGAAAATAAATATTAAAAATTCTCTCTCTCTCTCTCTCTCTCTCCTCTCTCACTCTCTCTTTTAAAAAAAAAAAAAACTAAGCAAAGCTTAGCAAGAACTTTCAAAGATCTAGATTTATTTAATGAATGTGTAATACTACTTCTTGTTCTTTAGTTTAACTGCAGCTCCTTTGTGGTTTTCTAAATAGCATTATATTTCCAGGAGTTTTCAAAAGCTAGATATTGCAGGATAGTAACTGAGAAAAGATACAGAAAAATGCCAGAAGAGACAGTGGGACTAAACATCACCTACCAACAGTTTTCTTTTCCAGACACATTTAAAAACCCTAAAGTAGGTCATGAAAAATTTTTTTTTCACAAAAAAGTCAGCTTTCCCCCAACTATCCCTGGTTGTTTCTCAGCTGCAAGGTGATATGCCGGGCCCCTGTCAAACACAATATGCAAGTTCTCCCATTTGTTAAGCTCACTGTGTTGTTTCTAGGCTCTTGCCCCTTAGGAATGCCATTATTCTCCTGGAAATAATGAAAATCATGTTTAGAGAGGTCCTGATTTATAAAGCAGCAAGTAGAGCATTTCTATCTTTTTAAAGGCAGAAGATTCAAGTTATACTATCTAGTTTTTACTCAGGGCCATTAATCTATATAAGTAGTTTTGAACTAAGGGTGATTTTCATCCGTGTGCCTCCCTCTCCCTATACGTGGCACTGCCCACAAGACATTTTTTGGGTGTCATACTGGCAATTGCTATTGGTATTTTGTAAGTAGGAGCAAGAATGTTGCTAACATAGAATACACCAGGCAGACCCCACAACAAAGTATCACCCCACCCAAAATGAACACAACATGGAACAATCCTGTTTCACTATATTTTGGAATGCAAAACACAACTTAATTGATGCTCTGAGTACTTACTGTTTGTTCTCTTAATCTGCTAATTTTCCTCTTTTTCTCTAGCATCACTATCATATAATACTGAGACTGCTAATTTCAAAACAGATAATTCAAAGCATAACATCCTTAAAACACTGAATTAAGAATCAAAATAAGGCAAGCCAAACTGTAATATCAAATAAGGGGATGAAAGAAAAAGTATATCAATATAAAATACTGCAAGATAACTGAGATCAATATCAGCTAACATCAATTTTCTGCTCCAATTCGATACAATGAACACTGAGGAGTCCTGAATGAGGACTGAATGAGGATAATAACTAAGATTTTCACTTCCTCGGGTAGCCTGGAGAAGAAAACATAAATAAAAACTATTATTCACAAGCCTAAGGTCAAGAAGTTTCAAGCTAGCTAAACCCTAAGTGAAGGATTTAACAGGGGGAAAAGAGAAGCAGCTGTTGAGGCTATGAAAAATAAAGCAATCATTTCTGGGAACCAAGTTAGATCTATTATAGGGATGAGGAAATACAAGAAAAATGAGTTCAGTACACACTTACATAATAAGCTAGACACGTCACCCAAGCTAAGAATGAGGGCATGATTATGGGTACAGGATTTGTAAGCAAGAAGACTTGTCATAGCAGGGATATTTCCCCAAGAGGAAGAATAGAGATGGGTTAAGGATCCAGAGGACCTTTACCTTCAGTCCCTTTCTTCTTCTAAGCCTCCCTAAACCCTGTACAGAAAAAAAAAAAAAAAAAAAAGAAAAGAAAGAAAGAAAGAAAAAAAAAAGAAAAGAAAGAAAGAAGTAGTAGTATTAGTTCTGACCTCTCCAGATTACATGCTGATGTCATCACTTTCTAGATCTGAATCACCAGATGGAAAGGTATCTCTGACCCAGACAGACAACACATATCCTTGCATAAGGTGTCCTAAATACAAAAAAGTGACCAGTAAGTCACTACATTTGAGAAAGTCATAGAAGAATTTAAAAAGCAAAGTAGATTTGAGACAACTTAAGCTGAAAGAGTGCAGGAAAGGAAAGCTACAAGAACTTCCAAAGCAATCTGGGACCCTTCCTGGTTTTTTAATCTTTACAAACATAACACCTAGTATAAGCCTAACATTGGCAATACTAAATAAATGAATTTATGGGAAAAAAGGAAGAGGAGGGACACCTGACTCTTTTTTGTATGGATATGTATTATGTGATGTTTAAACTCTGGATCACAATCTTGGCAACACAATCAATGCATATTTTGGAGTAGACTAACAATAAGACACAAATGCACACCTTCATTCATGTCACAGGCACAACGATAATACCACCAAGGCCTAGGAGGAGGAGGTTTTTGAAGAAAGCAAGGAAATGTGTAACGGCATCATTTAAAGAAAAAGGAGTCAACGTGTTCAGGGTCTATAGTCAGTCAAACAGCAGATCCAGACAAAATAAACATTTGTTCTATTACCTTTTTGTTAGGTTGCCATAGGAATCTGTGTTTGCAGGAAAACTGAGTTTCTGCAACCAGATGATAGAGTAGTAAGGTGGGGGAGGAGTAGGCCTGATGAAAGAAAGGCAAGGAAGACAATAAATAAGGTCACATATCTATCGAATCTTTCTATCTAATTCATCTTTTCAAGTTAACAGAAAAGTCCTTTGGGCCTCATATTCAAGATAATCCAATCTCTACTAAAATTATTGTAGTGAGGGAAAGGTGGAGAAAGGGAAAGCAGACACAGAGCCAAATAAGACAAAATAAATGAGATCTGAAGTGCTTAAATGTTTAAGGAAGGTAAAAATTACTTTTAAAATTTGACCAAGTAATAAGAAAAAACCTAGGTGCCCAAGGAATTAGAAAACACTCAACCTGCCAGCAGGCTAATCTTCCTTTTTCAGCTGAACTCTAGAGCTAATCTCTTTGCTCCTTTCCTTTTGGCAACAGATATTTGGAAAAGTAAAGTAACCCCATGTTATTTAGAGAGCTGGAATAGAGTACTCTGAATTTCTAGGGCCTGGCAAAAATATGGTCTCAGGCACTCTTAGAGTGCTGAAGAATTGTGGGCATAAATCAGGACTTTGCACCAATTAATCTCCCCCCCCCTCATTCTATCCTAAACCACAAATACCACCTGTAATGGGTAAGAAATAGAGTCGAAAATATAGGAGCCTCAGAATGGAGTGCTCTACTAAAGCACAAATTACATCATCTCTCTCCTCTGGCCAGAACTCTCCATGGTTTCCCCTCTAAGAAGGCAAAAAAGATCCTTGCCCGCCCCTCCCCCTCCACCACTGCCCATTCAGCCCTAGCCACACTGATCTCTAGCTATTCCTGGAACACAGGATCTTTGCCTCAGGGCCTTTGCATTTGTTAAAGCCTAGACATGGAAAGTTCTTACTTCCCCAACTCACTCCAGTGATTGAAGTTTTCTACAACAGCTCCATAGGGTCTTCACTCAACTGTCACCCCGTCAAAGAGGCATACCCCATCCAACCTACTTAGAAGTACAAACCAGGAGGATTGCTCATGCCTGTAATCCCAGAGGCTTCTCAGGAGGATCACGAGTTCAAAACAAGGCTCAGCAGAGGAGAGGTGCTCTCTAATAAAATACAACATAGGGCTGGGGATATGGCTCAGTGGTGGAGTGCCCCCAAGTTCAATTCCTGGTACCCTCCTCCCACAAAAAAAAAAAAGTACATACTGTCACCCCAGCACTATCTCATTTCAATGCTTTATCTTCTCAGCAGCTCTCAACATCTGACATAAATTTTATTTGTTTACTGTCTACTTCCACTATCATCTTTTGTTTCTTAAGGGTAGAAATCTGGGTGTGTTTTGTTTATATTCCATGTCCAACACCTAAAGAGCAAGGTACTCAGGGTAATATACTGCCGAGTCACTTCCTCAGGGAGACAATATGAACCCATCTTCCTTCCTCCCCCCCCTCAATCCTGTACCCTATAATACTGCAAAGTTCTGAAACGAGCACTAAAATGTGTCCATTTTCCTAACACCAGAAATTAGGGGTCATCCTAGACTTGTCACTCACCTCTATCTTGTCTCTCCACCAAGGAGCCTGGGAGCCAAGCCTGCCCAGAATCCAGGACCTATTTGTGAAGTATTTATGGAACACCTTCATATTCTCTAGAATAAATTCTTACAAGGACTGAACACTGGAAAACTGGTTAATCCTTAACATATTCAATTTGTAGAAGCATCATGAAAGACAACTACTTCTAATACTGAAAGCTTCTCTTATTTAAAAAAATTTTTTTCAAGTTTAAAGAGATTTTTGTTTTTGTCCTTAAAAATCACGTGCATGACTTAGAAGTAAGGCAACCAAGAGAAGAAATACCTTGGGGTCTGGGGATTCAGTGGTAGAGCACTTCCCTACTATGTGCAAAGCCCTGGGTTCAATCCCCAGTACTGGGGGGAAAAAAAAAAACAAAAACACCAACCTAGGTTCCAAGTTAGAGAAATCTACTTTATAGTGAGATTTTTTTTTTTAGCACTACAATAATTAAACCTCTTAGATAAGAACAAATCAGCTT